>NC_064293.1:24920331-25100854 GCF_019186545.1 Solanum stenotomum | reverse complement strand
GAGCTGAAGCAAACAGGTAGCATCCGCGCATATGTGCAGGAGTTCACTACCCTCACACTTCAAATTCCTAACCTCACGGATGATGATATGTTGTTCCACTTCATGGATGGACTACAAAATTGGGCCAGGACGGAGTTGGAACGTCGGCAAGTCAGGACCATAGATGAAGCCATCACACAGGCCGAAGCTTTGACAGACTTCAGGCAGGAGAAGCCCGACAGAGCCAGAGGAGAAGAGATGAGAGGTAGTCATGACCATGGTGGGGGAGATCGTGGCAAAGGCGAGGAGCAACGGCCACATCCCAAGAAGCATGACACCTATAAGTCCGATGGCAAGAAGTTTGAATGTCATGGCAACACGGAGAGGAAGATAGAGGTTGCCAACAAAGGTGGTTGCTACATATGTGGCGGGCCGCATGGTTATGCAAGGTGCCCTGAACTGAAGAGCCTTGGTGCCATCCTGCGAGAGCGGAAGGAGAAAGACTCCCAGGAGCAAGGACAAGGCGAAGGGACGACGCAGTTGGGCTTGATAGGACTATGCGGAGCCATCACGAAGCAACCAGAGAAGCCAAGAGGATACGGCGCGCAGTATGTCGATCTTAAGATCAATGGAAAGCCCGCTTGTGCTTTGGTCGACACGGGTGCAGAGGTCAATCTCATGACCAAAAAGGCAGCAACAAGGTTGGGGCTGAGTTACAGTTCAAGCAACGCCCAACTCAGGACGGTCAATGCACCCCCGACTCCTGTGACCGGAGTCGCACATGGAGTGAGCATCACGCTAGGCGAGTGGCAAGGTAAGACCAACTTCACTGTCGCTCCTTTAGATCTCTTTGACATAATTCTTGGGCAGGAGTTTTTCCAGCAGTGCCACGCGGTGATCGACCCCTACCTCCAACGACTTCTAGTCATGGAGCAAGGAAGATCATGTATGGTGCCCATGGTCAAAGTGCCGAAGACGGAAGGACAAGTCCGCCTAACGGCCATGCAGCTCAAGAAAAACCCTAAGAAGAAGGAGTCGATGTCTAGAGCCACCATTGCAAGTTTGAAGAAGGACAATGGTGCAAGAAGGTCCTTGCCACCGTGCATGAAGAAGGTGACAAAAGAGAACAATGCCGTGATGCCAAAGAAGTTGCCGAGGCGTGCACATCCTAAGAAGGAGATGAGCCATAAGTTCGAGTTAAGAGGGCTATGGAAGATGTTGAAGGCGTTGCGCAAAGGCCTTAATCGAGTCAATGGACTATTGGTCGCGCACGCACAAGGCTCGAACGACGTTGTAGCAGCAATGCGACGTGGTCACCGCATCAATAGGTGGGGGAGAGTGTCACGTCCCGCCATATCGCAATAAAATTTTGCGTTCAAATAGGGGCGGAAGGGTCTAGAGTTGTGGAGAGGTTTCCGGAAGACTCTAGAACCCTTTAGATTATTCAAGAAGGCTAGAGAATTCTAGGGAATTCTCTAGAATAACTTAGAAGGCAATAGAAGGTCCTAGATAGTTTCCAAGAATGCCTTAGAATTCTCTAGCATGTGTAGAGAATTCTAGAAGATGGACTAGATATTTTCTTGGAAAGCTTTAGAATTTCCTAGAATTAGTAAAAGATTCTAGGGAGGGACCAAAGTGTAAATAGTTTAGGGACTTAGGAAGTAATTTAAAATTGTACTTTAGTCCCTAGGAGTTAGTATAAATAGGGGGTGCCATTCATTTGCAAGGCAACCAACCAAGAATCCAACCAAGCAAGTTTATAAGCAATCTTCCAAAGCTCAATACAAAGCCTTCTTCAAAAAGCCTTCTTTGTTCTTTCCAAAACTTTCCTTAAACATTCTCTTAGCAATCCTAGCCCTAAAGGCTTCCTTGAGTTTACAAGAATCTTGAAAGACTAGTGAGTAAACCGTCAAGGGCCACACGGAAACTTAGCCATCACTCTAAGTCCGTGACAGAAGTCTACCATTTCTAACTCTACAAGATCTGCTAAGGTGACTTTTTGAGAGACTGTGACAGGGCAATTTCACCGACTGGAGTAGAGACTGAGAAAGGTTCTGAAAGAGTTTATGGACTGACATCTAAGATTACTGCTATATAGGGAGTCATAAATGATAAATTAGCCCCTAAATCTTTCCACTGAGTGTACCATATGTGAGCCACATTCTTAAGCTGGTAGGATGCCAACTCAACCCTACCATTATCAGTCACTTGCATTACTCCAAAGATTTTCTTAACCTCATCAATGAAGTTTTGTGGGTCTTCACCAACTTGTGACCCTAAAACTCAGGCGGATTCATCCTTAACAAAATCTCAAACTCTAGCTGCCACTGATCCACCATTTCTATTAGTAGGAACTGGAACCTGCTGATTGTTCTTGTTGGTCATACTCTGAGCCAATAGTTGGATCGCATTCTGAAACTCTTCATTCTTAATCTCATGGTGTGGGACTAGAGGAATTGTGTTAGCATTCCTGGCATTAGCTCTACGGGGAGGCATGATCTTAAGCGCATAACGATGGATTAGAAAGGAGATCATACCAACGCACGATAGAATATCAAGAAAGTGAAGTTTTCCTAAAACACTTCATAGCCTCCCTCTCATTAGATGTGGTGCACTTCATACCCATAAAAAGGACTTTACTTAATATGGCTTTTCAGACATCCTAGGACACTTAAACCTAATGCTCTGATACCAAATTTGTCACTCCCCGAGCTATCCCTGAGATGCGGACACAGGACCTAGGACCACAACTGATCCGAAGCTAACCCTGCTGGCATGATCATGAGTATACTAAAGATAATAAACTAATGCGGAAGCTAAACCATAAAGTAAGTCTGAAAAGATGGGGAATACCCATATACTATAACTGAATATATCAAGTCTGAGAGTTTAATACAAAAGAAATATCAAACTCAAAATACTAAGCTGAATCTAACTATGTCTGAAATAAGCCTCTAAACTGACTAGAAATGCTGGGACATGCCTCAGCTAAGTCTAGAAAATCTGAAACTAAAAGACTGAAAACTGAAAGATGACATGACTATTGTCCTCGAAGAATGAGGACTCACCAGTGATGCTGCTGAACTGGAGATCGGGAACCGATCTAAGCGTGATCTGGATACTGAGAACCTGAACCTACATCACGAGAATATGTAGCGCACGTATGCGTCAGTACTTGAGAGATACTAAGCATGCATGATAGAGTAAAGCTGAAATAACATATAACTGAACAAAGCAATAAAGTAATGAAATAATCTGAACATGATATAGATATTGAAAATACTGAATATTGAGCTAACTGATGCAATGACCAAATTTATAACATATTGAGACTGAATACTGACTATACTGAAATATGGTCAATGTAATAGAGTCTGACTGAACTGTGGGAGCTACTAATAACCGACATAAAACCACATGAGCTAAATGTGGAGTCCGATATATACGCCCTATCGAGAGGACCCAATATACCCTGCCAGAGGTATAGAGGCATGCTGGCGTGATCACTAAACTGATGTTGCCCACAGAGGGGACTTACACCTACGTGGCTCGTAGTTCTGGGACTATATGGGTACGCTGAAACCCTAGTCCAACTCGGTATTATGCTACTCCCAATGAATTAAGTGGTTAACTGGTTATGACTGAATTTCTGTAAATACTGGATAGCTCGAAACTGAACATGCAAACTGAGAATGCAACAATTAATCTGATAATGATGCATTCATAAACTGAGGCATGTAAAACTGAATACTGAAATATCTGACCTAGCATGTGTAATTCAAGAACTAAAGAAATACATAGCTAGGGTTCTGAAATTCATGCGATAAACTGAGCAATAACATGATAATCTGATTTGGAATATTTAAATAACTAATTCATGATGATCTGTTGAAATTCTAGAAACCCTAGGTCTGTTCATAATCATGGAATCAAGAATCTAACTGAATTCTAGGGACCTAATGGGTGAAAGGAACCCACTAGTGAAATCCCACATACCTGGTGACGAATTCCACGGAGAAATCTTTCGATTTCAGGGCTGGAACTGATGGAACCTTGCTGCGTTCTTGAACTAGGATTCTTGACCTTTTTCTCCTCTCTTGATTCTAATTTTCTATGTTTTGATTAATGATTTTGACTAAGGTAAATTCTAGTTATGTTTCTAGGCTTAAACTAACTAAAACCTCATGATTTAGGGTCTATACGACGTATCTCAGGGGTTAAACGAAATAGGAAAAGACCAAAAGAAACCTGAATTAACTGCTGTCAGAGTGACTGACGTACGGGACTAACGGGCCGTCATTCAATCGACAGTCCGTCGATTGGAACCGTCGGTCGAGTCTGCCCAACAGGGCTTCACTAAAACGGGCATAACTTTTTATTCGGAGTTCAAAATTTAGCAAACTTGGTGGCGTTGGAAAGAGGATTCAATTATCTATCTTACCACAGGTTATGGGACACACAATTCCTTTTTTTCTAAGAGTTATGACCATCTGAATTTGACCCATCAATAATTTTCAGCTAGCTGGCTGCTAATCCTCACTACGGTCAGACCTACGGACCGTGGATCGATTGACGGTCCGTGCTGGCCAACCGTCAATCGGGACCGAAGATGGGCTTTTGAGGCATTGATCCACGAACACGAACTACGATTCGTGACCTGACCTACGGACCGTAAGTCCGGCCGTGGGTCAACACTTAGCCAAATTTTCTGACTGAGTTCTGGGCAAGTTTTCTGTCACGAACCACGGACTTGTAGGATAGACCGTGAATCCATCTATGGTCCGTGGATAGTGTCCGTGAGTGCCACCTACAACACCAAAAATCTACAATCTGGTCTATTTTCGGATACGGGGTGTTACATCCATGGTGTAACTAGGCGACTCCTCGATAAACGGTGGATAGCGACCTAATATTAATTAGTTTATCTGGGCATCCTATAGCTGAATTACCATGGAATTGGAGGTTGTCATTTGATTTAGCATTTCGATGTTCTCCTTTATCTCTTTCAACACCTTATCTTGTTCTTCGATCTTGTGTTGAATGAGTGAGAGCACTTCATCATTTTGTCCACCCTCCTGCTTCTTCCCCTTTTTACACTCGCAAAGGGAGAAGTGCTTGTCATTTTTTGTGGACTGTGCCTCCAACTCCATGACTCTTTTGGATAAGAAATCCACTTGAGTCACCAGTGCATCCCATTCTTGTTTCTTTTTTATTTCCTTCTTAGTTTCAACCATGCTATCAAGGAGTTTGGCCACTTCTTCATAGGGTTGGTGTAGCAAACCACCCGTGAAAAGTTGGTCAACAGTACTTCTATTTTCGAGTCCAAGACCCCTATAGAAGCACTCTAGTAGCATTTTATCGGTCATCCCATGAATTGGGCATGGTTGAAGCACTGCTAGAAATTTCAGCCACATTTCTTGAATGGTCTCATCCCCTACTTGCTTGAACATTAGGAGATTGTCCCTAAGATTCAATAATTTCAGGAAAGGGTGATCTGTTTGATACCCATAGCTTTCGTTCTCACTAATTTTTCCTGAAATAGTCACACAACCAAACAAAACAAAACTAAAAATTAAGTAAGTAGACTACAACTAAGAAGAACAAACATTTTACTTAACTACAAATTCTCAAATAACACCAATCCCCGGCAGTGGCACCATTTTAACTTCACGTATCAGGACACTAGTTCGATTCAAGTGCCAGTGATCATGTGTAGTGATATAACCCAACCAAGGTTTGGGATCGTTCCCACATGGAGTGGTTTTGAGAATTAATAGAAAAATAAAATCTAGTTCTAGTTAGTCATAGCTAAAAATATTATCGAATAAAAACATACTAAACAATAGGGGTGACGCAAGCGTCAATTATCNTTGTAGTAATTAACAACTAAAAACAACAAAAATATAAGGAAACGAAATATGGAGATGGGATTCTTGGGAGGTGATAGGAATACAGAATAAACTAGACTATCGGGCACATACTTTTGATGGTAGATTGTTGAACATTTGTGACTAGGCTAGACTATAGTGGGGGTAAATTCTCTCTCGAGCAACTTACCCCGAATCAACTCGGTTTCTCTTGAACACCGAGTTACTGCATTAAGCACAACCTCCGCCTTAGCCCATTCACTCTCTCGAGCTGAATGTGTGGGAAAGGGACTAGGATTCACTCTCTCGAGCTGAACCCATGTCGACCCAATACCACTGACTATAAATTTAGTAGTCTTAGTTTTACGACCTCTATCTTGAGCAAGCCAAAAACACTAAGATGAAATCGTATTTGCATCTACAATCCCATTAAGTTCATACACAACTACTAAACAAAATCACATCTAAACAACAAATAAACCATCAACAAGCAAGACCCAACAGATAATCTAACCCATATTCACAAAATCACACTCCATGAATTGGGGTTTTAGCTAGACATGTAAAAAAGGTAAAAATCAATACCAATATCAGTTTCCATCAACTGGGTATGAAGAATTAAGTCTTAAAACTCGTCAAGAGTGAAGAATCTTCAAAACTCAAGTCCAATTTCTTGGAGTTGAAACCCTTTGAATCTTCAAGGTCTTAGAACAGAGTATCC
This sequence comes from Solanum stenotomum, assembly GCF_019186545.1. NCBI lineage: Eukaryota > Viridiplantae > Streptophyta > Magnoliopsida > Solanales > Solanaceae > Solanum > Solanum stenotomum. The sequence continues at coordinate 25,094,287 of NC_064293.1, read as the reverse complement.
AAAACCCTTTAAAACTTGGTACTGAAAATATTCGAAGTCTGAATAATAATTGTCTATGACTTGATACTAAGTTAACAATTTAAACAAGTATTTATAGTGTTTGAAAATTTGTGTTGCAGCTGATCAGTCAGCGCAGTTTGTCGGGATCGCCGATACACTCGACGATCTGCCTTTTGGTCGATTTCATTGCCTTCTTGCTTTAGACTTCAGCCTCTTCGTGCTTTTAGTCGTTGGGCGATATAGTACTGCTTCGCGAAACTACTCGGCGACACGCCGACTGCTCTATTTCCTCGCCAACTTGATCTTTCCCTTCAGGGCTCAGCACACTGGAACAAAAGGGGATCTCCAGGCCGATCGGTGACTCACCAACTGGGCTCGGCGATCTTCTGGCCTTCATTTCTTCGTTCTTTTCAGCCGCCTTGTTCCTTCTTGCAAGTAGTGTCCATGCTTTGCCTAAAACTACAAATACCTAAAACTTAAGGATTTTCATCAGATATTGAGACAAAATATGCATTTGAGGACACTAATTCTATCAAAATATAGCCCTAAATGAGTCCAATTTGTGGACTCATCAGAGGTTCATCTCAAATCTAGCGGGAAGATGCCAACCATTTGGTCATCTCATGAAGAAATGTTCTCCTTTTAATTGGACCAAACATGTAGCGATGCCTTTAAATATATCAAATCGTATCTAACGAAACCTCTAGTTTTGGTAGCCCCTATACTTGGAAATCCATTGATACTCTACTTTGCGGCACAAGAAAGGTCCGTACGAGCCCTGTTAGCTCAAGAGAATAGTGAAGGCAAAGAAAAATCTCTTTATTACTTAAGTAGAACAATGACGCCGAATGAGCTGAACTATTCTCCAATTGAAAAGTTGTGCTTGGCACTTGTCTTCTCAATTCAAAAGATGAAGCATTATTTTCAAGTTCATGTTGTCCGCCTTATTTCTAGAGAAAATTCCACCAAGTTTGTTATGTCAAAACCTATCCTTAGTGACCGATTGGCAAGATGGTACCTCCAATTCCAACAGTTTGAGATTGTGTACATCCCTCAGAAAGCTGTGAAGGGAAAAGCATTAGCGGATTTCTTAACAGACCATCCGATACTTGGTGATTGGGAGTTAACTGATGAGCATCATGATGAAGTTGCGATGTTTATTGAAATTCAACCTCCTTGGAAAATGTACTTTGATGGGGATGCACATCGTGGTAGAGCTGGCGTTGGCGTAGTGTTCATCACTTCACAAGAAGAGATTCTACCATTCTCCTTTACTTTGAAGCAATGTTTCTCCAATAATGTCACTGAATACCAAGCATTTATACTTGGACTTGAGATGGCCGTCGACATGAAGCAAATACATTTACAAGTCTTTGGTGACTCTCAGTTAGTGATCAACCAACTCTTAGGAAGTTATGAGGTGAAAAAGCCTGAATTGCGTCATTAGCATGATTATACTCAAAATTTGATAGGATGGCTTGGAGGTGTAACCCTTTAACATGTGCGTAGAATGGAAAATAAGAAAGTTGATGTATTGGCTGCCCTTGCTTCAACGCTAACCCTTCCTAATCAAACACAAGTCACTATTTGTCAAAAATGGATAGTACCACCGCCAAATGAGGAAGAATATATAGAAAATGAGCTTGAGCATCTCGTCGTTGTTTCTAAAGCCACAAAGGAAGATTGGAGACAACTCATTATTGACTACATGTGTTATGGGATACTTCCAGAAAATCCAAGGAGAAGGACTAACATTCGTCTTCATGCACCTCACTTACTTTATTACAAAGACATATTATATAGAAGATCGTTTGAGGGTGTACTATTACAATGTTTGGGAGAGGAAGAAACACTTCAAGCTCTGCAAGAAGCACACTCAGGAGTATGTGGATCACATCAATCTGGACCGAAACTCCACTTTCACATAAAGAGGATGGGGTATTATTGGTCAACCATGGTGAAGGATTGCTTAGATTATGCTCGGAGGTGCGATGCTTGTTAATTTCATACATCAGCCGCCCGAAGTATTGCACCCAACTATAGCAGATTGGCTATTTGATGCTTAGGGATTGGATATTATAGGACCACTACCAAAATCTTCTGGTGAACACTTGTACATCTTGGCTGCAATAGATTACTTCTCAAAATGGGTTGAAGCTGTCGCTCTTAAAGAAGTGAAGAAAGAGAATGTTGCAAATTTTATCTGAGTGAATATCATCTATCGCTTTGGCATCCCTCACTACATAATAACAGATAATGGCAAGCCATTTGATAACAAGTTATTGAACAAGATTTGTGATTTCTTTGGAGTCAAGCAGCGTAAATCTTCTATGTATCATGCTGCCGCCAATGGTCTTGCTGAAGCATTCAATAAGACTCTATGCAACCTGCTCAAGAAAGTTGTCTCCAAGTCCAAATGGGATTGGCATGAAAGAATGGAAGAAGCTTTGTGGGCATATAGGAAAACATACCACACACCAATTCAAGCAACACCATATTCACTTGCTTTAGGAGTTTAAGCAGTCCTACCACTCAAGCGTCAAATACCTTCACTTGCTATCAAGAAGGGCTCACTGAAGAAGAAAATGCTCGACTGGGTCTTTCTGAGTTAGAAGCACTTGATGAACAGAGGCTAGAAGCCCAACAAAACCTTGAATGTTATCAAGCTCGTCTATCTCATGCTTTCAATAAGAGGGTTCGCTTGAGGTGCTTCCAAGTTGGAGGCCAAGTTCTCGCGGTAAGTAGACCCATCATTACTTCGCACAAGTCTGGGGGCAAATTTACCTCAAAGTGGGATGGACCATATGTCGTACAAGAAGTATATCCACATGGTGCTTACAAGCTTGTTGATGCAGATGGCGTAATGATTGGTCCTATTAATGTAAAATTCCTAAAGAGGTACTACCTTTGAAGTAAGATGATGCCCTTAAGGTACGAGCCTAAACTGCATGTCACTTCTTGCCTGCAAGAGTATAAACTGTGTACAACACAACAAAAAAAACAAAAAAAAATCACTAACTCCCCCAGAACTACGTTGTGACTTGATCCTCTTTCCTGAGGTATGTAGGTGCTTAGAATATATCTTAAGTTCAGTTGCATGAGTGTAAAAAAAACCACATGTTTCCACTTGATCCGTCACATGAATTTAAGGCGATAAGTATTTTATTTTTATTTTACTTTATCAAACTTCAGACTTGCACCAAGTATTGATAGGTCAATGGAGGGGGAAAACCCTTATAAAATATGAGTTTCTTTAAGAATACGCTTGAAGTATTTAAATTTAGCCAAGTATGCAAGTTGAAGTATTTAAATTTAGCCAAGTATGCAAGTTGAAGTATTTAAATTTAGCCAAGTATGCAAGTTGAAGTCTTTAAATTCTTCAAGTTTACAAGTTGAAGTATTCGAATCCTCTAAGTATACAAGTTGAAGTATTCGAATCGTCTAGGTGTGCAAGTAAGACTTCAAGTATGCAAGTAGAAGTCTCCAAATCCTCCAAATGTGCATGTCATTAAATTTACATGCCTTAAGGTGGATGAGATTTGTCCCTTTGCACCTTAAGCTAGCCTTTTCACAGATTTATCCTTAAATGGATCTTTAAATTTCCATTTCTTAAGGTGGACAAATTTGTCCCTTTGCACATTAAGCTAGCCTCTTCACGAATTTATCCTTAAGTGGATCTTTGAACTTCCATGCCTTAAGGTGGACAGATTTTTCCCTTTGCACCTTAAGTTGTTTATCCTTAAATGGATCATTAAATTTCTATGCCTCAGGGTGGATGAGATTTATCCCTTTGCACCTTAAGCTGGCCTCTTCACGAATTTATCCTTAGATAGATTTTATTTTGTATATCGTACACAGTTTATACTCTTGTGGGCCAGGAGTAACAAAAAAAACCTCCATGCCTTAAGGTGGACAAGATTTGTCCCTTAACACCTTAAACTGGCATTTTCACGGGTTTATCCTTAAAAGGATCTTTAAATTTCCATGCCTTAAGGTGGACAAGATTGTCCCTTTGCACCTTAAGCTGGCTTTTTCACATATTTATCCTTCAAAAGATCTAGTAAAGCCTCAAGTTAGTGATCTTCAAGGCAGAGACGTTAAACACATCCCTTCACACCTTATACTCAAGTATTCAGAATTTAGTAAAGCCCAAGTTAGTGATCTTCAAGGCGGGGACGTTAAACACATCCTTTCACACCTTATGCTCAAGTATTCGGAATTTAGTAAAGCCTCAAGTTAGTGATCTTCAAGGTGGGAATGTTAAACACATCCCTTCACACCTTATGCTCAAGTATTCAGAATTTAGTAAAGCCTCAAGTTAGTGATCTTCGAGGCGGGGATGCTAAACACATCCCTTCACACCTTATGCTCAAGTATTTGGAATTTAGTAAAGCCTCAAGTTATTGATATTCAAGGCGGGTGTCACGACCCAAGGGTACCCCCTAGGTGTAACATGGCGTACTTGACCCCGAAGGGGTCTCATACAAGCCCTTCGCATATCATAACATAAGATAATAGAAAAGTACAGATATTTTTAAACTTTTATCCTTACAATCGAAGTCTTTTCATAAAATGCAAACAGAAGTCTGTACTACACTTTGTCTCAAACCATCTAATACAACTTTAGAGTAAAACTCTTGGAACATATCCCATACAATAGTCTCAACATGAAAATAAAATACATAAAAGAGATAGTGGGCTTTTTCCTAGAAGCTATGAGGACTCACCAATTCTTCACTCCTTTGCTCCTTAGAAACCTAGCTCCAAGATAGGAACTCAATCTCCAAACCCTACATTTGATAAGAATGTAGGCAAAGTATGTATTAGTACAAAATGTACTAAATATGTTAGCTAGCATCATATCATAAGAGCACATCATAAGAGTTAGTCAACATAAGACATAATCATATGAAATACTTCATGAAACATCAACTATAATCATATTAGACAATATCATAATAATAAGCAAAGTCTCCAACATAGGCATCATATAAGCTTTACTCAACTCTTCATTCATAACATAAAAGGACTATTCTCAAGTAACCTCAAAGCATACTTGTGCAATGCATGAATAGCATCCCATAATACCATCCAAGCTAAGTATCCCTTTTTGGTCATCTTAATCATTGTGTACATACATAGTCACATCTTAGGCTTTCATAAGTAGCTTCAAGTCATACTTGTGCAATGTATGAGTAGCATCCCATAATACCACTCACACTAAGTACCACTTTAGGCCATTATACTAATCACCTTAGGATCTCATCCCCTAACTTAACTCTCATAACCAAGGGAATATCTCACCTATAGTCAATACTAACAAGGAAGGAAACTATAGCACAATCTTATCTAGGCATCCATCATATAGGAGAAACACTTCATGAGTCACCTTAAGGCAAGTTTGTACTATGCATGAACAAGACCCCATAATCCTACCCATGCTAAGCTAGACACTTTAGGTTCATCATTCATGTTATCATCTCTTAACATCATAAAGACAAGAGGAATCACCACTAGTCATGCATGTGTTGGACGGGCCTCTAAAGCTACAATCCAAACTAGTCATGCTCGTGTTCATAAATGCAAAGGGGGAATCACCTCATGTCATACATGTTTAGTTCATCATGAAGGACAAGGGGAATCACCTCAAGCCACACATATCATGGAATCATAAAGACAAGGGTAATCACCTATAGTCACACATATCAATGAATTATAAAGACAAGGGGAGTCACCTCTAGTCATACATATATATCCACAAATCATAGGTATTCGCCTCCATGTTCATTTTAATGTGATATAGGTATTCACCTCCACATTTATTTTAATTTGTAATGTAGGTATTCGCTTCCACATCATAACATAAGGATCATAGGTAATTGCCTCTATGATCAACATAAAGTCTAATGGGTAATCACCGCTTGCGTTGGGAGTCATGTATAAAAGGTAATCACTTCACAAACCCCATATCATGACACGGGTAATCACCTCTTGTTTAATTAATTAGGAGAAAGGGAACTCACCTCACATTCCTATCATGTAAAGGTCATTTAGGGGAATCACCACAAGCCTCATCACATTTTATAGTCCTAGGACTTAGATTCATTTTAGGTGAGAAACCCTTTCAACCTAGAATCATTCTATGTGAGAGAACCTTTCATGTCACATCATATTCATGCATAATGCCATATCTAGAATTCTACATTAGACATGGATATCATCATGAATCAAGTGATTCTATCACTTCATACATTCAAGCATTCATAAGGAGATTAGGTGAGTATAAGCCTTTCACCACAATTCTACCTATTAGACTTCTTTTCTCATATAGGCTCTACTCACAAAGCCTAAACCTACATAATGCATCACATTCACTTTACTCTCAAAGCCCTAGTGATTCATCATTCTTGATTACAAGCCTTACTCTCAAAGATTAACTTCATACAATAATCATGCATATCTAGATCTCAAGACATTCTAGTCATAAGCTTCATCTTTAAGAAATTCTAATCACATTCATTATTTTCAAGTGATTCTAGTCATAATTCATCTGTAAGTTCAATCTCAAGCCTTACTAATCAAGACCCATCATATTCACATTATTCTAGTTCAATTCATGTATATATGTTCTTAGCCTTAGACAATTACTACTCAAGCATTAATTCTAGAAGATCACCTATGAACCTTCAATTTCACCTTTATGGCAATAACTCACATAATTCAACTTCATCAATTAGACTAGGGTAACCATGGAAATCACATAATTTCATCATAATATCACAATTCAATGCTAAATAAATCATAATTGGGTATTATCCACTCAATTGGAATCATACCCATCACTACTCACAATGTAGGAAGAAACCCTAGCTAAATGGGGTTTTCTTCACAATTGGGGGAATCCAAAGGGGCTCAATGGGTGGAAGAACCCATAGATGAATAAGCTAACATACCTTAATTCAAATCCCTAACACAAGCTTTCAACAATTGAGTCTTTATTCTTGACCTAAGCTTCAAGCTCTATCTTCTTCTTAAAGTCTTGGGTTTTCTAGAGAGAGAAATATTTTAGAGAAGACTATTTTGGGGATTTTGATTTGGGTCTTGTGAAATAGTGACTTAAATGGGTGGTTAAAAGCTTTAAATATCTTATATAGGGGTTTTAGGACTAGGCAAAACGACCCCATCCAATAACTCCCACGTTTGGAATTTCCCATTAACTCCTCCACTTGGCAGCCTACTGTCCAAGCTTCACGAGAGGCACCACGGGTCGTGGTCCTCACCGCTAACCGTGGTCCTGCTCGTGGTCTTAGAGCAGTAGCTATGCTATTGAGCCTTGGCCTCCACAAACCTAAGGCATGACCACGAGCCTTCCCACGAGCCGTGGTCATGACCACTGTCCGCAAAGTGGCTCGTGGTCCTTAGGCAGTAGCTAGGCCTCAAGGTCTTGTCTCCCAAGAGTCTAAGGGGACTTAACGAGACCCCTCACAAACAGTGGTCAAGACCACTGGTCGTGAAGGTGGTTGTGGACTTGAGGCAACACCTTGCCAAGGTTGGGGTAGCCTTGGCCTTGGGCTTAGGCTTTACCCCTTTTGCCTGGGCACTTGCCCTTGTGACCCTTAACCAAACCTTAGATGGTCTTCTAAACTACGGGGTGTAACACGTGCCTTAACGTTTAACCCTTAAACCCCTCATTCTAAGCACGGGAAGTCTTATCTATGACTCTAACCCTCAACATGAAACTCTAGAACCCTAGCTTAAGGCTCTAGTTTAGTCTACTAGCTTCCATGGTATTACAACGGGGACATTAAACACATCCCTTCACACCTTACGCTCAAGTATTCGGAATTTAGTAAAGCCTCACGTTAGTGATCTTCAAGGCGGGGATGTTAAACACATCCCTTCACACCTTATGCTCAAGTATTCGGAATTTAGTAAAGCCTCAAGTTAGTGATCTTCAAGGCGGGGACCTAAAACATATCCCTTCACACCTTATGCTCAAGTATTCAGGATCTAGTAAAGCCTCCGATTAGTGATATTCAAGGCGGGGACGTTAAACACATCCCTTCACACCTCAAGATCAAATTCTTGTGTGATAAAGCTCTCCATCGTGTAGCCTCCACAAAATAAAAATATTGCTACAAAAAAAAATACACACACACAAAAAGATGATGAAAATCAAAGGGAAAAGAAGAGAGAATTACCCTCTACTGCCGCTAACGAATTGGTTCCAGGCAAGAGCTCGTTGGTTGGTGTTTAAATTATGAAGAGCACACCCCTATTTATAGAGTTGAAAAGGTGATGATTTACTATCCATGTCCAAATCCAAGTAGGAGGGATATAAGGTATCGTAATAGAAATACACTAGGTTTATTTTTTTAAAAAATAAATAATAATTTACCAAAGAAAAAAAATGGTGGAGCTGCCAATTTCAATACGAAAAGGGACTTGTTGGTGATAACATACTCTCCTAGACTCCATTACATGATGGCATTGAGTTTTCTCCAACTATGTTCACAAACCCAAAATAAATTGTTATAATTCTTAAAGAATGAGCTGGCAAATGTAATGTTGATTATTATTACAACCTGCATGCCCATCAAATGCTCTTAAATCTTTGGTAATTATCCAATTTCGGCATACAAGAATTTTTATATATATAAGTTGTTATTGATCTCAATTAAAATATCAAATTAATACTTCAAGCCTAGTCTTCAAATGATAAAATATTTTGACTAGACTTGAAGCAGGAGCCAATTGTAATCATTTAAAATTTATTAAATATAAATTCATAAAATGATTCGAATTATATTAAATTCATGAATATATTAATCCATATAAATATTATGGATTAATATAATTGAATTAATTATTTAAATCAAATGAATATGGATTTAATTAAAGTCCAAATTAATTGTTTTGTGCTACAATAGATAAGCCCAATTCGCTAAGCCCAAATCCATCTCATCTAAGAGGCCCATTTTTGGTGTCACGTGGCAAATGACGTGGCATGCCAAGTCAAACAAGAAGAGAATAGGATTATAACATGTGTCAAAGATGACAAGCCCACTCCATAAAGCCCATATGTCATGTCACTTAAATCTGATTGGCCAAAGGGAATCATGTTCCAATCGCAACTCCTCTATTCTAAAACTATAAATAGGGGTCCTCATAATTTAAAAAAGGAACAAAAAATTCTAAACAAGAAGCTAGAGAAAATCCGTAGTACAGACGCCATAAAATTCTCTAAAAAGCTACAAGTTTAATATTAGTGATTGAGCATTTTAATAATATTTTTCTTATTAAATTTGCTCATTATTTTGGTGTCTTAATATTGCCTAATTACTCATGAATTGGTCATTGACTTAGTGGTCATAAAATGCTGGCAGAAACGTTCCAGTGAACGTTGGAATTGGGCAGCATGTTCATTTGCCGTTGGATGCATTTGTTACACTCTCTTTATTTTCATTCTTTACTCTTCCATTATCCTTGTAACATATGTAACTCCTAAGGCCATTTATCTTCACTATTTACTATCCATTATCTTCCTATCAATTTGTAGGAAGACTTCCTCAACTATAAATAGTGATAGTCGTCATTTGGTTTGGTATATACTACACACAAGAAAAATATAGAGTGAAAGAGTTAGTCAAAAAAGAGAGTTCTTATTAGTTGAAGGAAGGTGCTCTTTTTTGGAGCTTTGAACTCAACTATTGTCCAGGGTTGTTGAGTTATATATTGTGAATAGGTTGTTGTATCCTGGAGGGGACAAGTCAAGAAGGACTACTGCTGGACCGGTGAAAACATTTGCTGCAGTGGGCTTGAATCTCCTTAAAGAGAGCGAGATATCCGCGCCTCAGCCTGAAGAGATTTATTTCTTCATTTTTATTTTTCAATTGTAATCTTGTATTTTTTGTTATCTTGTAAGTTTTTCTCTAGCAATTTTAAGGAGATTCATTATGGCTACAATAGAAAAAAACGCGGATGTCAAGATGGGAGACCTTAACAAGCCATTTTGGTTCAATGGTAACCATTTTAAGAGATGGAAGGGTAAAGTACTTTTCTACTTGAGTCTTCTCAATATTTCTTATGTGTTAACTGAGAAGAATCCTAATAAAGTAGACATCACCTCTATGAATGATGATGAAACTATTTCTCATCTAGAGAAAGTGGAAAAGTACGATGGTGATTCCTATAAGTGTCGGTATTATATTCTTAATTGTCTATCTGATAATTTTTATGATTATTATGATAGAACTTACTCTAGTGCAAAGAAAATTTGGAAAGCGTTGCACAGTAAGTATGATACCGAAGAGGCTGGAGCGAAAAAATATGCGGCTAGTAGATTTTTTCGTTTCCAAATGGTTAACAACAAATCAGTGGTAGACCAAGCTCAAGACTTTATAATGATTGTTGGAGAGCTAAGGTCCGAGGAGGTAAAAATTGGAGATAACCTTATTGTTTGTGGCATAGTAGATAAACTTCCACCTTCTTGGAAGGAATTTCAAAAAACTATGCGCCACAAACAAAAGGAGACCTCTCTTGAAACCTTGATAATGAAAATCCGCATGGAAGAAGAGGCAAGGGGCCAAGATGCACTTTTACAAACAGAAGAGAACAACATCACAACGAAGGTAAATTTAATTACTTCAAATAATGCTACTCCTGAATCTCACAAAAATACTTCTTTGAAGCCTAAGAAGAAAAAATTCAAGAAAAATAATGGTAGACCTCCCAAGAAAAATAATGGTGAAAATAACCAAGCACAAAATCAACAAGTTCAAGACAAAGGACCGTGCTTTGTTTGTGGCAAGAGTGGGCATATTGCTCGATTTTGCAGATTCCGGAAACGTGGTCCTAACCCTCAGGCAAACGTTACCGAAGAACCTTTTGTGGCGGTGATTACCGACATAAACATGGTTGAGAATGTTGATGGATGGTGGGCTGATTCTGGTGCAAACCGTCATGTCTGTTATGACAAAGACTGGTTTAAGAAATATACTCATTTTGAGGAGCCCAAAACCATCATGCTTGGTGATGCTCACACTACTCAAGTGCTTGGAAAGGGAGATGTTGAATTGTGTTTTACTTCTGGAAGGGTATTAACTTTGAAAGATGTACTTTATACTCCTTCTATGAGGAAAAATTTGATGTCTAGTTTTCTTCTTAATAAAGCAGGCTTTAAACAGATTATTGAATCTGATCAATATGTAATAGTGAAGAAGGGTATTTTTGTGGGAAAGGGGTATGCATGTGATGGGATGTTCAAATTGAATGTTGAAATGAATAAAACTTCTACTTCTGTTTACATGCTTTCTTCTACCAATTTTTGGCATGCTCGTTTGTGTCATATTAATGATCGTTATGTTGGAATCATGAGTAGTTTAGGATTAATTCCAATGATTAAAAAGAATTTTGAAAAGTGTGAGGCTTGTAGTAAAGCCAAAATCACTAAAAGGCCTCATTTTCAAGTTGAAAGAAAAACTGATTTGTTAGAATTAGTTCATACTGATATTTGTGAACTTGGTGGAATTTTAACTCGTGGAGGTAATAGATATTTTATCACTTTCATTGATGATTTTTCTAAGTTTACATATGTTTACTTGATGAAAAATAAAAGTGATGCTTTTGAAAATTTCAAAACTTATCTCCATGAGGTTGAAAATCAGTTTGGAAGAAAAATAAAAAGAATTAGAAGTGATAGAGGCCGTGAATATGAGTCAAATGAGTTTAATTCTTTTGTTAGATCATTGGGAATAATTCATGAAACTACTCCTCCTTACTCTCCTTCATCTAATGGAGTAGCGGAAAGGAAAAATAGAACTTTGGTTGAATTGACTAATGCCATGCTTATTGAGTCACATGCACCTTTAAATTTTTGGGGTGAAGCTATTTTAACTGCTTGTTATGTGTTGAATCGTGTGCCTCATAAAAAGTCTAAATTGACACCTTTTGAATTGTGGAAAGGTTACAAGCCAAGTTTGGGATATCTAAGAGTTTGGGGTTGTCTAGCCTTTGTGAGGCTAATGGATCCCAAGATTACAAAGTTGGGTAAGAAAGTTACTACTTGTGCTTTTCTTGGTTATGCTTCAAATAGTACAGCCTATAGATTTTTTAATCTTGAAGATAATATTGTGATAGAATCCGGTGATGCTATTTTTCATGAGAATAAATTTCCTTTTGATTCTAAAAATAGTGGGGGTCAAAGGATTGAACAAAATATTTTGTCACTACCTAGTTCTTCTACTTCTACTTTGAAAAATAAAGAAGTTGATAATTTTGAGTTAAGAAGAAGTAAAAGAGCTAGAGTAGAAAAAGATTTTGGTCCTGATTTTTATGTGTTTAATGTTGGAGATGACCCTCTTACTTTGAAAGAAGCATTATCTTCACATGATTCTATTTTTTGGAAAGAGGCTGTGAATGATGAAATGGAATCACTAATTTCTAATAAAACTTGGAAACTAGTTGATTTACCACCGGGTTGTAAAACAATTGGTTGCAAATGGGTCTTAAGAAAAAAGTTGAAACCGGATGGATCTATTGATAAATACAAGGCTAGGCTAGTTGCAAAAGGTTTTAAACAACTAGAAGGCCTAGAATTTTTTGATACTTTTTCACCGGTAACAAGAATTACATCCATAAGACTTTTAATTGCTATGGCTGCAAATTTTGATTTGCAAATTCATCAAATGGATGTAAAAACTGCTTTTTTAAATGGAGACCTAAATGAGGAAATTTATATGGATCAACCCGAGTTTTTTGTTGAAGCAGGCCAAGAAAGCAAAGTATGTAAACTTACTAAATCCCTATATGGCTTGAAACAGGCACCAAAGCAATGGCATGAAAAGTTTGATTCTTGCATGATTGAAAATGGTTTTAAAACAAATGAGTGTGATAAGTGCATATATCATAAGTCTTGGAATAATTCACATGTGATTATTTGCCTATATGTTGATGATTTGTTGATCTTTGGCTCTAACGTGAATGTAATTGATGAAGCTAAGAATATTCTTAGAAGCCATTTTGATATGAAAGATCTTGGTGAGGCAAATGTTATTCTTGGAATAAAAATTACAAGAACATGTGATGGAATTTTCCTTGACCAGTCACATTATGTTGAGAAAATATTGAAAAAATATAACTTTCTTGATTGCAAGCATGTTGCAACTCCTTTTGATTCAAGTGTTCACTTATTTTCTGTTGAAAGTGAAAATGATGTAATAAATCAAAAGGAATATGCTAGCATAATCGGAAGTTTGAGGTATGTGACTGATTGCACTAGGCCTGATATTGCATATGCAGTAGGAGTACTTGGCAGGTTTACAAGCAAGCCAGGTAATGAACATTGGCATGCTGTAAAAAGAGTTATGAGATATTTAATTGGAACGAAAAATTGTGGTTTGTTCTATAAAAAATATCCTGCTGTACTTGAAGGCTTTTGTGATGCAGATTGGAACACTTTATCAGGTGATTCATGTTCTACCACTGGTTATGTCTTTACTTTAGGTGGTGGTGCTGTTTGTTGGAGATCAAAAAAGCAAACTATTATTGCTAACTCTACCATGGAGGCTGAACTAATTGCTTTAGCTTCAGCTAGTGAGGAAGCGAATTGGTTAAGAGATTTGTTATTTCAAATACCTTATTTTGAAAAACCAATTCCTCCTATTTTAATTCATTGTGATAGCACCGCTGCGATTGGTAGAGTTCAAAACCGTTATTACAACGGTAAATCCAGACCTATAAGGAGGAAACATAGTAATGTAAGATCGTATTTGACAAATGGTACCATTAATGTTGATTATGTCAAATCTTGTGATAATCTTGCAGATCCTCTTACTAAGGCCTTAACGAGAGAAAAGGTCTGGAGCACATCGAGGGGGATGGGATTGAAGCCTACAAATACATGAGTTATATATGAGGAAACCCAACCTGGGGACTAGAGATCCTATAACCAGGTTCAAAGGGAAAAACTAATCATATGATGACTTGTTGTGAAAAATGCACTATCTTTTTATTTCCCTCCCTATGATGTGAGTGCATTGTTTCCTGTAGTTTGTGAAGGTTGAGTTGATAAAACTCTTAATGAATATCTGTAGCCCGTATGGGTGGAGTGTTAAGCTTACAGGAGCACTCTCGACAGATTTCACCTATGTGATGTGTGGAAGTAGGTCGCTTCCTATGAGAATTAGGCTTATTCTCAAAAGCACTCATGAAATCAGGATAGCACATGGCCATAACGTGCTAGCTTTAAAGCTCGTGTCAACACCTTGATTATTATGTGTGAGCAGTGATATTTTATTTCCCTTAAGCAGTCATAGTTCAAGTCTGAGACCACTACGACTCTGGAGTAAAAGTTACTGTTTCACTAAGTGAAGGTTCAATGTAGAGCACACCTTCATTATGCATAGTAATCTTCCTTCAGCTGATAGACTCTCTTATGTAATATTAAAATGAGTGGGGAATTGTTGGTTTATTAGTATTTTAATATTAATATTTTTAATATATTAATTTGCTTTATTTTGGAGTTAGAAAGAATTGATGAATGTTTCAGCAGTTAGTGGACAATTTTCATTGCTGGAACATTAGGCATTAGTGATTAATTACTCATTTTTGTTAATCAATTTTCATAGGCATTATTGGCAATTATGTGATGGTTACAAAATTGTTATTGCCGTTGTATTATTCTGGCAGAACTAGTAGTGGTCAACTATGACCATTACTTCTCCATATTGAAATCCTATTCTTTATTCCTCCATTATACATTGTAACCTATGTAACTTCTAGGTCATTTATCTTCACTATTCACCACTCCATTATCTTCCTATTTATTTCTAGGAAGACTTCTTCTAGTATAAATAGTGGTGGTATTCATTTGGTTTTGATATAGACAACACATAAGAAAAAGATAGAGAGGAAAAAGTTTGTCAAAAAGAGAGTTCTTATTAGTTGAAGGGAGGTGTTCTTTTTTGTAGAGCTTTGGACTCAACTCTTGTCCGGAGTTGTTGAGTTATACTTTGTGAAGACTGTTGTATCCTGGAGGGGACAAGTCAAGAGGACTACTGCTGGACTGGTGAAAACATTTACTGCAGTGGGCTTGAATCTCCTTAAAGAGAGCGAGATACCCGCGCCTCAGCCTGAAGAGATTTATTTCTTCATTTTTATTTTCAATTGTAATTTTGTATTTTTTATTATCTTATAAGTTTTTCACTAACACATGCAATGACCAAGCTAAATCATAAGATAAAAGTGTTAGAAAACATAAGTCATAATCATAGTCAATGCAAGCTTAACATCTTCAAAACAATACTTTCATAAAGTAACCTTAGTTCATTATTGTGGGAATTTTATCATATAACCGGCATAGACCATGTGAGTTATAACATGGAATCTATTGTCTATCTCACACCAAAGAGGGATTTCCTTATTTGCCAGGGTAATAACCATGAGTCTGAGCTAATGTGGATCCACTAGCTAATGTTTAATAGAGACAATCATCCTATGATGGCACATAGTTTATGGGACATGGGTAATCGCTAGTCCACTCGATGCGAAGTAAATCCCACAAAATAGTCATTAATCATTCTTATTATTATCCATGGGAAGGAAAAATTAAGCAACCTATCCAAGCTAGAATATAATTCTTTTGGAATAGCTCCTCCATCTTGATTCAACCTAGGTGAGAAAACCTTTCAACCTTATGAATTCTTTATGTGAGAAATCCTTTCAAAGTCATGTTCTTAGTTGTATGTGAGAAAACCTTTCACAACAACCTTGCTAATTTACTCTCAAGCATCCTCAAATCATTTACATCAACTTCATAAAAACATGCATATCTTCATAACTTTATCTTTCATAGTTCATAAGCTTCATCATGAGTTCATAGTCTATAAATCATGGATCATGCATGGATTCATCTAAATATAACTCAAATCATGTAAATACTTTTAATTCATGCATTAGAAGATAAGAAAGAAGTAATTAAATCATAATTGAAAAGAATCCATGATGATTGAATAAAACCCTAACTTTTGGATTGAGAATCTAACTTTTAAAACTAGAAGAATATAGGAACCCTATAGAGGAAAGGACTCCTACATAGGTGAAGACTAACATACCTTAGAGATAAGTGCCTAAAAGCTATGGTGAAATTAAGACCTTGGTGACTGAAATCCTAACTTCCTCTTTCTTAGCCTTAGAGAGCATTTTGGGAAAGAACTTGGAGGGAAATTTGGGAATTAGATGAATGATTTAGAATTGGTAGTTTTAGGATTAATTCACTTATATAGGTCTTGAAATAGGGGTTAAAAGGATGTAGTTTAGGTAACAAACACTTAGACGAAAAACTAAAATGACACTAGCTTAAAAACTGATGGAGTCACCAAAAAAGAGGGTTGGACGGTCTGTACAAGGCCTCACTGGGTGCATAGGGAGCCGTCTAGGAGACCCCTTGCTTGGCAGCCTTAGACGGCTGGGCAGCCTCCCCTAAACGGGCCGTCTATGGCTTCACGGACCGTTTAGGGGTCCGTCCAGGTGGCCTCCTTTCTTGGCAGCCTTTAAACGGCCAATCCACTTGCCTAAACAGATTGTGGTCCCTTTTACGAGCCGTTTAGGTTTCAGGGAAGGGTCCATGGTCTGTTGAAGGGTTCTGTTTTAGGGCTGTAGACTTGTTCGTTAATCCTCTTTTACCTTTCCCAAGTCCGAGGTATTACAGTTCAATTTGAGCCAATTGTTACATTTCAGCTATTGTACATTTCATGTACTGACGTCATTCAACAATGCATCATTTTATAATGCAAAGTCAGGTAATCACGATAGCAGACACATTATTAGGATCATTTTCATTCGACTTTGGTGAGACCTCCTTGCTTTCAGAGGGCTTCAATTTATCTAGAGTATTAGTAGTCAGCACATATTGTTAGCAGAGCGTTGGGTCTTGTCCCAGTAACCTATCATTGGTATATTAAATGATTCATATGCAAGTCAGATGTGTTATCACTCAAATATTATTTTCTATCACTAGATAAATTTATCATGCTGAAATACGATTTTGGTAACATTTTATTGATATAGAATTTAATTTCATATATACATTAAGATATTGAAAATAAACCAGTCTTAATTATTATTAGTGTCAGATCTAGAGACAACATGTTAATATTAAGATTGATACATAGTAATCTTTAGATTGTATTCAAATTGAAACGTCTCAATCTTAATACAAACAAAAGAGGCCTTAAACTAGAAGGCATTATTGATTATGAATTTTCACTGCTTGTGGAGGTTAGTCCAGTTTACAAGAAGGTATTGGTGATTGTTCATGCTGGAAAAACAATATGTGCATCATTTGTTATTCATGAGTACATCGAATAGACATAATCAACTTAATCCTCTATTCTCTGTGGACGGAAAATTGTAAAGATGCCAGGATATTGTCTGATACAATTTCATTGAAGTGAATGCAAAGAGAGCAAAACGTCGCCATTTCTCTGAAACAACTGTATCTTACAAAAATTCTCAACTCGAATTACAATCTAATTGCTATGATGCCTCTCTACATTCTGTAAATGAGCAAATAAAAGAGAATGTACAAAGGAAAACCTTGTATTCTATTTATCAAGTTATACAGGAGGAGGTGGCAGGTCTAACAGAAGCCAGAATCCAACACAATCATCCGAATTCAGGTCATTTTGAATAGCAAGGAAGTGCAAACCTCCACAGGCTTTCTTTGCTGCTTCCCAAGCTTCAGCTTCGCTTGTGGATACAGGATTTTTCTTGTAAGTCGCATAAATGTAGCGGGTAGAGATACCCACCGACAAAATTAACGAAGCCTTGTCCACATCAGCTTCAATCGAACAGACTTCCAAGCCATTCATCCAAGCTGTAGTAGTCCACAATCAAAAGACGATGAACTATCTTTGCATTAAATAGAAATTGTAAAAAAAAGAACATTTGCACAGAACACATTATTTGGGTCTCATTAATAGGCTAGAATTATCCAAAGATGTTGCTGGCTATAGGAGCCCGAGCATACAGATGGATTGACCAAACTCAACCTTAAACCAACATTCCTCAATGAATGTACTTTAACTATGACCTACATATCCCCCTTGACTTTCGGAAATAGGGAGATATGTATTCAGATGCTATAGTTTGATGTCAGAAGGTTTTAACAGTCACGCAGATCATCATATTGTTTGTCCAATCACACTGTGCCAATTTAGACCAGCTTATCTGAGTAAATTTGACTAGTAAATAAAAGATTTTGAATGGATTGATATACAGAAATTAATTCGAGATACATTCAAAATAATAGAAGAGACGAGATTCATAAAATTGATGTGAAATAGTTTCAATTTATTTAGCTTGAATTCATGGAAACAAGAAATTTTCATATTAGAAAAGGGGTAGAATGTTTTGGGATGCATAAAGATGGAAAGTGTATCAAGCAAATTCGGACATAGACTAAGTGTTTGATACTTGTTAGTGCCCAGCAAATAGAGCAGAAAAATAGATTTCAAATCGAAATGAGCGGATAGACACTCTGTCCTTAGAAAATATGGAGAAGCTTTGAGAACAGACATGTGTTTATGAATGAAATTTGATCAATTAGTCAAGACCCAATCAATTGACACCAAATGCTTCAATCACATATAGGCAAATTGAAGAGACATATCCTCAAAGGCGCAAGAATCTTGCGATCATCTAACAACTAAATAATAACATGCAATACTTGAAGCCAGGCTCTGTTTACATCAATGATGGCAGTTACCACATCAATTTATGTGCAGAACCATCTTTGCTTCAAGAAGCCACAACTCCAAGAAAAGTGAATTTTCAACAATACTGAACAAATGCAATAACAGTTTTCAATAGACCATTGACAACCCACGGTGAGATAACATCTTTTCAAGAAAATGATGTGAGAACCTGTGGTGAAGAAATAAAGAGATCCTTCTATATCGAAATCTCAATTGACAAAATAATAGGAAAATTTTGGATCACCCGTGAAGTTTGTCCACTTTATCTCTCCAACATAGACTTGTCTATATAATACAGATAACTTTAATCTTTAATTGAGCAATCAGAGTACAAATTACCACTTCTGCCGAGAAATACATCATCAGACCATTTGAAAAAAGGAATGAATATTTTTTAAACAAAATCACATATGAGAATGATATAAGTAGTCTAATTAGTCTTGCTTCATGAGGGTTCAACCTAACGCCTCGGTGTTTTGGGCCCACAACCCCCATCTTTGCAAATTCTAATTGACTAACATTGTGGTCATGACAAATGGTTGCACATTAGAAAAGGTTCAATGCCCATATGAACTAGCAAGAAATGATTTCGATGTTGATTAAATTAAGTAGATTGAATTAACTCGAAAAAAGGGGGAAGAAAACGGAAAGTAGTTCAAATTATACTGATAGAGCATATGAGAGTTATATAAGAAGTATGATGATAACTTGTCAATCTAGGAACAACGCATGTGCTCATGAATTGTCATAATCCATTAAAACAATGAAGTTACAAAAAGATAGTACAGCTATAATACCTGCTAATGGTTTTGCACGTGAGGATGCAACTGCTAGTCCAGGAATCAATGTGTTGTCCTCAATTTCGATCCCCAGAAGATCCAAGTCTAAACTTGAGCCAAAAACCAACCTAGTCTCCAGGTTAGATACTTCCTCACGAACAGCTACAAACAAGATGAATTGTAAGTCCATAATTTTCAAGGTACAATAATATTAGAAATTCATGTCCAACTTGATATCGGTTCTAATCCAAGTCTATCTTCTCAAAATGAAACTCCAGTGAGAAATATGGCAAGTTATATTACAGAATAGGAAATTTATTCTTATTGCAAATCATCAAAAGCCAAACTAGAGATCCTTGATTAGTTATTCCAGAGTGTTACACATAATGTACCTGAAACGGGCAACTGGACAAAAGCCCACTTTTCTCCATACAGATTCTCAGGAAGTTCCATTGGAAAAGGATTGTCAAGTGCAAGAAGTGGCTTGGCTCCTTTTTGAAAACCAGGATGGCGAGTATAAACAGTTTCATAGCGGTCTTCAAGCCAAAGGACAAGTGATAAGCACTGAAATATAGCATCATACAAGAAATGGCACTGATCAATCTGTTTTTAGCCAATTGTGCATTAAAATGGCAAAATAGTGCAGTATCTTGGTTATTATTTTTTATATCAGAAAAGACCTTTTGTTATGTCATGGATGAAAGATCATTTAGGCATTAGTGACGTCTCGTGTATACACATAAATGAGATATGCATTTTCAGATTATATATAAATATGGAAATGAAGTTATGCATTGTATATCACACTAAAGCTTGACTTGGGGGACAGTTTACCTGGAAAGAAAGGGAGAGCAAAAGAAAAAATATCCAAAATAGAGGATGATCTGTAACAAAGGGTTATACTGATGAGATGCTAGCCAATCAGTTAGACTTAAAATGACCTTCTCATACATCAAACCAGGTTACGTTAAAATGCATAAAATAAGCTAAATAACATGGACTTTCCTTCCTATACGAATTTTGAAACCATTTAAAGAAACTTATTTAAAAAGTTGATCCATAAGAACCTCTGTTTAAATAATTTTGAATGAAAAGCTTCATGCAATAGTTATATCTTTGTCACCAGAAAACTAATTGAAGGCAAACATTTAAATTGTATGCATATGTGCTTTACCAGCAAAATAGGTAGGATGAACATAGGGATGGCAAGATCAAAGACAACTTGTCCAATCAGTGGTGGATCCAGCATTTGAAGGTCGTGGGTGCTCACTTTCTTTTAACATAAAATTGCTAGCAGTTGCAGCTAGAGAGATTTGAATTCGTGACTAGCAGCATCTACACGCCTTAACATTAAGGCCAGAACCAAAGCAGCAACTAATTTTTTGTGCTTATTTATTTGTTATATCTGTTTTTTCATATTTTCTCTATAGATATACTAAAAAAAAAATCGTAGTCAATCGGGGAACACTCCATGTAGATCCGTGCCTACGTGCAACCCGCCCAACCCGTTTAGGTTTGGGCGGGCCATTCATTAATTAGCTGAACCCACAAAAAATGGATTGATATGTTGTATATATAGGGATAATAAAGTTGTTGAAAATGAGGGAAATACCCGTTTGCTAGGAACAGATTTGATGGCAAGTTCATTGCAAGCTCTTGTAATAATTGTTTGCATTTGTGACCTAAAAATGGAAAACAATTGATGAGAGAATTGAAAATAATAATAATAATAAAGTTTTTGTGGGAGAGGATGTAATTAGCTACCTGAAGAATCGGATTTTATCGGGTAATGGGAGGCCTAAGTCATTAGATATGGATAGTAAAGCATCTTTCAAAGTGATACTATTGATAAGATTATTAGGAAAATATTTGGTATACTGAAGAGAGAGGGAATCATCACAAACAAGAAGCTCCCATAACTTTTTCCCTCTAATATCAAGAATTGGTCTTGAGCAAAAATCCAATTCCCACTCAGATATGCTCTCAGGATCAATTTCAGGGTCAAGATAGACTAGTTCAGCAGTGGGATCATCATCTTCTTCTTCTTCTTCTTCCAAATTAGTAGATGAAATGGAAGAAACTGAACATGATGGAATATGAACAGACTTGACCTTATATTTTGGTAAAGATATTGCAAGTGATTGAAAGGGGAAAACAGTTAAACAAGTGAAATTGGAAATGGGTGTATGAGTTTGAAGTAAAGGGAGACTCATTCTTGAATGACAGCAGCTTATACAAGCCATGAAACCCAAAGAATTTATTTTATTTTATTTTAAAAGATAAGGGAGAGTAGAAGAAATCGTATCTCTTCCACCTAAATATTGCCACGCTCTACATTTCTCCAACCTTATTGACGTTTTTACACTTTAAACTCTCTTCTACTTATCCTAATTTGTCGTTTGCCCAATTCAACAATTCCAAGTTTATATATATAGAGAGAGAATTGTACAGAATAACAAACTATGAATTCAAATTAAATACTATAACAACAGTTTCATTTAATTGTAACTTGTAGCAAACAATTGTCATTCACATCTCTCCCTGAATTTCTTACTTGCCACTCTCGATTTCTCGCTGGGCAATCTCTCCCTCGCCTATCTCACTTTATACAAACACAAATGTATAAAATGTGTTTGTGTTTATATAAAGCGAGAGAAAACTGTATATATATACATATCTTTTCGTTCGCCTCTCTCCCCAGAGAACCTCGCTCGTCACTCTCCCAGATCTCACTCGCCTCTCTCACTTTATACAAACACAAATGTATAAGTTACGTTTGTGCTTGTATCAAGCGAGAGAAAATTATATATACCAATACAAATACAAATACATATATTTTCGTCCTATACACTTATAATTACTCCCCTGCCTAGTTTTCTTTTATCTTTCTTGTCATGCCCTGAGACTACCCCGAGACGCGGACACGGGACCTAGGACCACAAGTGATCTCAAGCTAACCCTGCTGACATGATCATGAACATACTAAAGATAATAAACTAATGTGGAAGCTAAATCATAAATAAAATAAAAAGAATGGGGAATACCCATATACTATAACTGAGATAAATGAAAACTGATGAGTTTAATACAAAGAAGATATTAACTCAATAATAAGCTGAATCTAACTATGTATGAAAATAGCCTCTAACTGACTAGAAATGTTGGGACAGGCCCCAACTAAGTCTAGCAAAACTGAAAGTAAAGGACTAAAAATACTGAAAAGAAACTAGTGACTATTGTCCTCGGAGAATGAGGACTCACCACTGATTTTGCTAAATTGGAGATCGGGAACCGATCTAAGTGTGACCTGGATGCTGAGAACCTGAACCTACATCATGAGAAGATGTAGCACACATATGCGTCAGTACTTGAAAGGTACTGAGCATGTAGGATAGAGTAAAACTGAAATAACATATATCTGAACAAAGCAAATAAGCAATGATATAATCTGAACATGATATAGATACTGAATGCTGAGATAACTGAATGGATTGACCAATTTTTAACATGCTGAAAACTGGATATACTGATAAATGGGCAATGCAATAGAATTTGACTGAACTGTGGGAGCTACTAATAATCGATAACAAAACCACATGAGCTAAATGTGGAGTCCGATGTATACGCCCCATCGAAAGGACCCAATATACCCTGCCAGAGGTATAGAGGCATGCTGGCGTAATCACTGAAATGATGCCCACAGAGGGGACTTACAACCTACGTGGCTAGTAGTTTTAGGACTATTTGGGTACGTTGAACCCTAGTCCAACTCGGTATTATGCTACTCCCAATGGATTAAGTGATTAACATATTTATGACTGAAGTTCTATAAGTTACTGGATAGCTCAAACTGAACATGCGAACTGAGAATGCAACAATTAAATTGATATTGATGCATTAGTAACTGAGGCATGTATAACTGAATAACTGAAATATCTGACCTAACATGTGTAATTTAAGAACTAAGGAACTACATAGCTAGGGTTTTGAAATTCATGCAAGAAATGAAGTAATACCATGATAATTTGATTTGGAACATGTAAATAACTAATTCATGATAATTTGTTGAAGTTCTAGAAACCCTAGGTTTAGTTAATAATAGGGAATCAAGAATCTGACTGAAATCTAGGGACCTAATGGGTGAAGGAACCCACTAGTGAAATCCCACATACCTGGTGATGAATTTCACTGAGAAATCCTTTGATTTCTGGGCTGGAACTGAAGAAAACTTATTGCGTTCTTGAACTAGGGTTCTTGACCTTTTTCTCCTCTCTTGCTTCTAATTTACTAAGTGTTGATTAATGATTTGACTTACGTAAGTTCTAGTTATGTTTCTAGGTTTAAACTGACAAAAACCTCATAATTGAGGGTCTAAACGACATAGCTTAGGGGTCCAACGAAATAGGAAAAGTCTAAAAGACCCCCGACTTAACTGCTGTCGGAGTCACTAGTCGACTGTCGTTCGCGACTGAAGATGGAAAGTCGGAGTCAATGACGAAGCTAATTGACACGCCGTCAGTCGACTAAAAGTCCGTACTGGTCGACCGTCGTTCACGACTGCACACTGAAAGTTGACTGTCCCATCGATGGAGCTGACTGACGGTCCGTAGTTNAACCTCATAATTGAGGGTCTAAACGACATAGCTTAGGGGTCCAACGAAATAGGAAAAGTCTAAAAGACCCCCGACTTAACTGCTGTCGGAGTCACTAGTCGACTGTCGTTCGCGACTGAAGATGGAAAGTCAGAGTCAATGACGGAGCTAATTGACATGTCGTCAGTCGACTGAAAGTCCGTACTGGTCGACCGTCGTTCACAACTGCACACTGAAAGTTGACTGTCCCATCGACGGAGCTGACTGAGGGTCCGTAGTTGGCTTCCGTCGGTGGCACCTGCAACTTCTGAAAATCTGGAATTTTTGGTCTGTTTCGAATACGGGGTATTACATTATCTCCCCCTTGGGACCATTCGTCCTCGAATAAAGACTAAACTAGCTGAAATGGAGGGCGAGGGCTGCAATCTCTACCACTAAACACTGAGAACTGAATTTCTTACTGAACTGAGTTCCAAGAACATGCAAATATGCTAAAAATGCAAGTATAAACTAGTGGAACATGATACTAAGACTGAATTTGCGCATGAATGACTGAAAAACTGAAAAGGAACTATTACCTCAAGCTGGAGTGGAATCGGAAGGAAAGAGGTGAGGATACTTGGCTTTCATGGCCGTTTCTACTTTCCAAGTAGCTTCCTCTACGGACTGACTCCTCCACCAAACCTTGACTGAAGCAACTTCTTTGTTTCTCAACCTTCTAACTTGACGATCAAGAATCTCAACTGGTACATCCTCATAAGAAAGGCTATCTTTTACAACCACAGTCTCTAATGGCACTACGGATGTTGGATCACCCACACACTTCTTCAAAAGTGAAATGTGAAAGACTGGATGCACTGCTGCTAAATCTGCTAGCAACTCTAACTTATAAGCCACTTTACCAATCCTTTTCAAGATCCGGTAAGGGCCTATATATCTGGGACTGAGCTTCCCTTTCTTGTCAAATCTCATCACCCCCTTCATATGTGACACCTACAGGAAAACCGAATCATCAACTTGGAACTCTAGTTCCCTTCTTCTCACATCTGCATAAGACTTCTGGCGACTCTGAGCAGTCTTAAGTCTATCTCTAATGAGTTGCACTTTCTCCATAGCATCAAGGACTGAATCTGGTCCTATCAAGGTTGTTTCACCTACTTCAAACCAACCAACTGGAGAGCTACATCTACGGCCATACAATGCATCATAAGGGGTCATCTGAATGCTGGAATGGTAACTATTGTTGTAGGCGAACTCAATAAGTGGAAGGTGATCATCCCAACTACCCTTGAAGTCGATCACAGAAGCTCTCAACATGTACTCTAATGTCTAAATGGTACGCTCTGCTTGACCATCCGTCTGCAGATGAAATGTTGTGCTAAGATTAACCTGAGTACCAAGACCTTTCTGAAATGACTTCCAGAAATGAGAGGTAAACTGAGGACCTCTATCTGAGATGATAGACAAAGGAACCCCATGCAACTTCACAATCTTATTAATGTAAAGCTTGGCGTAATCCTCCGCCAAATATGTAGTCTTGACCGCCAAAAAGCGAGAAGACTTAGTAACCCTATCAACAATCACCCAAATGGAGTCATGTTGTCTGCGAGTACGAGGTAAACCTGTGATGAAGTCCATGTTGATCACTTTCCCACCTATAAGTAGGAATGTCAATCTCTTGAGTCATGCCTCTTGGTTTCTGATGTTCTACCTTGACTTGTTGGCAATTGGGGCACTTGGCCACAAAATCTGCTATATCTCTTTTCATACCATTCCACCAATAGACTTCCCGCAGATCGCGGTACATCTTAGTGGCACCTGGATGAATAGAATATCTGGAATTATGGGCTTCTACAAGAATATGTTGTCTCAACTCGCCCATATTAGGAACACATAATCGACCCTAATAGCAAATCATACCATCTTCCCCTTGGGAAAATACCTCAACTCTCTGTTGATGGACTGCACCCTTGAGTTCAAGTAATATTGGATCACTGTCTTGCTTTTCCTTAACTTCCACTACCAAAGAAGATTCTGACCCTTTCTGAACCGTTACACCACCATCTGATATGCTCATAAGACGAATTCCTAGGCGAGCAAGTCTGTGAACATCCTTTGCTAGCTCTCTCCTTTCTTCCTCAACATGTGCTACACTACCCATGGATAATCTGCTAAGAGCATCTGCTACTACATTCGCCTTACCCGAAAGGTACTGCATGCACACTCATATCATAATTTTTTAGGAACTCAAGCCACCTTCTCTGGCGAAGATTCAACTCTTTCTAGGTGAATACATACTGGAGGCTCTTATGGTCTGTGAACACATCTACATGAACACCATACAAGTAGTGTCTCCAAATCTTGAGTGCAAACACCACTGCTGCAAGCTTGAGGTCATGAGTTGGATAATTCTTCTCATGTACCTTAAGTTGTCTAGAAGCATAAGCTATAACCTTACCTCACCACATCAACACACAACCTAGGCCAACCCTAGATGCATCACAATAGATCACATAACCATCTGAACCCTCTGGTAGAGTCAAGACAGAAACTTGACCATCTTCTGGGTCAACCTAGTCAATAGTGAGGCTATGGATGAAAATCCTTCCACGAACCGTCTGTAATAGCCCGCTAGACCCAAGAAACTTCTGATATCTGTAGCAGAGGTAGGTCTGGGCCATTGTTTTTTTTCTTCTATTTTCTGGGAATCTACTCGAATTCCTTCACTAGACACAATATGCCTAAGGAAGGCAACTGATTGTAACCAAAACTAGCACTTGTTAAATTTTGTAAATAACTGGCGATCTTTGAGAGTTTGCAAAACAACTCTCAAATGACTCGCATGTTCTTCCTCATTCCTAGAGTAAATGAGGATATTATCAATAAAGACGATAATGAACAAGTCCAAGTACTGCTTGAACACTCTGTTCATCAAATCCATGAAAGCTGCTGGAGCATTGGTTAGTCCAAATGACATGACTACAAATTTATAATGACCATACCGAGTACTGAAGGCTGTCTTCGGAATGTCACAATCTCTGACTTTAAGATGATGATAACCCGATCTGAGGTCTATCTTTGAGAAATGACTAGCACCCTAAAGTTGGTGAACAAGTCATCAATCTTGGGGATGGGATACTTATTCTTGATTGTGACCTTGTTCAACTGCTTATAGTCAATGCACATTTTGAGAGAACCATCTTTCTTCTTTATGAACAACACTTAGGCACACCATGGCGAAATACTAGGTCTGATGAAACCCTTATCTAGAAGGTCTTTCAACTACTCTTTCAATTCCTTAAGCTCAGCTGGAGCCATTTTGTAAGGAGGAATAGAGATAGGCTGGGTATATGGAAGGAGATCAATTCCAAAGTCAATTTCCCTTTCGGGAGAAACTCCAGGAAGATCATCTGGAAACACTTCTGGAAACTCATTAACTACAGGGACTGACTCAAGAGTTAGAGTTTCGAAACTAGAATCCTTAACCCAAACTAGATGATAGAGATAACCTTTAGAGATCATCTTTCTGGCCTTAAGGTAAGAAATGAATCGACCCATAGGCGCTAAGCTACTACCCTTCCATTCTAAGATTAGTTCGTCTGGAAACTGAAAATGAACAATCCTAGTTCTACAATCGACTGAGGCATAATATGAATGTAACCAATCCATGCCTAGAATAATATCGAATTCTACCATTTCTAACTTAACAAGATTTGCTGAGGTGACTTTCTGAGAGACTGTGACAGGGCAATTTCTGTATATCCGTCTAGCTATAACTGGGTCACTGACTGGAGTAGAGACTGAGAAAGGTTCCGAAAGATTTTCTAGGCAACACTAAATTAGACTGCTATGTAAGGAGTTACAAAAGACAAAGTAGCCCCTGGATCTAAGAATGCATTAACATCGAGATCAAAGACTCGTAACGTACCAGTGACTACATCAGGAGAATCTTCATGATCTTGACGAGCCTGAAGAGCATAGAGCCTATTTTGGCGTTGTCCGCCACCTGTACCAAATGAGTTACCCTGCTAAGTCGGGCGACCTGTTGGTGCTGCTGAAGTTGTAAAATGAGCTCTACCATTATTTCCTCTTTGAACCTGTCTAGAAGGACAATCCTTCAATCTATGACTAGACTAACCACACCCAAAACATCCTTCCTTACCTGTAAGGCACTCGCTCGGATGGTTCTTAGTACATTTCGGGCAAGTTGGGTAAGTTTTGGTGCCTACAACACTACCTTGAGACTTAGAGCCTGACGCCCTACCTTTCTGATCGTTACAGAACCTGGGGGGTGGAACACTAGCTGATGAAGGTGCTGGAGCCGAAGACTTCTGCTGAAACTTCAAGCGATTTTCACCACCCGATTTCTGTTGGGAATACTCGTAGTTGCATATTCTTGCTTTCTTAATCTCCTTAGCATGTTCCCTAAGCTTATCACACTCAACCTGCTAAGCATGAGTCATGAGCCTAGAGATGATCATATCTCCCAACAACATAGCATTCCTGCACTCTGTTTTCACTAAGTCTGACACCCCACAAAAAAACTTATTCATCTGATCCCTGGAGTTATCAACCATGTGAGGAGCATACCTGGAGAGTTGGTTAAACTTGAGCCCATACTCTTGGACCATCATGTTACCCTGCCTTAAGTTCATAAACGATGTTCCCTTGTTTCTCTCAACTATATGGGGAAAACCCTGTCCAGAAAGGTTTCGCTGAACCAATCCCAAGTAATAGGAGCTACATCTGTACCCCTGTTCTCCTTCCACTGAGTATACCAGATATGAGCTACATCTTTCAGTTGGTAAGATGCTAACTCAACCCGATCATTCCCAGTTACATGCATCACTTCAAAGATCTTCTTGACCTCATCAATGAAGTTTTGGGGATCTTCTCCAACTTGCGATTCTAAGAACTCTGGCGGATTCATCCTAACAAAGTCTCGCAACCTGGCTGCAGCTGACCCAACATTGGCATTCAATGGAGCTTGAACCCACTGATTGTTCTGGTTAGCGACATTCTGAGACAACATCTGAATGACATTCCTGAATTCAACATTTGAGACTTCTTGATCTGGAAATGGAGGAGCTGCGTTTGCGTTCCTGGCATTCGCATTCCTGGCGTTAGCTCTACGAGGAGGCATGATCACTAAAACGTAGAACATCGAGTTAGAACAGAATTAGATCATACCTTACACACGATAAGAGTAACAAGAAAATGAAGATATTTCCTACGACACTTTGTAGCCTCCCTCTCATTAGATGTGGTGCGCACTACACATCCATGAAAATGAATCTACCTAGTGCGGCTTTTCAGACATCCTAGGACACTTAAACCTAGTGCTCTGATACCAAGTTTGTCACACCCCGAGATTACCCCCGAGTCGCGGACACAAGACTTAAGACCATAAGTGATCCCAAGATAACCCTGATGGCATGATCATGAACATACTAAAGATAATAAACTGATACGGAAGCTAAATCATAAATAAAATAAAAAGAATGGGGAATACCCATATACTATAACTGAGATAAATGAAAACTGATAAGTTTAATACAAAGAAGATATTAACTCAATAATAAGCTGAATCTAACTATGTCTGAAGATAGCCTCTAACTGACTAGAAATGCTGGGACAGGCCCCAACTAAGTCTAGCAAAACTGAAACTAAAGGACTAAAAATACTGCAAAGAAACTCATGACTATTGTCGTCGATGAATAAGGACTCACCACTGATTCTGTTGAACTGGAGATCAAAAACCGATCTAAGCGTGACCTGGATGCTGAGAACTTGAACCTACATCATGAGAAGATGTAGCGCACGTATGCATCAGTACTTGNACTAAAGGACTAAAAATACTGCAAAGAAACTCATGACTATTGTCGTCGATGAATAAGGACTCACCACTGATTCTGTTGAACTGGAGATCAGAAACCGATCTAAGCGTGACCTGGATGCTGAGAACCTGAACCTACATCATGAGAAGATGTAGCGCACGTATGCGTCAGTACTTGAAAGGTACTGAGCATGCAGGATAGAGTAAAACTGAAATAAGATATAACTGAACAAAGCAAATAAACAATGATATAATCTGAACATGATATAGATACTGAATGCTGAGATAACTGAATGCAGTGACCAATTTTTGACATGCTGAAACTGAATACTAGATATACTGATAAATGGTCAATGCAATAGAATTTGACTGAACTGTGGGAGCTACTAATGACCGATAATAAAATCACACGAGCTAAATGTGGAGTTTGATGTATACGCCTCATCGAAAGGACCCAATATACCCTACCAGAGGTATAGAGGCATACTGGCGTGATCACTGAAATGATGCCCACAGAAGGGACTTACAACCTATGTGGCTAGTAGTTCTGGGACTATTTGGGTACGCTGAACCCTAGTCCAGCTCGGTATTATGCTACTCCCAATGGATTAAGTGATTAACATATTTATGACTGAAGTTTTGTAAGTTACCGGATAGCTCAAACTAAACATGCGAACTGAGAATGCAACAATTAAACTGATATTGATGCATGAATAACTGAGGCATGTATAACTAAATAACTGAAATATCTGACCTAACATGTGTAATTCAAGAACAAAGGAACTACATAGCTAGGGTTCTGAAATTCATGCAAGAAACGAAGTAATACCACTATAATTTGATTTGGAACATGTAAATAACTAATTCATGATAATTTGTTGAGGTTCTAGAAACCCTAGGTTTAGTTAATAATAGGGAATCAAGAATCTGACTGAAATTAGGGATCTAATGGGTGAAAGGAACCTACTAGTGAAATCCCACATACCTGGTGACGAATTTCACGGAGAAATCCTTTGATTTCTGGGCTGAAACTGAAGAAAACTTGATATGTTCTTGAACTAGGGTTCTTGACCTTTTTCTCCTCTCTTGCTTCTAATTTTCTAAGTTTTGGTTAATGATTTGACTTAGGTAAGTTGTAGTTATGTTTCTAGGCTTAAACTGACTAAAACCTCATAATTTAGGGTCTAAATGACGTAGCCTAGGTATCCAACGAAATAGGAAAAGACCAAAAGACCCCGACTTAATTGCTGTCGGAGTCACTGAGGGAGCTGACTGATGGGCCGTCAGTCGACTGACGGTCCGTACTGGCCGACCGTCATTTGCAATTGAAAAATGAATGTCGGAGTCATTGACGGAGCTGACTAACGATCCATACTGGTCGACCGTCATTCGAGACTGCACACTGAAAGTTGACTGGCCCATCGACGGAGCTAACTGACGGGCCTTCAATCGACTGACGGTCCATAGTTGTCTTCCGTTGGTGGCACCCGCAACTTCTGAAAATTTGGAATTTTTGGTCTGTTTCGAATACGGTGGGTGTTACATTTCTCTCTTTCTCGCTTTATACAAACACAGATTATACAATTGATTCTTTTGTATATGTATACCGAAACAAATTATGCAAGTGATTCTTTTCATTATGTTTACCGAAATATATATATTAATAGACACAACAAACATAAAGTTTGTTATGGAGCGCAATTATACAAACTATAGTTATAGCATACAAATATGATTTTTATGTTTACTAAACCTAAAATTTACTCAAAAAATAAAGGCCCAATATAATAAGGTAATTCTGCAAAAATCACACATCCTATCACTACTCTTTTCTAAATTATGAAAATTCCTTAAAATTTCAAAATTGTAGATACAACATTTAACGTCTCGATACATCCCATTTCGGTTTTAGATACATCAATAAACGTCTCAATACATTGCATCCCAGTTTTGGATAATCACTCAACTTCTGATATATCGCATCCCGATATATTACATTTGTTGATACAAGACACACATGTCTCGATACATCATTCAGCGTCATGCTATAACGTGTCCCAATACATTACCTTTGTTGATACAATATACATGTGTCCTGATATATCGTGTCCCGATACATCACGTAAAAGTGTTGTATCCAAAAATAGGAGAGAGTAGTGATTTTTTTTAATTGATAGGGAATTTTAGATATATAATAAAATAAGTTGTGTACTTAGGTAACTCTTACACATAATTATTATAAACTTAATATCAATTTTTTATAGAGAAAATTTAAGAGTTTTTTTTTTAACAAAAATTATGAGATTGTTTAGAAAACTATTAAATAGCATTTGACCAATATTTTATTTGTTTCAACCATAATTTTAGCATAAATAAAGTAATGTAGTTTAATTCAAAAATAACTTTCAAGTTGTCATAGAATGTACATAGACATATTTTCCTATAAAATACATAGCACAATCACAACACAATAATAGATAGAGATATATAGGGATTTTCTGATTTTGTTTTCCTTAGATAGAGTATTTGTACACCTACAAATAGCTTTCCTTTTTGGATTAATAAAAAATGGAAGATTACTCTATTCTCTCTGTATTTTACATGGTATCATAGCAATGTTTCTTTATTTTTCTCTTTTCGAATTACTGGAGCCAGCTAGCTCAGAAAATTATCCGTAAGTGACTTGGTTGGTCAGTTCTGCTACTGGGAGGTACTTGGAACTTGATACTCCAATCTCACATCCAACCAAGGATGGACCACCTCACCCAATCTATAAGAACCA
This sequence comes from Solanum stenotomum, assembly GCF_019186545.1. Lineage (NCBI taxonomy): Eukaryota > Viridiplantae > Streptophyta > Magnoliopsida > Solanales > Solanaceae > Solanum > Solanum stenotomum. Next base: position 25,061,543 of record NC_064293.1, on the reverse strand, counting down.
GAAGCCGGTGGCTGCAGGAAAGAGTGTGAGGCTCAAGATCCGGCGAACTATTTCAAGCAACTTCTACATATGAAGCATGTGGGGGCGTGTGTAAAATTTGAATCAGAACATATTTTTATTTTGTCACGACCTGGGAGCACCCCCTAGTCGTAATCGGCGTACTCGACCTCGAAGAGGTCTAATACAAGTCTCTTAGCATTCATTCATCGCATAGACACTAAAACCATAAGGAATTAAAAACTTTCTTCACCAAGAAAACATTTCAAAAAAAATAAATATATATATATAGCAAGCGGAAGACTTTCTAGACTTTATACATAATGTCTCAAAACCATCTAATATTTTAGAGTACAAAATTTGGGACTAATCCCATACACAACTTAAACAATACTAAAAAGACATAAAAGAACATATTGGGTATTGTCCTCGAATATATGAGGACTCACCAAGTCTTTATCTTCAACACTTAGAAACCTATCAAATAGCCAAGATATGTCATCATCTCCAAATCCCTACACTTTAGTCCAAAAAGGGAAAGAAAGGGGCTAGCACAATTAAGTACTAAGTATGGAGACCATGCAAAAACATGCCAAAAAGGACATTTGCAAAGAAGTAAATGCTTTCATATCATTTGATAAAACCTTTTCCTTTACAAGTATAAGAGACATAATACAAGTCAACATTAACATATAAGACCATAGACAACCATACATATCCTCAACATATGTCCATATACAACCCATGCTTAACTTTAAAAGAACACATGCCATTTCAGTACCATAGGACCTCTACCTAATATAACCTTAAGACACACTTGAGTAAGACAAGAAGTGACCGCCCATACAACCTCTTCAAGCACACTTAAGTGTTCCTCAAGATTACCTTAGATAAGGACATTTCCTTTACAACATAACATCAATAGACCAACATTCTTTAAGAAACCATTTTGGAGACATTCAAGCACATAAGGGGACTTTCACATAATAGTCGTTAGACTTAGGGAACTCACTTTAGTATCTTCAAAGCCTACTCGTGCCATGTGTAGATAGCATCCCATACTACTACCTACACGTTGTAGAACCTATCCAATAACTAGAGTGCACATCCCACATGATGGAAATAGGCATAACCGACATAGACCATACTAGCTAGGTATGGAATCCGGAGTCTATCCTACTCTGTGGAGGTTGTTCTACTTGCCAAAGGTAGAACTAGTAAGAAACCCATATAGGCACATGGTTTAGGAGATGTCCAAAGAAGTTCATTGTGCCTAATCTCATACTCAACTAGGCCACCTTCCTAACCACATCCACTCGGTGCTAGCCTTGTTTCCCATAGAGTATTCAATCACATATGTACTTAGAGAGGGTTCCTTTTCTAGTTCAACCAACTCATAGTACCTCTTCCCAAGAAAGGCCCCATTTCTTAGTCATGGCCAATCAAGGTTCATAAGGATAGCTCATTTGACTTTCTTAGATAAGGATTTTCATGCCGTTCCGGCTCCATCCATCTCTAAGTCTATCATCTCACTCAAGAAGGGAACTTAGCCCTAAGGCCCATCCTTCAAGGTTATACATTTACTTAGGAAAGCTAGACTTATGAAAGGGCACCATTTCTTAGTTTTGCCGATTCAAGTCTTGGCCTAGAATTCCTTTTTTAGCATTTATAGAAAGAGCACCATTTCTTAGTTCTAGCCCACTTCACACATTCATGCATTCAAGACTTTAAGTAACAAGGAGGGACACTTTAGTCTACCAACCAAGTCACAACATTATCATCTAAGGATACTTCATAATCCAACATCATTTCATATATATACTATACAATACAATAACACTTTGTACAAGATCACCTTATAACCATAAGAATATCTTCACATAGTACAATAACATTTCACAACTTGATAACACTTTAATTCAATAGATAATGTCTTTCAAGTCCATGTTCATAATACATTCCATAATTAAACACCTCCACCATAAGTGGATCAAACTAAGCAAGAACAATTTTATCCATAATAAGAGATTAAGCGAACTTACCATCCTCTATAGCCATAATCAACAACACTCAAGTCCCAACCATTTTACTTACCACAAAAGAATTCATCATAACTTGCCCATAAGGCCACAACTTTCAATTCATCCATACATCATCGATTCATCATAGATAGATGTAGAAAATCATAAGAGTCACTAATACAATCCAATCCAAACACAATCTCATAAACTTTGAATCATAAGCAAAAGACCCACTTCATAAGCAAATTTAGGAATTTAGGGAAAACATGGGTTCTTCAAGGAATTCCATATGAAATCATCTTAAAAACATTAATCAAACATTAATTCATCAATATAATGGCTTAGAAAACGTTTTGCCAATGAACCCATGCTTAAATTAGAATTTGAGATTTTGTTCTTTGAAACACTTTTGATTGGACTCCTTGAAAGNTCCCACATGATGGGAATAGGCATAACCGACATAGACCATACTAGCTAGGTATGGAATCCGGAGTCTATCCTACTCCGTGGAGGTTGTTCTACTTGCCAAAGGTAGAACTAATAAGCAACCCATGTAGGCACATGGTTTAGGAGATGTCCAAAGAAGTTCATTGTGCCTAATCTCATACTCAACTAGGCCACCTTCCTAACCACATCCACTCGGTGCTAGCCTTGTTTCCCATAGAGTATTCAATCACATATGTACTTAGAGAAGGTTCCTTTTCTAGTTCAACCAACTCATTGTACCTCTTCCCAAGAAAGGCCCCATTTCTTAGTCATGGCCAATCAAGGTTCATAAGGATAGCTCATTTGACTTTCTTAGATAAGGATTATCATGCCGTTCCGGCTCCATCCATCTCTAAGTCTATCATCTCACTCAAGAAGGGAACTTAGCCCTAAGACCCATCCTTCAAGGTTATACATTTACTTAGGAAAGCTAGATTTATGAAAGGGCACCATTTCTTAGTTCTGCCGATTCAAGTCTTGGCCTAGAATTCCTCTTTTAGCATTTATAGAAAGGGCACCATTTCTTAGTTCTAGCCCATTTCGCACATTCATGCATTCAAGACTTTAAGTAACAAGGAGGGACACTTTAGTCACAATTTTTGCCCATTCAAGGCCAACATCCCACATCTTTCAATTCAATAAAAATTCTTAACAATTCACATATATAATGCCATATATGAACAACCCATGCCATACTAAACACAATTTTTATAATCATCTACTCAAAATCAATACACCCACTTTATGGTGAAATTTAGAGAATTTGAGAAAACATGGGTTCATGGGGATTTCTTTCTAAAAACCATTAATAACAATATAAATCATCATTTAAAACCCTTTTTATGCAAGAACCCATGCTAGAATCGAAATTAGGACTTTAAGATTTTTGAAGAACTTTGAAAATACTTTGAATTAGCTCTTTGATTGAAAAAGGAATCAAAGATAAAGAGTCCCCATACCTAAATATTGAAAAACCCCACGAAAATCGTTGAAAGAAGCCTCCAATTTGAAACCCTAGTTCTTCACTCTTCTTCTTCCTTGAACTTGAGAGAAATATTTGAGAGAGGGAATGATTTTTGAAATTCTAATTTGAAGTATGAAGTTATAACCCTCATTTAAATGATCTAATATACCTAAAATAATAAAAACAACTTAAAAATAAAAGCCCAAACTACCCCTCACTTAGTTGGACCCTTTTTATTTTTACAAGTTATTAATGCATAAAACCCATGTGAGGCTCTACTTTATCCTACTTCATTTTGAGGGGCGTTACATATTTCTAGTATCATCTCAATATTTCCGATCAGATTTTGTGGTCTTTTGTTCAACAGACCTCAGTTGGGTTGATTTCCAAGTATTCCAAGTTTCTTAAACTTTGTTTTCCTTGGATAAAATCAATTGACATGTATTTGCTGATTTTGGTGTTAGATTACTGCTAAAATTTTGGTCGAATTTTCCTCTCTCTGTTTGATTGATTGTTTACTCTAAGCGAAGAATTAGTTTGATTGGATCAACCAAGCTCTATTAACTCTTGAACATCTGGAAATCTGTTGGGATATTTCTACTTCGTGGAATTTTGTTGGTTTCACCACTCAATTTATTTTTGTTATATTGAGTATTTAATTTGAACAATGACTGATCATAATATGGTAACTCAAAGGTCAAAAGTTCTTGGTGCTTCTAGTTCATCATCTCACAAAATAAATTTGGTTTCGGTTGAGGAGTTTGTTATATTCTCTTGATATAAAAAATCCACTTCAGTTACTGCTTTTGCTAAGTCCTATAAAGTATGTCTTGTTACCGCTTCAAACAAATGGGTCACAGATTCAGGTGCTACAAATCACATGACAGGTAATCATAATATCTTATCAAGCTTTCGACCACACAAAGCACCATCTCCTGTTACTGTAGCTGACAGATCAACTTGTAACAGTGTTGGATCTGGAATTGTTAAGCCAATCCCCTCTATTACTTGTCATTTGTGTTAAGTCTACCAAAATTGACTTTCCATTTCATATCTATCAGTAAACTTACCAAATACCTTAATTGTTATTTCGTGATTTTACAACGGATCAGGTAATTGGAAAAAGACATGTATATGATGATCTCTACATCCTCGATAAAAGGGAGTCTCGATGTATTGCATGCTCCAGTGTTGTAACTCCATTTGAAGCATATTATCAATTGGGACATCCTTCCCTACCTTAGTTGAAGAAGCTTTGTCCACAGTTTCAAAATATTTCTTTCTTGGACTATGAGTCATGTAGATTTGCAAAACACTATCGTATCTTGTTATGTCCAAGGATTAATAATCGAGTTGCGTCATCTTTTGAGTTAGTTCGTTCTAATGTATGGGACTATGTCCAGTTGTTTCTAAAACAAGGCATAAATATTTTGTCACTTCTGTAGATGATTTTTCTGGAATGACTTGGATTTACTTTATGAAGAGTCAATCTGAAGTGTTTACTTATTTTTCTGCCTTTTGTGTTGAAATCAAAACTCAGTTTAATGCCTCAGTCCATATTCTAAGAAGAGATAATGCTAAAGAATATATGTCAAAAGTATTTAGATCCTACATGAGACAACACGGTATTCTCCATCAGTCTTCATGTGTTGATACACCCTGATACACCCTCTCAAAATGGAGTTGCTAAGAGGAAGAATAGGCATCTACTTGAGATAGCTCGAACACTTTTGTTCCAAATGAAGGTTCCTAAACAATTTTGGGCTGATACGGTCTCTACTGCTTGTTTTTTGGTAAATCACATGCCATCGACTGTGGTTGCTGGTAATGTTCCTTATAATGTTCTTTTTCCAAATAAGTCACTATTTTCAGTAGAACCTAAGGTATTCAGAAGCACATGTTATGTTCGACCATCTGTTACAAAGTTGGACCCCAAGGCATTGAAATGTGTTTTCATGGGTTATTTTCGCCTTCAAAAGGGATANCACTATTTTCAGTAGAACCTAAGGTATTCAGAAGCACATGTTATGTTCGACCATCTGTTACAAAGTTGGACCCCAAGGCATTGAAGTGTGTTTTCATGGGTTATTTTCACCTTCAAAAGGGATATCGGTGTTGTTCTACTGAGCGTGGTAGATATTTGATGTCAATTGATGTGATATTTTCTTAGACTACACCATTCTTCTATGCACCTCCCAATTTTACAAGTCATGGGGAGGAAGAATAGTGGTTAGTCTACCAGGTTACTCGTGTTGTGACTGAAAAGTCAAGAAGATGTTGTTCTTCCCTATCCTAGTCCTTCTGTTGAGCACCAATCCACTATTGTGCCACCAGCGCCAGCAAGACCGCTGATTGTTCATGTTTACTCGAGGAGGTGGGAAATCAATGATACAATTCATTATCATCATATGTTACTCCATTTGATCCTCTAGAGAATCTTGACCTCCCTATTGCTTTTCGAAAAGGTACACGTCAGTGTAAATCTACATATTCCCTGCTAACTTTGTCTCTTATGACCACTTATCAGCTGCATCTAGGTGTATGATTGCCTCTCTAGACTTTATCTTTATTCCCAAAATAGTGAAGGATGCCTTGAATCATCCTGAATGACATGATGTAGTGCTTGAGGAGATATATGTTTTAGATGAAAATCATACTTGGTATTTGGTAGATTTACCCAAAGGAAAGAAAGTAGTTGGATGCAAATGGATCTTTGAGGTCAAAGTTAATCTCGATGGCTCTGTTGCAAGACTTAAGGACAGACTTGTGGCTAAAGGCTATGCCAAGACTTATGGTGTAGATTATTCTAACACCTTCTCCCCGGTCGTCAAGCTCGCCTCTGTTCGCTTGTTTATTTCTTTGGCTGCTTCTCAACACTGACCTTTACATCAATTGGATATCAAAAATGCATTTCTTCATGGTGATCTCAATAAAGAAGTGTATATGGAGCAACCACCTGGATTTGTTGCTCATGGGGAGTATGGGAAGGTTTGTCATTTGAGAAAATCTCTATATGGTCTAAATCAAAGTCCTCGTGCTTGGTTTGAAAAATTTAGCGATGTAGTTCAGGAATTTGGATTAAAGAAGAGAAAGTGTGATCACTTTGTTTTCTATAGACAGTCAACAATTGGTATTATTGTTTTGGTTGTTTATGTTGACGATATTGTTATTATAGGAGATGATTGTGTAGGAACTTCTTCTCTGAAGGAGTTTTTGCATGCCAAGTTTCATACCAAATATTTGGGGCAACTGAAATACTTCTTGGTGTCGAAGTAGCAAGAAGCAAGAAAGGAAGTTTCTTGTCCCAAAGAAAGTATGCACTTGATCTACTTGTAGAAACTGAAAACTTGGGAGCCAAACCATATTGCACACCAATGGTTCCTAATGTTCATCTTACTAAGGATGATGGTGATCCTCTTGATGATCTAAAAATATATAGGAAATTGGTTGGGAGATTGAACTACCTCACAGTGACCTGTCCAGATATNAAGCAAGAAAGGAAGTTTCTTGTCCCAAAGAAAGTATGCACTTGATCTACTTGTAGAAACTGAAAACTTGGGAGCCAAACCATATTGCACACCAATGGTTCCTAATGTTCATCTTACTAAGGATGATGGTGATCCTCTAGATGATCTAAAAATATATAGGAAATTGGTTGGGAAATTGAACTACCTCACAGTGACCCGTCCAGATATTGCATATGCAGTCAGTATTTTTAGTCAGTTTATGTTTGAACCGACAATCAAGCATTGGGAAGCCTTGGAACAAATCTTGTGCTACTTTGAAGGAGCTCGTGGCCTTGACATTTTGTATAGCGACCATGGAGATACTCGTATTGAGGTTTTTGCAGATGTTGATTGGGCTGGATCAAGAATTGATAGAAGATCTACCACTAGCTATTGCATTTTTGTTGGTGAAAATTTGGTGTCTCGGAGGAGTATTAAACAAACTGTTGTATCTCGATCTAGTACAGAATTTGAGTATAGAGCTATGGTTAAATCCACAAGTGAATTACTATGGATTCATCACCTTTTAGTTGAGATCGGTTTGAACCCTTTGTCTCCAGCAAAACTTTTGTGTGATAATAAGGCTGCTCTCTACACATTGCCTCAAATCTAGTGTACCTTGAACGGACGAAACATATTGAGGTTGACTATCACTTTGTTCGTGAGAAGATTCAAGATAACATAATTTCTACTGGATATGTAAAGACAGGAGAGCAATTGGGTGATATATTTACGAAGGCTTTAAATAGAACTCGGGTGGGATATCTTTGCAACAAGTTGGGCATGATTAATATATATGCTCCAACTTAAGGGGGAGTGTTATAGAATGTACATAGACATATTTTCCTATAGGATACATAGCACAATCACAACACAATCATAGATAGAGTTATTTAGGGATTTTCTGATTTTGTTTTCCTTAGATAAATTATTTGTACACCTACAAATACCTCTCCTTTTTAGATTAATAAAACATGGAAGATTTCTCCATTCTCTATGTATTTTATACATGTATTTTTTTTTTGTATTAATTATGGGTCATTCATTTCTTCTTTTGTAAAATACTCATGGTCTAAATTTAATTTTCTTCTTGCTATATTATAATGACAAGATTATAGGATTCAAAAATTATTTATTTGTTAAGAACTGTTCCTCTTCTATAAATGACTTAGTGTAATCTTTATTCAACATCCGCTCCTCCGACCACTTTGACAGATATCTCAGTTTTCCTATCATCAATCATAAGCCTAAAGATATGGATTTTCAGCATGTCATTGACAACATGATCAACAAGCTTTCGGCTTGGAAAAGTAAATTTTTAACTCCAGAGGGCAGGTTAACCCTAGTTCACTCCACGCTCAATTCCATCCCTGCTTACTCTATGCAGTACTTTGAATTGCCTACCAGAATCTGCCATCGTATTGATCAGATCAAAAGGGATTTCGTTTGGGGTTCTTCTGCCCATAAGAGAAAAATTCATTATTTATCATGAGACACTGTCACTATGCCCAGATCAAGGTTGTTTAGGATTAACAAAGGCTCACGATAAAAAGGTTACTCTTTTGGATGGTCTATCTTAGAGGCTCATTACGAACCACTCCTCCTTATGGTCCTGTGTTCTCATGAAAAAAGTACAGATGTCCTAGACGCTCTACTAAGCCCTTCCTCATGTAGGAAAATATAACCTTGTGGGTCGTATTTTCTCCAACGCAATGGCCTGGACCCCAGGATCGGGCACTTCTATCAATTATTGGAACTTTCGATGGATTCCATTTCTTCCCCCTCTTAGGCATCTTGTCTAGGGCCCCCTAAATAAATGAGGGATTGGTCGAAAATCTCTTTTAATCTCAGTGGATATAACTGAGAAAGCTTCCCTTATTTGCCCTAATCCTAACTCTGGAGCCATCGATAAATCGTACTAGGCTGTTAATTCCAATGGGGTCTTCTCCACTAAGTAAGTGTACTATATCATCAACCCTCCTCTATCACGTCACTACACTTTCTCCTAAATCTGGAATCTGCGAACCCACAATAGGATAAAAAAGATTATTTGGCTTTGTTCCTATAATAGACTTCCTACTATAGAATATCTCCATCATATTGGTATGTTCCTTGACCCTCTCTACCCTATCTGCAAAATTAACAAGAAGAATATTGATCACATCTTTTTCCATTGTTACATTGCTAAAAGATGTTGGCTGGACCAAGGTTTAAATACTTCTTTCCTCCAAAGGGACAATAATCACTGGATCCATGCTCTTAGAAATTTAAATTTCCCAAACCAGAGCACTCCTTATTCGTGGGAAGTTATCTTCCCCTTAACCCTTTGGAAACTTTGGGTGAATCGCAACATCAATACCTTCAAGAACCTGGCTACCATGATCTTTACCTATACTATTAAAAAATGTGTCATATAGTTTCACCATATCTCTAATACTACAGATAAGGAGAATAATACCAAGATTTGTGTGAAGTGGTATCATTCTCCCACTGGCTTCTTAAAACTTAATGTGGATGGAGCGTTTAGCCCATCAAGGGAAGGAACTGGCATTGGAGGGGTCGTAAGAAACCACTCAGACGATTGGATTACTGGCTTTTTAACAAAAGCATGGGCCAAAACCATACCATGGCCGAACTAGAAGCCCTTCACATTGGTCTATCCTTGGTTTGCTCTCTCAAAATGGGTCCTCTGGAAATAGAAACAGACTTTATTGATATATTAAAATTGCTCGAAAATAGTCAACCACCTTATGAATCTATTATCTTTTATTACAGGTCATTGTTGAAGAAGTTGTCGAATCTTGTGGTCCACCACAGTTTTAGGGAATGAAACTACGTAGCAGATATTTTGGCAAAGCAAGGTTCCAAGCTAACAAGTTATAATATGGCTATCACGCCCCGAGGCTACCCCCTTAACGTAAACATGGGACCTAGGATCACGAATGACCCCAAGCTAACCCTGAGCTGGCATATCATAAGCATACTAAAAGATTACTGAATAAATATACTATGCGAAGCTTAAACAGTGATAACTAAAAGTGGGGAATATCCAATACTGATCTGAATATATATAAAAGACCGTGAGTTCAATAACAACTAAAAGATCAAACTCAAAGCTAAAGCTGAATCTAATACTATGTCTGAATTAAGCCTTTAACTGACTAGAGATATTGGGAAAGCCCCTAGGTAACTCTACCAAAATTGAAACTAAAAATGAAAGACTGAATGTAAAAGAACATGTCTGTCGTCCTTGAAGAATGAGGACTCACCACTTAAAATGTTGAATTTGGATTGGAAACCGATCTACGCATGATCTAAATGAGGAGGACCTGAACCTACATCACGAGAAGATGTAGCGCAGAGTATGCGTCAGTACTTGAAAGGTACTGAGCATGCATGATAGGATAAAGCTGAAAAATATATATAACTGAATGAAGCATACTGAATAATGATATAGTCTAAACATGATAAAGATACTGAGATATATTGAATATGAACTAAACTGAATGCAATGACCAAGTACATAACATGCTGAAACTGAATACTGAAATATAACTGGTAACCTGATCGAATACACTAGAGTGTGACTGTTGGAGCTACTAATAACCGACATAAAACCATGTGAGCTAAACGTGGAGTAAGCGTGGCAGCGGAACCGGGAGGTGCCGGTACCAGTACCGTTCTGGCAGGCTCCAGTGAGGGCCATTACAAAGGGGAACCGGGAGGGGTAACGGAACGGAAACCAGGTTTTACAGGTTAGTCCCGGTCCGAAAAGTGTTGGTTTCGATTTCAGTCTGGTCCGGTTCGAGGCAATTAATTTTTTTAAAAAATTAAATTGTAATATAACCCTTGGCAGGCCATTGGGTAACGGGTATTGGGCCTTACCCAACGGCTATTCACCCACTAACTCCCCAATNCCCCCCCCCCCCCCCCCCCCCCCCCCCCCCCCCCCCAAATCTTTTTTTAATACCCCAAACTTTTAAAATTTACATTTTTATCCTATTTTTAACTATAAATACTCCCAACCTTTCATTATTTTTACTCACAAATATTCTTCATCTTCTACTCTCTCAACTCTCAAGTCTCTAATCTCTTATTCTCTTTTAAATTACAAACTATATTAGTTTGAAAGATTTGGTGGATTACTAATTTGGTCTTTGGAGATTCAAAATTTAACTATCATCTATCAATTTTTGGCTTTTGGTCATACACGTCTACTTTTTTAAGTAGAAGTTTGGTACATTCGTTCCAACTTACTTTTCATTTAGTTATTTATTTGTTTGCATTTAATTATTTATTTATTTATTTAGTGAGTAATTAGTCTCTAGTCTCTACTTATTTAGTTATTTATTTTTGTGTATTACATTTTTATATTATATATAATTTACTCACTTTTCATATTTTAATATGGATTCCGGTAAAAAAAATGTTGGCAAAGGTAAAAGAACTATATATGATTTAGTCACTAATTTATTTACCTCAAATTCCAAGAAAAATAAAAAAATCGGTAGTTCTTCTAAATCTAAAACTAGACAAGTAGCACAAGTAAGAATAAATACGGAAGATTTTACGCATGTTGATGAAACTGTTTTTAATATTGATAGTAGGCCTGGCAAGGAGACCAGTCTCGAGACCTGTCTCGCCGGACCCGGTCCCGTAACTTCTCGCGGTCTGGAGAGATTTAGGGTAGGGGGACCGGTTAGGGGACGGTTCGGCCTTTCGTCCCGGTCAACCCGGCCCAGTTTCGGCCCGACTGTATCGGCTAATTTCGCGGGACAAAGTTTTCTTTTTAAAAAAAAATTCAAATTCTATTTGTTGGGGCAACGGCTAGTGGGCTCCCCAACGGATATAATCAGCCTTTTAACTTCCTCAACACCCCCTATCACCCCATACTTTTAAAACTTTAATTTAAACCTTAAAGTTATAATAAATACACTTTAATCCATTTTTAATATTATAAATACCCCATAACCTTCATTATTTCTTACAAAATCATCTATTCTCTCATCTATTTCCTATATCCTCTCATTCTTAAATCTTAATTCTTGATTCCATTTAATTCTCAATTATAAATTCTCATATTATATCATAATATATATATTTCAATTCTAAATTTTCATATTATATCATAATATATATATTTCAATTCTAAATTTTCATATTATATCATAATATATATATATATATATATATATATATATATATATATTAATTCTCATATTTGCTATCAAGTATTGGAGTGCTAAATTACAACTTACAACAAACAACAAGCTTCAAGAATCAGTTATAATGTCTGCTATTAATACAGACGTTTGGTACATTCGTTTCATAATATTTATATTTAATTTTTTGCAATTAATTTTTGTGTTATTATTATTTTTATATTACACTTTACATTTTATTAAATATGAGTTCTAGCAAAAAAAAAATCGGTAAAGGAAAAGAGAAAGTAGCAAACACTATTAGTAATCTATTTAATTTTCCTAAAAAAGGTAGTAAGGAAAAAAATAAAAGTAAATGTGATGGTACTTCTTCTAAATCAATGTCTAGAGTTAGATTTAATACAAATGATCCTACTTATGTTGATGATACTTCTTTTGATATTGGTTCAAATGTTCAACTTGATCATGAAGTTTTAGAATGAGTTATGGTAATATGAATCCTAATCTTGATGAAAATTCAGGTGAAGAAGTAGAAATTGATTCGGAAGAAGATGAATTACAAGAAACACCTACTAGTTCGGTGATGGAAGTTCCAACGGAGCAAAATTATAGACCCCCCCTTGTACCTCCTACAAGGAAGAAGGTGAAGTATCAATGCCCTAAAACTTCTGTTGTGTGGCAATTTATGACTTTAGATAAGGAAAACTCTATTGATATTTGTAATAAGTCTAAGCAACCTTTTAAACATAAAGAAGGTGGAGGTCAAGGTGGGACTGGGGGATTAAATAGATATTTGTTATCTTGTATGATGATTGAATATAAAGCAGCTAAAGCTTTAGCCGATAGAAAAAAAGGAATTCAAGTTAATGATGTTGATATTAATGTTAATCAATCGGTAGGGGCTTCTAACATGGTTCAAGGAACATTAAATCCTTCTAACCCTGGTGGTCCACTAACACAACGTAAATATAATAAGGAAAGAGATCGCGAAAGTTTAGCTAAGATGATTTATGTTTGTGGTTTGCCTTATAGTTTTCCTTCACATCCCGGTTTTATTGAATATATTCAACAAACTTATAATCCTTCTTTTAAAGGTGTTTCAAGAAATACTATTAATTCTGATGTTTTTTTATATCAAGGTAAACATTGTCAATATCTTCGTTGTTTGTTTAGCATATTAGATTGTAGAGTGTCTATAACTTCGGGCATGGGTCGTAGTGTTAATGGACATGATTATTTAACTATTACAACACATTGGATTGATCATAACTGGAATTTGCAAAAAAGAATCTTTAGTTATAAAGAATGTGTAGAGAAAAAAATTGGTGCATATTTAGCTTCAAATATTTTGAGTGTTTTAGATTATTACATGTTTATAGATAAAGTAATGTCTATCGCATTAGAAATGCATCTAATAATAAAAACGCTGGTAGTATGTTAAAAACTAGATTATGTCCAATTGATACTAATGTTTTTCATGTTAGATGTGTTGCACACGTATTAAATTTAGTTGTACAAGATGGTATTTCATTATTTGATTGTGGTTGTATGAAAATTGAATATACTGTTTTATGGATTTTTTATGCTCATAGACCTGCTAGAATTAGGGAATTTAACGAGCGGTGTGTACTATGTGATATGACACCAAGAAAAGTTCCAAAACATATTAAAACAAGGTGGAATTCTTTTTACGAAATGCTTTTAGTTGCTTATGAATATAAAGGACCCATACAAATGGTGTTTAATGCTCATAATGATGACCCATTAGATAGAATTTGTGAAGAAGATTGGGAAGAAACTAATGAACTATTGGAATTTTTAAGACTTTTTTATTATGTTACAACCATGTTTTCTGGAATTTATTATCCTACTAATTCATTAGTATTAATAAATATTTGTGCTATTTCAATTCAATTTTCTAAATACAAAAAAATTAAAAAATTTAGAGTTGCAATTGAAGGTATGATTGAAAAAATTTTAAAATATTTTTTTCCTATTCCTCAAATTTATTTAACTGCTACTTTACTTAACCCTCAATATAAATTACAAGGTATGTAGGGACTTGTTGAAACTTTCTATGATACTTTAGAAATTTTACCGGAAGAAATTCCAACTTGTGAAATGTGTAAGTCTAGCATAAAAGTAGAAGCAAAAATTTAGTATGAAAAATATAGAAATATAGAAAATACTGAAGGAGAAGTTGGTCAAAATTCTTATGCTAAGAGTAAAGATCAAATTGATAATTTTATGCGGGTTTTCTTGGTCTTAATTCTACTAACCGTGATGATTTTGAAGAATATCTTAATCAGTCTTTAGAAACAGTTGACGACGAGGATGGCAATGTAGAAATATTAGCATGGTGGAGGAGACGGAGCGTTGCATTTCCAATTCTTAGCAAATAGTTCGTGATGTTCTAGATATTCAAGCTTCATCAGTTGCATCAGAGGCTTCTTTTAGTGCGGCAAGGTAACAACTTGGAAATCATAGACATTCATTGGCGGAAGAACGTTTGGATACATCAGTTTTCTTTAGAGAGTGGGTCAACACCGAGAGGAGGAATTATTATTTGCCAAAGTTAACTTCCAAACAAGAAGCTTGGATTAATTCGGTAATTGGATCTAGTGACGATGAATTATAGGCACAAGAGTTTCTAGCAAGTTTGCCAACACCGGAGGATGTTACCGTCGATTTGATACGACAATTAGAATTGAATTTTCATGGAGAATACAAACATTAGATTACATCCGAGAACTAATTGAAACAGTACCCTTCCTAGAAGGTGGCTGCGTAGATTAGTTACTCTTCAAATATTTGTAACAAATATTAGATTTACATATGAGAACTTATTGAAACGGAACCCTTCATACAAGGTGGCTGCGTAGATTAGTTACTCCACTAATATTTGTAAATTGTAACTTCTAAGTTGTAAGTTGCAATTAGATTTTAATTTAATAAATTTCAAGGCTTTATTCAAGTCTTGTTTATACAATTATTGTCTTGCATTTTAATTTTAATATATACATACATATTTACATATATACTAAACTTACTTTAAAATATTTAATTTAAAAATTGAAATTTGAAATTTGAAATTTCAAGTTTAAATTACTTTACAATATTTAAAATACAACTTTGAACTTTCAAGTTTGAAATTTGAAAGTTAAAATTTGAAATTTCAAATTTCAAAACTTAAGCATTTTTTATTAGCTAAAAATGTTATTGAAAACCAAATAAATTAAAAATGTTATTCAATAACATATAATTTCAATACAAATAAATAAACATATAAAAAAATAAAAAATCCCACATCCCGTCCCATCCCGCCAAACAGTGTCCCATCCCATATATATAGTGGGACGGGATGGAATGTGTTTTTGTCTCTTCAATCCTGGTCCCAGCCGATTCCCGGCCAAGGGCATCCCCCTTTCGTCCCGTCCCACAGTCCCTGTCCTCGTCTACTTGCCAAGCCCTAATTGATAGTAATATTGGATTAGATCCTTATCATGAATATTTACAAAGAAGGTTTGATAATTTTGATGAAAAATTAGATGAAGAAGTAGAACATAATAATGTTAATGATGATATTGATACTTTTGATGATGAAACAGAGCCAATTAATGCTACTACTCCCACTCCCGCTCCTAGTCCCGCTCCTTTTCATTGTCCTTCTCCCATTCCCCCCGTACATCCTAGGCCTAAGGTAGAACGTGCTAAAAAATTAGTTGTGTAGCAATTTATGACTCAGAGTGAAGATAAAACACAAGCTATTTGTAATAAATATAAGCATAGAATGAATTATAAAACTGTGGGAAAACAGGGTGGGACGGGACATTTGAGTAATCATTTAATGGGATGTTGTAAAAATAAATTTTTGCATGCTAAAGTTGTAACCAAAGCTAAAACGAATGGTACCACCCTTCCTAGTGCATTTGTAGGAGTAGGGGGTTCTAATGTGGTCCAAACACAATTAAATCATTCTAATGTTTCTGGCCCTAGTACACAACGCTCATATAGTAGAGAAAAAGATCTTGAAGAATTAGCTAAAAGGATTGTTGTTATTGGCTTGCCTTTTAGTTTTGCTAAAAATCCCGGTTTTATTCATTATATTCAAATTGTGTATAATCCACATTTTAGAGGGCTTACAAAAAACACAATTAAAAAGGATATCTTTGATTATCAAGCTCAACATTTTCAACATCTTCATTGTTTATTTTATTATAATACTTGTAAAATAGTTATTACTTCTGATATGGGTCGTAGTATAAGTGGTAATGATTATTTCACTATTATGCACATTGGATCGATGAAAATTGGATTATGTAAAAAAGAATTTTAGGTTATAAATGTTGTGAAATGCATAAAATCAGTAGTTACATAGCTTAAACTATTTTAGATGTTTTACAAAACTATGGAATTTGCGAAAAAATAATTTGTGTCACCTTAGATAATGCTTCTAATAATACATCTGTTGTTGAAATACTAAAACCGACTCTTTGCCCTATTTATATTGATGGTTTTCATATTAGATGTGTTGCACACATATATAATTTGATTGTTAGAGATGGTATAACAATGCATAATGATGGTTGCATAAAAAGTGAAATTGCAGGTCATTTTATTTTTAAATGTCAAGTTAAGTCTAGACGTAGAGAATTTGAAAATTGTTATCATGAATTTAATCTTCCACCTAGAAAAAATCCAAAATTAGTGTGTACTAGATGGAATTCTTTATTTGAAATGCTTTAAGTTGCTTATGAATATAGAAAACCTTTACAAATGAGTTTGAATGCTCATAATTCAAATGTGAACTATAGACTTGATGAAAATGATTGGAATGACGTAAAAGAACTTATAGAATTCTTAAAAGTTTTTTATTTAGCTACAAAACAAATTTATGGACTTTATTATCCAACTATTTGCTTTGTTTTACCAAATATTTGTGCCATTTCTAGTAAATTTTATAAATTCAAAAATAAATCAAGATTTGAAGAATTTGTTAAGAAGATGATTGAAAAATTTTAAAAATATTTTTTTCCTATTCCTCAAATTTATTTAACCGCTTGTTTGTTAAACCCACATTACAAAGATGTAGGTGCATCACGAATGGTTGATAAAATATATTTCAATTTAGATATTCAAGATTTTGAAGCACCTAGTTGTCAAGAAGTTAAAGATAATATAAGGATTGAAGCTAGAAAATTATATGACTTGTATAATTCTAATAGAAGAAATGTAGTATGTAATGAAGAGCCGGAAAGTTATAGGTGTAGATATAATGAAGATGATCTTGATGATACGCTAGCAGGTTATCTTGAACTTTCTCATAATGACAAAAATAATTTTGATGCATATATTAATCAAAATACGGAAACTATTAAGGATTCACAAGGTTTACCTGATCTTCTAGATTGGTGGAGCAANATGAAGAGCCGGAAAGTTATAGGTGTAGATATAATGAAGATGATCTTGATGATACGCTAGCAGGTTATCTTGAACTTTCTCATAATGACAAAAATAATTTTGATGCATATATTAATCAAAAATACGGAAACTATTAAGGATTCACAAGGTTTACCTGATCTTCTAGATTGGTAGAGCAATTCGGCAAGGGATTTTCAAAACTTCAACCGGTGGCTCGAGATGTGTTAGCTATTCAAGCATCTTCAGCAACTTCGGAAGGCACTTTTAGTACAACAAAATTTCAAATTGGAGAGCATAGATATTCATTAGCAGCAGATAGCTTGGAGATATCGGTACTATTCAGAGATTGGATTAATGGCGAGAGAAGGAGTTATGGGCATCCAGCTTTACCTACGAAATTTGAAAATGATATTGATGAAATGATGCAATATTTTAGTGACGACGACATTAATGCATTGGAGGAACTAGCCAATCAACCAATTCCAGATCATGTTACTAGAGAACTTTTAAATGATTTAAGAAAAGATTGGCTTGGTAGCATGAACTATTAGTATGAGTATGATAATTCGAGGTCTAATTAAAACAGAACTCTTCCTAGAAGGTGGTTGTGTAGAATAGGTCATGTAATCCTCTACTAATATTTTGTAACTCAAATTGTACTATTTAATTAATATTAATAAAACTATATAGGCTATTCACCTTAATTTTTTTTTTATTATTGTCTTCAATTTTAATACAAAGTATTTTTTAATTATATTTTCAATTTTCAAATGACAAAGTTATAAACTATAAACTTTTAAACTTCTAAAGTTTGAAATTTAAACATTTAAAGTTTGAAATTTAAATTTTAACTTTTAAAGTTTTGAAGTTTGAAATTTAAACTTTTAATATTTAAAGTTTGAAATTTAAACTTTTAAATTTTTAAAGTTTGAAATTTAAATTTAAACGTTTAATGTTTGAATTAAACTTTTATACTTTGAAATTTAAATTTTTAAACTTTAAAGGTTTGAATATAAACTTTTAACCTTAGAAAGTTTAAAAGTTTGTATTTTGAAGTTTAAAAGTATAAAAGTATAAAAGTTTTAATAATTGATTAATTTTCCTAATTTTTTAATTTCAATAATTATTTTTGTTAAAAAAATTAATTGTTATCCTGGTTACCAATTTCGGTCCAATCCGGTCTGGTCCCGATACTTGATTAACGTTTCAGGGACACTTCATCCAATTCTAAGTGTCAACGATCGCTAGTCAGTATAAAACCCAACTAAATGAGTTGGGGTTGAATCCCACAGGGAGTGGTACGTGTTTAAGATTCAATAGGAAAGTGTGAACATGATCAAATCAGTCATCGAAATAAAAATTATCGAATAAAGACATCATTCAAATCAGGGGTGACATGAATGTCAAATGGGGGTTTTGGTTTAAAATTATCAACTACAAATAGTGGCAAACAATATGAAATAATAATAATGAGAAAGGTTCTTGGGATGTGATTCGATCATAGGCTAATATAGACAAATGGGTAACTGTAACTATTAGAAATAGCTAAATATTAGTGAGTAAGCTAGACTATAGAGGAGGTAAACTTTCTCTCGAACAATTTACCCTGAATCAAGTCGATTTCTCTCCAACATCAACAAGCATGAAAAATAAGAACAGCCCACACCTTAGTCCATTCACTCTCTCGAGATGAATGTGTGGAATTGGGTTTAGGATTCACTCTCTCGAGCTAAACTCATGACAACCTAATACCCACACACCATCAATCAATAATCTTAGTTTTAGAACCTCTCTCTCGAGCAAGCAAAAAACACAAGGGTATAACTGCATTTGCAACTACAATTCTTAAATTAAACCACAATTAATGATTAAACTCACTTCTAAATATAATTTAAACTAACAAATAGCAATACTCATAAACTAAATCTGTCTATAATCACATAATCAAACCTCAAGAATTGGGGTTTTAGCAAGACATCATAAAAAGATAAAAATGGTTACCAAATTCAGTTTCCATCAATTGGGTAAGATTGATTTCGTCTTTACAATGTTCCAATTCGAAGAATCTCAAAGACCCACTTCCAATTTCTCAAAAGTGAAAAGCTTCAATTCTTCAAAGCTAAAGAAAACTAGAGAAAACTTGTCTCACAGTTCAAAACTTAATAATAGACTAAGATATTATGATATCAGATACTAAGCTAAATGTTCAAATATGTATTTATAGTCGCCAAATATGTACTGTGAAGAGTCACTAGGCAACTCCCCTTGTTGTCTCGGATTTAAATGAGAAGAAATTTGATCCATTTGGGTCTCCAACTGCTTGATAAAGACGAAATGAGAGGTCACCATATGGTTACGGGGCGATACATTTTCTTTTATCTTTTTCAAAATTTTATTGGACCCTTTAACCTTGTTGAGAATACAAGAGAGCATATCCTCAGACTGGCCACCCTCAGAATCTTTGGTCTTTTGACGCTCGTCGGGAGGAACATACTATCCTTCTCCCCATCTCATTCCTTCCAAGTGGGGTTACGACCCCTCCACTCTCTATCACGATCTCTCCAGCCCTCGTCCCTATTCCAACCTTGCTTACCACCCTGCTTTGGGTAGTTAGCATGATAACCACCTCTTTGGTTGGCTAGGAAGTTCACTTCCTCGTTATATAGCGCTTCAAACTTGGCCTCATCGGGGTTTACACACCCACATCACTTACACTTCTAGCACCAGCTCCCATGACATTCTTAGCTGAAATGTCAAGTTGTGTCATCATTTTTTCCATGTTTTGGTCCCTTTCTTAATTTTTCTCAAGCTGCTCATTTGTCAATTTAAAAGTGAGAGAGGAGACCTGATCTTCATGGGTGTACCATGCCCAGTTAATTTTGGTCATACTATCCAAGAGTTGGGCTGCTACAATGTAAGGTTGTTGCATCAAACCTCCCGGAGAAAGTTGGTCAGCTACTTCCTTGTTCACCAAATCAAGGCTTCGATAAAAGTATTGCAGCAAAACGTTGCAAGGCAAACCATGGGTTGGGCAAGGGTCATCATCTTTGAAGGAGGGAAAAATTGCACTTGGAATGCGATGACAAGCTCTTCCCACGAAGTGATGGAGTCTCTTGGCAACTCAGCCAACCACTTACATGTTTCTCCCATTAAGGAAAATGGGAACAACCTACCGACTCTTGGGGTATGTTCTTGAAGGAGAACGACCCGCAAACATCAACAAAGTTCCTTATATGCTCATGGGGATCCTCATGAGCCAACCCACCAAACAACCCTTTCAATTGCAAGAGCTGCAACATGGTGCTTGTAATGTGGCACACAGCGTTCCCTTCAGCCGGAGACAAGCGAATGGCACCAACTCCACCCACAAGATTAGGGTCATTAGCATTCGGTTCATTGACATCGTTGAGGTTGCCGATGTTATCTTGGTGGCCCACTTAGCTACCATTGCTTCTGTTGACACTCATTTCCTCTATTTTAAACAGCAACACACAAACCAAAACTAANAATTGCACTTGGAATGCGGTGACAAGCTCTTCCCACGAAGTGATGGAGTCTCTTGGCAACTCAGCCAACCACTTACATGTTTCTCCCATTAAGGAAAATGGGAACAACCTACCGACTCTTGGGGTATGTTCTTGAAGGAGAACGACCCGCAAACATCAACAAAGTTCCTTATATGCTCATGGGGATCCTCATGAGCCAACCCACCAAACAACCCTTTCAATTGCAAGAGCTGCAACATGGTGCTTGTAATGTGGAACACATCGTTCCCTTCAGCCGGAGACAAGCGAATGGCACCAACTCCACCCACAAGATTAAGGTCATTAGCATTCGGTTCATTGACATCGTTGAGGTTGCCAATGTTATCTTGGTGGCCCACTTAGCTACCATTGCTTCCGTTGACACTCATTTCCTCTATTTTAAACAGCAACACACAAACCAAAACTAAAAATAAATAGATTCAACTATGACTAAAAAGAACAAAATTCAACTTCACCAAAAGAATCTCAAACAACAATATTCCCCAGCAGCATTGCCATTTTGATTAATGTTTCAAGGACACTTCATCCAATTCTAAGTGTCAACGATCGTTTTTCACTATAAAATTCAACTAAATGAATTGGGGTCGAATCCCACAGGGAGCGGTACGTGTTTAAGATTCAATAGAAAAGTGTGAACATGATCAAATCAGTCATAGGAATAAAAAGTATCGAATAAAGACATCATTCAAATCAGGGGTGACACGAATGTCAAATAGGGGTTTTGGTTTAAAATTGTCAACTACAAACAGTGGCAAACAATACGAAATAACAATAATGAGACGGGTTCTTGGGATGTGATTCGATTATAGGCTAATATAGACAAATGGGTAATTGCAACTATTAGAAAATAGTTAAATATTAGTGAGTAAGCTAGACTATAGAGAAGGTAAACTTTCTCTCGAACAATTTACCCTGAATCAAGTCGATTTCTCTCCAACATCAACAAGCATGAAAAATAAAAACAGTCCACACCTTAGTCCATTCACTCTCTCGAGCTGAATGTGTGGAATTGGGTTTAGGATTCACGCTCTCAAGCTGAACCCATGACAACCCAATACCCACAGACCATCAATCAATAATCTTAGTTTTAAAACCTCTCTCTCGAGCAAGCCAAAAACACAAGGGTAGAACTGCATTTGCAACTACAATTCTTGAATTAAACCACAATTATTGATTGAACTCACTTCTAAATAGCATTTACATTAACAATTAGCAATACCCATAAACTAAATCAGCCCATAATCACATAATCTCACCCCAAGAATTGGGGTTTTAGCTAGACATCATAAAAAAATAAAAATCGTTACCAAATTAAGTTTCCATCAACTGGTAAGATTGATTTCGTCTTTACAATGTTCCAATTCGAAGAATCTCAAAGACCCACGTCGAATTTCTCAAAAGTGAAAAACTTCAATTCTTCAAAGCTAAATAAAACTAGAGAAAACTTGTCTCACAGTTCTGTTACGACCTGAAAAACTAGTAAATAAAAGTAGAGCCTAACGAGTGAGTGATTGAGTTTGATATGGGGTTTTAAGTTGTATAATGAGTTCTTGAGTTTAGATTGAGGGGTCTAGGGGTTAAACGTCAAGGTACGAATCCCATGGACCAACCAAGGGTCCTCCTCAAGGACCCTAAATCCTAACCTTAAGGCTGCAACAACTTAGCAAAATCTACCAAAATTCTATGACCTACGGATGGGACCTACGGGGGAGTAAGTACATCCACGCCACGTGGAAGTAGTCCGTAGGTCAAGACCCCAAATGGTGACCCTCAGGCCCAAACCACAGACCTGTAGGATAGGGCATCACCCCACCTATGGTCTAGGGGCATAGGTCACCACTGCAATTCTGTCCAAATCGGCCATAGGTAAGGGCATTGTGGTAAATTCCTTCTAAGGTTAGTTAAGTTTATTAGACTTATTTGAGGATTTTTAAAGTATTAAAACACCCTTTACAATTCATTATTCTCAAAAACTCAAATTAGAAACTATCTCTCTTCCAAATATTCTCTCTCTAGAAACCACCATTGGAGAAGGAGGCAAGGTTTCAAGCTCAAGATTTCACTTTTCTCACCCAATTTTCATGGAGTTTCTTCCATAAAATTATGGTAGTATTCATCCTTGATTAAGTTTCAGTCAAGGAGCCCTCTCAAAAGATGATTTCAAGTTTCCAAAATCCCCCAAAAAGCTAGGGTTTTCAATCTAAGCATGGGTTCAATTCCAAAAATTATTCAAAGGTTTATATGTGATGAATTATGAGTGAATTTCTGAATTAATGATGAATTATGGTGAATTTCTCCTATGAACCCATGTTACCCGCAAAGTACTAAGTTGTGAATTGTGATTTGGGTTGAATGATTAAGGATGCATGTTGAATTGTTTATGTCAATATTGAATTAGTTATTGAATCGTGATATTTTCCTTATCTAATGTAGTATTCTAGGTGTTTGGGTTTAGATTTATTCATAGCCTTGAAGGGCAATTTCATGAAGGATTTATTATATATGATCATGATGTGAAGTATACGTGTGTGATCTCAATGAAAGTGTTATGACCATGTTTAGAATGCAATTGTGTTTTGATTGAAAGCTTACCCTCAATTAACACTTCTGAATGATGATGACAGAATGTAAAGGGTTCCTTCAATGTAATGTTGTTTCTTGAATTGGTAGGCTTAGGCATTCTCTTCTTATATAAATGAAAGTAATGTGGATTGATGTATCTTGGATCGGTCAGCTAATGGCACCCTTCCATGCATGTTAATAATGAACCTTGGGATCTCTAGGCTTATGGCACCCTTCTATGAATGTTAATGATAAACTTTGAATCGGTAGGCTTATGGAACCCTTTCATGAGGATTCAATGAGCTTTCTTAATAATGTACCTTGAATCGGTAGGCCTATGGCGCCCTTTCATGTGTCAACTAATGTACCTTGAATCGGTAGGCTTATGGTGCCTTTTCATGTGTTAATTAATGTACCTTGGGTCGGTAGGCCAATGGCACCCTCTCATGTGTGATAATGTTAAAGTAATGAAATACTTTATGGGAATAGAGGCTAAGCATCGAGTGGATTTGGTAATATGGAAGCTCTCCCCACGTTTAGGTCGTGTTTCAATGAACATCTTTCTTATCCCATAACTATGTGCCCACATAGGATATTAGATAGTGGATCCACTTAAGCTAAAATGTTACCGGTCCTACCTTAGGCAAGTAGACTAACCCTTT
The DNA here is from genome assembly GCF_019186545.1 of Solanum stenotomum. Lineage (NCBI taxonomy): Eukaryota > Viridiplantae > Streptophyta > Magnoliopsida > Solanales > Solanaceae > Solanum > Solanum stenotomum. The sequence goes on along the minus strand of NC_064293.1, from coordinate 25,037,217 downwards.
AGGATGTGGGATAGACACCGGATTCCATGTAAAGCTCACATGGTCTATGTCGGTTAAACTCTTATTCCCATCATGTGAGATACATGCTATGGTTACTTGAGAAGTTCTATGAAGTGTGGGTGGTAGTATGGGATGCAATCCATGCATTGCACGAGTAGGATTTGAGAGGGCTATGGTGTGATTCTCCAATGTCTTAAGGTTTAATGAATGAATGTGCTCTTAATGAAGATAATGAGAAATTTGGCCTTAAATGCTTAATGTAATGATGCATGCTTTACTTGAAGTGTATTATGAGTTACTTTCCTTTTCATGACTTAGGAAATGTATGTGTTCCTTATGCATGTGTATTGACTAAAGATAAGTATAAGTAATGGTGACTTCATCTATGGTGGCCTCAATGTGGTACTTAGTAGGGGTAGTAGTATGGGATGTTATTCTCATATTGTACAAGTATAGCTTAGGGTTGCTTGAGGTGAATTTTCTAATGTGATGAAATGACTTGTATGATGATTATGCTTGTACATTATGCCTCTTATACTTATGTTCATGACATTTCTCAAAATTGGCATTTAGCATGATTTTCAAATAAAATATCCTTTTTAAGCATGGTTTTTGCATGGATATCATACTTAGTAAATTAAATGTACTAACCCATATTCTTCTATTTTTTCTACAAAGTGTAGGTTCCGGCATTTGAGTTGATTCTCTCTAGTTCAAGGGCTTGGATTGGATTCTTCCAAGACTAGTGGTATGTCCTCATGGATTCGAGGACAACTGCTTTATTGATGTTCCTTTTCTTCATTGTATTAGACATTTGTTAGACGTCTATTGTATAGGGTCATGACCATACTTTTGATTCAAAGATTGTTTTTAGATGGCCATGTGAGACTAGTAGACTTTTGTTGTTTTAAATGATGTTTTCGATTGTATGGATTTAAAGAAAAGTTTCAAATTCCGCACTATTTCATATGTCTTATGTTATGAATGCTATGAGGCTTGTATGAGGCACTTCGGAGTCTTGTACGCCATGTCACATCCGGGGTGTAGGCTCGGGTCGTGACAAGTTCAAAACTTAATAATAGACTAAGATATTATGATATCAGATACTAAACTAAATGTTCAAAAATGTATTTATAGTCGCCAAAAATGTGCTACAAAGAATCATTCGGCGAAGTAATTCGGGCTCATCAAACCACTCGGCAATCAGCCTTTTGGTCACTTCCATCGCCCTTCTACCTTGGCATTCAGCATCCTTAAGGTCTGTAACTTTGGGTGATCCAACAATGCATCATGGAACCACTTGGCGATCCGCCGACTGCTCCTTTCTCTCGCCAACTTGGTTCTTTCCTTCAGGGCTTGGCACACTGGAACTTTAGGCGGTCAAGTAGCCATTCAGCGACTCTCCAAGTGGACTTGGCGTTCACCAGGCTTGCATTTCTTCATTCTTTGAGCCTGTTTTGTTCCTTTTTACAAATTTGTGTCCTTGTTTTGTTCCTCAATCCATATACCTTGAAATCAAGGCTTTTACATCAGTTATTGGCACAAAATAAGCATTTGAGGACACTAAACCTATGTAAATAAAGCCCTAAATAAGTTCAAATCTCGAACTCATCAGTACTTTATCGGTCCGAGATGGAATACACATATTTTTTTGGAACTACCGGTTTCGGTCCCTTTCCGCCAATTGGACCCCGGTTTCGGTAGGTGTTAGTTCGGTAGGACCGTTACCGGTACTGCTGCCAGACTTAACGTGGAGTCCGATGTATACGCTTCATCGAGTAGACCCAATATACCTTGTCAGGGGTATAGAGGCATGACTGGCATGATTACTAAAATTAATGCCCACAAAGGGGACTTATAAACCTGCGGGTGCACGTAGTTCTGGGACTATGAGGATGACTGACCCTAGTCCAACTCGGTGTTAAGCCTACTCCCAACTGGAAATGTGTAAAATATAATATAAATGATATATACTGGATAGTTAAATATTCTGACATGCTAATGCAACATTAAAGTACTGATAATGAAACATTTGTAAACTGAGGCATGTATATCTATTTATATGTCCTAGCTAGTGTAATTCATGAACTAAAAAAACTACACAACTAGGGTTTTGAGTTTCGTGCAAGAAACTAAAAAAAGTGTTACGAATACATGATAATTTGATTAAGAACACTATCGCAGCTACATCATCACAATAATATAAAGTTCTAGAAACCCTAGGTCTAAACAATATGAAGGGAATCAAGGATCTGACTGAATTCTAGGGACCTAATGGGTGAAAGGAACCCACTAGTGAAATTCCACATACCTGGTGACATATTAATGGAGAAATCTTTTGATTTTGGGGTTGGAACTGGAGAAACCTTGTTGTGTGTTCTTGAGAAGGCTATCGCCTAATTTTCCCTTTTTGCTCTAAATCTAATGAATTTTTGGTGAATAATCGATTAGGGAAAGTTCTGAATAAGTTACTAGGCTCAAACTTACCTAACTACATAGTTTAGGGGTTAAACGACGTAGTTTAGGTGTCCAACGCATAGGGGAAAAGACTAAATGACCGTTGACTTAAAATTTCACTAGGTCGACCACGGATGTAATGATGGACCATCACTAGGACCACGGTCCGTCATATGGGTCATGGTTCTTGGGCCAGTGACTACTGGTTCTGGGCCCTTTCCTTTATGGTCCACTTCACGAACCATGTGAAGGATCACGGACCGTGAAGGTCACCGTGGTCCTTCACTTGGGATAGGGCCTACTGGCTTGGCTTCATTTAAGCTATGATGGCTCGTCATCAAGACCACTGCCCGTGAAGGGCTCCGTGGTTTGATGTTTGAACCTGGTGAGTGTTGTCTGGCTTCCACGAGCCTTACTATGGCTCGTGTTGTGGTCCACGTCCCGTGAAGGGTCCCGTGGTCCACCACTTCTGGTTAGGTGTGAACCACGTGGTTCACACCACCATGGTTCACCTATTTTTCTGTTATTCTGGTCTAATAATTTCTATAGTGTTACAATGGCAACTTGTAACACCTCGAATTTGAGTAGGGGCATAATGGCAGTTTTCAGAAGTTTCTGGTTCCATCCGACGAAGGCCAGCCACGGCTCGTGGACTGAGCCATGGACCGTGGGTCGATCCATGGATTGGCCACCCAAATGGGTTTAGAGGACCACGAACCATGACTTGGACCAACGGACCGTCGTTGGAACCATGATTAGTGTATTGAGGTACGGGATCATGGCATCAAATTAACTTTCTGACGCCGAATGATGGACGTGCAGGATGGTCTAACCCATCGTTACTGGCGGTAATTATTTCCCTAGGGCAGTTGGGTCTTTTCCTAATTAGTCTAGCCTAATACTATGTCATTGTACCCTTCACCAAAACCCCTATATAAGTATTTTAACTCTAAAATTTCCCAATTGAAAATCATTCTCTCAAATATACAAAAGAAGAACAAGTCTTCCTCACAAATATTTCTCTCTCTAGAAAACTTGAAGAAGAAGGATCCAAGCTAGGGTTTTGCAAGACAAGTTTCCAATTCCTCCATCGAAGTTAAGAAAATGGAATTGATGTGTGATATTTTTCATCCATGGATTCCTTCCATTCATGGAGTTCCCAAATTTCCCTATTTTCAAATTTAGAATTCCCCAATCGAGTTAGGGTTTTCTTCTATGATATGGGTTCTCTTGATTATTGATTTAATTGATGGAATTATGATCTCTTATGTATGAATTGATGAAATTCTATGGTTTTATGATGATTCCCCATGAACCCATGTAATCCCCATGTTTTCCAAACTATGATGATATGATATGGGTTTTGGATTATGAATGAAGAGTTTATGAAATTAAGCATGTTCTTATATGAAATTTATGTAAATGTTTTAAGGATGCTTTGAGAGTTAAGTATCAATGATGATGTTGTTGTTGTGTTGTTGAAAGGGTTTCTCATATACATATGTAAGCATGATTGTGAAATGTTTTCTCATATAGTAAGGGTTCTAAGGTTAAAAGGTCTTCTCACCTAAATGAATCAAAGATAAAGAGCTATCGTAATGAAACCTAGCTTGGATTGGTTATTGAATAATACCTTTCCATGGATGAATTATGACCTAGCTTGGATTGGAAAGATGACGTGCCTTTCCATGGATAATAAGAACAAGTAAGAAAATGACTATTTCGTGGGATTTGTACTGAGAGGATATTTATAGAAAAGCTCTCCTGTGAGTAAAGGTCGGGTTTCTAGAATCAATCTCCTTATCCCTTACCTATGTGCCACCATAGAATGATTGTCTAGATAGACATTATCAGTGGATACACCTAAGCTAGAAGTTCATGGTTCTTACCTTGGCATGTAGGACAATCCTTTTTGGTGTGGGAGACATCGGGGATCATGTTATAGCTCACATGGTCTCTATATCGGTGAAGGCTACTTCCCACAATAATAATGTACTAAGGTTACTTCAAGAAGTATCTCACATGTGTTCAAAGGTTTTAAAGAAGTTAGCTTGCATTGACCATGTTTTATGACTCATGCTTTCTAACCCTTTTTAATATCATGTCTTAGCTTGGTCATTGCATATTATGAAAATGTCCTATTTTAGCATGATTTAAATGTTTATATGCATGACTATCATACTTGGTACATATTTTGTATTAATGCATACTCTTGCCTACATTTTCTCAAATGTAGGGTCCGACAGTCAGGGTTCTCAGATTCGTGGCTAGAGATTAACTTGAGAGATTTTCGGGCTTTGGTGAGTCCTCATGCTTCGAGGATAGATTTTCATTGTTTCCATTTTTCTTTCGTACTTTCAGTTTTGGACATGATGTATGGGCGAGGCCCGATTTCTTTCTATTGTAATAGATGGCTAATGAGACAAAATGTATAGACTTTTGTTTTACTTTTATAAAAACTATTGACACTTGAAATGTGTTTCTTTATCTCTTTTGTTCTATGTCTTATGTTATGAATACTAAGTGGCTTGTATGGGGCCTCTCGGGATCCTATACGCCATGTTACATCTAGGGTGTAACCCTGAGTCATGACACTACTATCCTTCAATCTCCTCCGGACATTGTCAAATACCAGCTTACAAAAGACAAGAACGGAGTAACTTCCTCTAGACTAGTTAAGCCTACAACGTGTAATAAGTTAGCTCGTTTCGGAAACCTTGCTATAACTACTAACCCATATAGGGTTAATGAAACTAATGTAACCCCTTAACTATGTATATATATATATATATATATAATGTAATCTTATTATCCAAAACAAATTGAGTTATATAATAATCATGGATTATTATGTGTTATTTTAAGTAGTTTTAATTTATATAATAATGATGGGTCATTAAGGACAATAGTTTTAATGTATTGTTCATAAGTAGAAAATAGAACAAAGATGCACATCTCATTATCACATAATGGTCAACATGTTATTATCTTAATCAATACAACGTAATTTTTTTTGGTTAAAAAGATTTATATATATATATATATATATATATATAGAGAGAGAGAGAGAGAGAGAGAGAGAGAGAAAGAGCCTGATACAATATTGCTTTGGTATCTTTCTTTAGGCCTTATTTTCTTTCTTTTACATTTATTAACATAGGGTGCCAGAGAAATCTTTGTATGAATTAAATTCGCTTTTACTCTTGTTCGTTTTTTATCAAGAAGATGATAAAAAAGGAAATAAAAAGAAACAAACAAGTATGAAATCAATAATTGTAAACCACGATCGAATCAATGGAAGCATTGGTTTATACATTCCTCTTAGTCTCGACTCTAGGGATAAAAAAATTTCGCTATCTTTTTTCGAAAACCGCCTAAAGTTCCTACTAAAAAGAACTAAAAGGGTGAAATAATTTTTCATTATCTCAGTTGAAGTACATGAGCCTTCCGATATTGGGAGGCTCAGTACTTCAACTACTCTTCATGCTCCTCGAATGGATCTCTTCGTTGTTGAGAAGGTTGACCAAAAAGGGTATAGAAGGCGTACCAGTCAAACTTATAAGTAAGCTAGATATAAAGATGGTGACTAGGGTTGTTGTTTCCATTCTTATGATATTTATATAATTTCAAGACCCCAATGGATCTATGATATGATCGTTTATTTACAATGGAATGGTACACAAAGTCAACAGATCTCAATGAATACAATAGGATTTATGGCTACACAAACTATTAATAACAGTTTTAGATCAGGTCAAAGATGAACTGCAGTGGGAAATTCATTAAAGTAATTGAATTCAGAATATGGTAAAGTAGATCCTCGGTGGGAAACTACTCCTTTGATGGTAGGTAGTAATATTTCACTATCATAATTAGAAATTACATCAAGGTTACTAATACAGACTAACTTATTACACGTAGCTAGTGTTACTATTTTACTAATTGGTAATCCCTCTTTATCGTCTTTTAGTACTTTTTGGACGTAGTCTATTTGCGACTAGTCATAGCATACAGATGGTTTGTACCCCCGCCAGTTCCTAAAGTAACCCCCTTTTGGCAACCCTATTTGTTGGAGCTGATGAAGAAGATTGAGCCCTATTGCCCCCATCACCTTGCCTCGCCTTTGGGCAATCTCTTAGAAAGTGACCCATCTGACCACACTTAAAACAACTATTTGTGCTATCACAACACTCTCCTGGATGGGTCATGTCGCACTTAGCACAAAGAGGGCTTAAATAACTTACTTCAGAAATCCCTTATGGAATCGCTTACGATTTCTGAATTTAAAAAAATAGATCAAAATAACTGGGGATATTATGTGATTTATTAGTATTCTAAATCTTAGTTGGTATTCAAAATATCCGATTCAAGTAGACAAAGAGATGGTTGAATCAAAAAAATTTGTTTAAAGTTCAATTTTTTCAAAGGGCAAGGCAACCCTCTTATTCTCATGTCCAGGTCTGGTCAGTACCCAATCGGGTCTCTTTTGTTCAAACGAATTTGAATTTGAAAACAAAAATTTCTGTTGGGAATAATGAAAAGTCACTTCTTGAATCACCGAATATTCCTATTTTCCATTATACCAACCAAATCGATTCGAAAGATTAGAAATCAACAAAATAAAAAGTAAGTGGACCTGACCTATTGAATCATGACTATATCCGTTATTCTGATATTAAAATTTGATAGAGATGAAATTGGAGGAGTTGATTTTTTTTACTTCACTACTTTTTTGGAATCCACAAGAATTTGTCGATATTTTCGATGCCATACTTCCTTGAGACTGAGAACCCTAAGCTCAGAAATTTTGAGAATTCTAATTTCGGTGATCATTCCTGTTTTGGAGTACTGATGCACTAAATAATGATGGAAGGTCCAGATGACCTATACAGAAAGGATGACCAATTTTCATTTCCGGTCTTCTACTTGCCAGACTCATGGTTTGCTATATTTTCCCTCTTACTTTGATACTTTTTCTTATTCTTCAGTTTATCCTCTTCCACATTCTGAACATGAATCATAAGTGTAGCTATGTCCATGTCTTCTATCAACATAGCCGCCTTACCCTCCCTATATGTTTGATGGGAAATTCCTAACATGAAAAATCTCATTCTGCTCCTTATATCAGCCACCATCTTCGGAGCATAGTGAGACAACTGGGTAAACTGAAGATTTCACTCCTGCACACTCATAGACTCTTGCTTTAGGTTAAGAAACTCTCTTACCTTTGATTCCTTTAGCTCTCAGGGAAAGAAGAGCCCAAGAAAACATTCTCAAACATAGTCCATCTTAAGAGAGGTGCTCCTTCTCCCCTAATCTTTTTCCACAAGTCACACCATATATTGAAAACATCATTAAGCTAGTATAAAGTCAACTCCACATGCTCAGCATTAAGAACATACATGACATCAAACACATTCTGAAGCTCATCTACGAAGTTTTCTGGATCCTCATTGAGCTTTGACCCAATGAATTCTAGGGATTCATCCATAAAAACTCTCTAACTCTTGAAGTGTCAGCCATATCATGACGGTCCGCTCCTCAGCGACCAACATGTGTTATCACAGCATGTGCTAACATCTGGATGACAATTGGAAACTTGGCATTAGTGACATCATCCTGAGGTGTTTTTACAACAGGTGCATTGGGACCTCCTAGTCTAACTGGTACTGGCGGATCCTGGGGATTCACATTCTTCCTAGGAGGACATCTTCTAACATTTCTTTGTGGAGGTATGATAAGAAAATATGTGTAAGCACAAATTAGAAAAGACTTTTATAAAGTTAAACTCTATCGCACGAATGAGAGTGTGAGAAAAAATGAAACAATTTCTAATGTCCTATAGACTACCTATCATCGATGTGGCGCGCTTCACTGATAAGAAGGAATCTACTAGAAACGACTTTATAGACATTGTAGGACACTTGAACTCTGTGCTCTGATATCAAGTTTGTCATACCCCCGAGCCTATACCTTAGACATGGTGGGCACTCGAGAACCACTATTGATCCCCAAATGAATCCTTGACCTGGATGACTACTTAATGAATAACTTACTTAAGCAATTTTAGTTTAAAATAACTGAAGGAAAAAACATTTAAATCAAATACTGTCTGAGAATACTGAATTTAAACAGTAATATTTTAGCAAAATATCTTAAAATAAATACCAAGAGACTCTCTAATATTGTCTATCTATAAAGCTTCTTCTATCTGAGATAGGCATCGGGACAGACCCACAACAACCTTAAATAAAAATACTGAAGCAAATAAATGACTAGAGTCCTCCAAAAGGAAGGAGGTCTCACCAAAAGCTGGTAAGAAGTTGGGTGATATCAACGATGCACCTATTGATACTCCTGAACACCTGTATCTGTATCATGAGACAATGCAGGTTGAGTGACATTAGTACACTAACGAGTCGTTTGGTAGGCCGCATTAAAATAAATAGTTCATGTATTATGTATGGTATTATTTAGTATCATGTTTGATAGGAATTTGGGCCTATATATAACTAATTCATGGATCAGTTATACCTTCTACATGGTATTATAGGTAATATTACTAATACCTTCCATTTGGAGGTATTAGTAATACATAGGATATAATACCATGGGTTAAGTCTATGTAAAGACAAAAATATCCCTCAAATCATTTTAATTATTTTATTTATGTTATGTTTTATATTTGCACTAGTAAATTTATTTAAATAAATTAGCTTTCAAATTATTTAGAGAGAGTTGTTTATTACTAAATAAATTCAATACAAATTAATACAATATTTGAAATGTGAGTTGTTTAATGTTAACTAATTAAAAATGCAATATATCACCACACGATATTTGTGATCTTAATTGAATGTTTAATTTGTTGATATATATACATGTGTGTGTGTGTGTGTGTGGTTTTTTAATTATTTGTATTTTGAACAATTTATTAAATTGCATACATATTAAAACTACACTTGCAATTTTTATGTGTAAAGTTGATAGTTTATCGTTTTTAAATTGAAAATTGGCATTTTGTAAGTGATCAATTTACTAAGAAGACAATTATTTATCCTCAAATAATTTAAGTAAAAAAAGGCAAACATGACAACAAAATTATTCTTATCATAGCTAGTTAGAAGGTCATGAAAAAATATTATCCGGCAATTATTTACCTTAACCCAATTACATAATAATTCAAGGATATAATTGGAAAGAAGTTTTTTTATAAAGTTTAATTCAAACACAAGATGAGGTGGAAAACAATGAACCAAACAGTTGATAAAAATAAAAGTTGCACTATTAATCCATGCACTATTAATCCCTGCATTACTAATCCCTACATTACTAATCCCTGCATTATTAATCTTTGTACCTATAATGACCCAGAAAATGAATAGATGAAACTAGAGCCTAACTAGTGTGTGTTTGAGTTTGTTGTGGGGTTTCATGTTGAAAAATGTTGTTCTGAGCTTAGATTGAGGGGTTTAGGGGTTAAACGTCAAGGTACGACTCCCCAAGGACCATCCAAGGGGTCCTTGAGGAGGACCCTTAGCCTAACCCCCAAGACCCTAAAGAAACCAAAAACTGCCCAAAATGTGATGACCTACGGATGGGGACCTACGCCCCATAGGTCCATCCACGCCCCAGGGATGGCCTCCGTAGGTCAGGGCCCCAAATGGAAAGCCACAGCCCCAAACCATGGACCAGCAGGACGGGCTGTCACTCCACCTACGGTCCGTAGGTCACACCTGTGATCTGCCCCAATTCGGCCAAGTTGAGGGGTGGTTTGGTAAATTCCTAATTAAGTTAGTTTAGTTAATGGACGGTTATTATTGGTTTATTAATGTATTTTAAGGGTTTTTAAAGTATTAAAACACCTTTTCTAATCCATTCTTCCAAAAACACAAATTAGAACCCACCTCTCTTCTCAAAAGTTCTCTCTTTAGGAACCTCCATTGGAGGTGAAGGATTCAAGCTTTCAAGCTCAAAACATCACCATTTTCACTCAAGTTTTGTGGAGTTCTTCCCTAAAAGGTATGGTAGTCTTCATCCTTGACTTAGTTTCTTTCAAGGAGCCAATTTCAAAAGTGATTTCAGGTTTCCAAAGTTCCCCAAAAACCTAGGGTTATCAATCTATGCATGGGTTCAATTCCAAATGTTTTCAAAAGGCATTGAAGTGATGAATCATGGTTTAATTGATGCTTTAATGGTAAATTAAGATGATTTTCCTCTATGAACCCATGTTTACCCTAAAATCCTAAGTTGTAGTTTGTGATTGGGAATTGGTTGATTATGAAAGTATGTTGAATTGTTTATGTTTATATTGAATTAGTTATTGAATAATTTTAATTACCTTATATATTGTGGTATCTTATATGTTTGGGTTGTGATTGATGTATAGCCTTGAAAGGCAATTTCATGAAGGATCTATGTATGAACATGATGTGAAGGATATGTATGTTATTTCAATGAAAGAACTATGGACATGTTTAGAATGTAATTGTGTTATGATTGAAAGCATACTCTTAATTAACACTCATGAATGATGATGATAAAATGTGAAGGGTTTCTATAAGGTGATGTTGTATCTTCAATTGGTAGGCTTAGGCATCCTTTTCTTGTATTGATGAATGTGATCTTGAATGAAGTATCTTGAATTGGTAGGCTAAGGAACCCTCTTCTTGTAAAATAAATGTGCATTGACTTAATGAATATGAATAGATAGGCCAATGGAATTCCTTTCATAATGAGTAAATGAGCTAATGTAATGACGACTCTTGAATCGATAGACCAATGGCATTCCTTTCTTAATGAGTCAATGTACCATGAATCGATAGGCTTATGACATTCCTTTCATGTGTATTGTAATGTAATAAGGAACCATGAATCGATAGGCTTATGGCATTCCTTTCATGAGGACTCTAGAGCTATCCTAATAATGAACCAAGAATCGATAGGCTTATGGCATTCCTTTCATGTGTAATGATATAACTTGGGTCGATAGGCCAATGACATTCCTCTCAAGTACAATAATGTTGATGAAAATGAACTACTCTATGGGAATGGAGGCTTAGCACCGAGTGGATATGGTAAGATGGAAAAACTCTCAATGTTAGGCTAGGGTTTCAATGAACATCTTCATATCCCATAACTATGCGCCCACATAGGTCCTAGCTAGTGGATCCACTTAAGCTAAAATGTTACAGGTCCTACCTTAGGCAAGTAGACCACCTTTTTACGGTGTGGGGCTATATGACACCAGATTCCATGGTTTTCTCTCATGATCTATGTCGGTTAAACGCTTATTCCCATCATGTGAGATGTGCATTATGATTTCTTGAGGAGTTCTATGAAGTGTAGGTGGTAGTATGGGATGTCATTCATGCATTTCACGAGTAGGCTTTGAGAGGGTCATAGTGAGTTATCTAAGGTGTTAATGACTAATGTATGAAAGTGCTCTAAATAAAGCTAATGAATAATGTTGACTCTTATATGCTGAATGTAATGATGCATGCTATACTTGGATTGTATTATGAGTTACTTCCTTGTTATGACTTATGACATGTTTATGTCTCTTATTCATGAGTATTGTGTAAAGATGGAAAGGATGAATGGTAAGTTCACTTTTGGTGGCCTTAATGTGGTATCTAGTGTGGATGGTGGTATGGGACGCTATTCATACATTGCACAAGGTATGACTTGGGGTTACTTGAGGTGAAAGCGTGATGTAATGAAATGTCTTATATTGTTGATTATGTTCTAATGTGAAGAAACGACTTGTATGTTGGTTATGTTTGAATATTATGCCTCTTATGCTTATGTTCATGAAGTTTTCTTAAATTGGCATAAAAACATGAATTTCAAATAAAATGTCCATTTTAAGCATGTTTTTGTATGGCTATCATACTTAGTAATTAATTGTGCTAACCCATATTTCTCTTATTTTACTACAAGTGTAGGTTCCGGCAAGTGAGTTGCTTTCTCTCTAGTTCAAGGGCTTGGATTGAGATTCTTCCAAGGTTAAATGGTATGTCCTCATAGATCGTGGACAAGTACTTTTGATGTTCCATTTCTTTCATGTAATAGGCATATGTTAGACTTTCGATTGTAAAGGGTCGTTACCCTACTTTTGTTTCGAGATATTGTTTTAGATGGCCAAGTGAGACAATAGACTTCCGCTGTTTTAAATGAGTATTTTCGATTGTATGGATTTAAATGAGTTTTAATTTTGTACTATTTCTATTATATATTGCAATGACATGCTATGAGGCTTGTATGAGACTTTTTGGAGTCTTGTACGCCGTGTTGCATCTAGAGGGTAGCCCCAGGTCATGACAGTACCAAACGACCCCTAAATGTACGAGTATGTAATATGGTTGAATGCAACAATATCTAAACTGTAAAAGGGCTACAAACAACTCAAGTGAATGTAAAGCAAGTTATGAAGTAAAGATTATTTTAAGTCTCATATTTAAAATAAATAGGGTAAACCATTGAACTGAATAAATATGAATAGTAAAACACTCTTTACTTTGATAGGAAGTTTCTCTAACTACCACTATGAGCCTCATGATGATACAACATCTTACTCACATTGCAAGAGCCACCCTCTACCTTTGTCGAAGTATAGAACATAACTGAACTGATGGACACTAAAATGCCTTCTTGAGGAAGTGAGGAGTCTTCTGAATGTTGGTACAATCCGATCCTACACTAGCTACGTAATTTATGGGATTTGATTTGACTGAATTGTTACCTATATCACTGCTCAATACTAAACCCTATTTTATATATATATATATATATATATATATATATATATATATATATATAATATAAATAGTAAAACACTCTTTACTTTGATAGGAAGTTTCTCTAACCAACAACCACCACTATGAACCTCGTGATAATACAACATCTTACCCACGTTGCCAGAGCCGCCCTAAACCTTTGTCAGAGTACACAACATAACTAAACTAATGGACACTAAAATGCCTTCTTGAGGCAGTAAGGAGTTATCTGAATGTTGATACGATCCTATCCTACACTAGCTACGCAGTTTATGGGATTTGAGTTGACTGAATTGTTACCCCATATCAGTGCTCAATACTAATCCCTATATATATAATTGAAATGCTCATGTAAAATATTCTCTAAGTTGATAGATAATTTTTTTAAGACTTCTTTAAGAAGTGATTGAAGTTGTACTAAGTATTTTTTAATTACTCTGAAAACTCTCTGTACTTTTATGAAAATAGTGTTTTCTTTTCAAGGGAAAAATGACATTTTGGAACCACTCAAGTCCCTTTAAATTCTCTTTGAAAATAATATTTAAAACTTTTCTCTTAAACTTTCTTTAATTACCAAAATCAATGTAAGAAACTTACTAGTTCAAAATACTTTTAGCAAAACTCAAGTGTACCAATAATTTTCTTACATTGATTTTGGTAACTACAAAAAGTTTAATAGAAAAGTTTTAAATATTGTTTTCAAAGAGAATTTAAAGGGACTTGAGTGGTTCCAAAATGTCATTTTTCCCTTATACATATATATAGAGAGAGAGAGGGAGAGTTCATATGGAGCAACAACCATGAACAATAATTCAAGAAGTTCAATGCATAAGGTATCGAAATCTCATAATATAGGAATTTCATAAAGCTGAGGGAAGAACCCTAGATTCAACATGCTATAGACTGAATTGAGATGTTGGGCGTGAGAACAAACTAGTCCAACACTATGAATAGTCATACCTTGAAGAACAAAGTTCTTGATGAAATTGGAAGAACACTTGAAAACCCTAACTTTCTCCTCTTGGATCCTCACTCTAAGACTTGTAAGAGTTAATGAGAATAATAGGGTTGATTAATATTATTTAGAACCTTATTTAAGAGTAGAAACGTCAAGGTTTAGGCTTAGAAGAGTTGGGAAAAAACTGAACTACCCCTCTTAAAAAGTTAATGAAAACCTTCCACGAGCAATCTACATATCGTGGTTTGATCTATGGACCGTAGATCCTATCCGTGCAATTCATATTCAATTTTAAGCCTAAAAATTTCATTTTACGAGTCCAAATTGCGACTTGTAGAAGTTTCTACAGACCGTAGATCCAATTCGTACTATTGATATTGAATTTTAAGACTCAAAAGTTCATTCTACGGATCCAAATGATGACCAGTAATTATTTAATTAAAACCGAAAAAGGCCCATGTGCCCTTAACTGAACCTGCTAGCCCACAACCCATGAGACCTCACTGACGGACCATGGTCAGGACGACGAACCATCCTGCACAACCGTCATTGATGGTCAGAAACCTGAATTTTGAGGTCTTGGACCACGGACCGTGGTCTGACCAACAGTCCATTGGTCAGGCCGTGGTTCTTTGACCCTCTGGACAGACTTGGGTGCCCAGTCCACGGACCAGACCCTGGACCACGCAATTTAAATAAGGGTCCTATATAAAGGATTTCAACCCTCAAATTAGCTCATTCAAGTCATTATTTCCAAAACCCCAAAATAAATCTCAAGTTCTTTCTCCCAAATATTTCTTTCTCTAAAATTTGAAGAAGAAGAAAGAGTTGGAGCTAGGATCAAGGTTGAGTCTCTATTCCTCAAGAATTTGTGGGCTTTGTAATCAAGGTATGATAGCTTTTCATCCATGGAGTCCCTAAGTTTTCCCCAATTGAGAAATGAAATCCCAAATTTGAGTTAGGGTTTCTTCCAATGTTGTGGGTATTGATGAATGATGATCCAGTTGAGTGGACTATGATTTTTTTATGCTTGAATTGAGTAGATTCAATGATTTTAGAAAGAAATTACATATACCCATGCCTAACCCATGTCTAGAAAGATGAAATTGATGTAGATGGGTTTTATGCCATGAAAGGAGAATTTATGGGTTTAGATGTATTCAATCTACGATTGATGAGATATATTAGAATTGAAAGCTTATATGTAATGACCCGAAAGGTCATTTTTGGAAATTTTGAATATTCGTTTAACTTGAGTTAATTAATTGATGGGTAATTGTATATAATTGGCACAATCAATAGTTAATTGGCTAAAGTGATCATTTAATAATACTCTAGACCACTTGACCATGGGTTAACGTGAATTAAATTATTGGGGGTTAATATATGGGTCATAACTGAAAAATGTAAAAAGGAGGACATGCGACTATTGGAAAAAAAGAAGAAGAGAGAACTCACTATGACAGAGAAACAGAAGAAATCGAGTGAATCGGTAAAGTAATCAAGCGTTTATTTTTCAATATAATCATTATATTGGTTGGAGGATTTGATTATTAATAATTGTATGTGTATTGCTGGAACATTGAAAAAAATGAGACAAAATACTTGTTGGGTTGAAAATAAGGCTATAGTGAATTGTTCAACGTGGGTCCCTGGAAAATATTGTGACTAATTTTAATGAGTAATTAATGTGTATGGATTTCTATATTATGTGTGGATAGCAATTAGGAATTAGGATGAGTAGATACGATGAGGGCGTATGAATTTTTGGGTATGGGGGTTGCACTCTTTCCATGGATGATTGGTAATTTGACTTAAATTCTTATTATAATCATATTATGATTCAAGTTTTGATATATTGGTATATGAAACTAAGTATTAGGTATATACTTTTATATGAATATTGTCAAATTTATGATATTTGGAGGAAATTAGACTTAACCCTAGGCTTAAAATTTAGGAGGGTGATATGTAACGTATTGGTTGACATCAAGAATTAGAAACTAGATTATAGTAATATGGGTGTTGTTAAATTAGAAATCTTATTATGAATATGTACTTGAATAGATTGAATTGATTTGGAAGTTCAACGGAAGGGGAAGACTCAAGTCCCGGAGTGAATTCTTGATTGATTGAGGCAAGTGGCTTTCTAAAACCTTGTTAAGTGTATGGAATTCGTGTATTTCCTTGTAATATGTGTTTGGGAGTGATAGGAATTGGTGATGGGTTGACTTGTCCATGTTGAATATTTCTAATGATGGAAAAAAGGTAATAAAAAGGTAATGTGATAAATTGTTGGTGTGTGATGTTTGAGAATGATTTGAAGGCTTATTGATTAATTGTTGATGTTGTATCACGGTTGCATTGTTGTGAATTGTGTGTTGTTATGAAACTGGTCATCTCCTCATTATTTGTGTGAACATGTCATTTGCATTGGTTTTGAGACATGGTTGTAATAAATGTTATGTGATAAGAGGATATACCATTTCGAGGGATGTATCGTGCGCCGCGATGGATACTATATATCAAGCGACGTATCACGCACCACAATGGATATTATTATCGAGTGACGTGTCGCACTCCACGATGGATGCATGGATAAATATGTCCCTTATGGGTCCCGGATTGAGAGACAGCGGGTGTGTATCGTTAGGTCAGACATGCATCACTATACTTGACATTGCATTTCATCTCATTGCACATTTTTATCATTGATGAACTTGATCTTATGTGTTGCTGATATTGTGAGTGCCTTTTTGTGGTAGTTATGATTGATGAATATTGAGTTTGTTGTTAAGAATATGTAATTTGTTAAAGTGTTGTTGTTGAGTTAGGTGCTATGTAAACTGTGAACTGTTAAGTTGAGATGGTTTTATGCAGGTTGTAGTTGTGGAGGTTCGGATGGGGTGTAAGGAGTACCCGTATTATGTTCCCTTAGCTTGTGTTTAGAGGTTTACTTGTTAGGTACCGTGTGGTTTGGTACTCACCCTTTGCTTCTACAATTTTTTGTAGGTTACATGCCCGGATCTTCGTGATACCTTCCATTCTCTTCATTTTTCGAGGCTTTCTATGGAGAATTGTGAGGTAGTTGTTTGTCATCTCAGCAGACCTTCTTACTCTTCTTTATGGTTTTGTTTTTACTTGAAAGGCAACGTCATTTGAGACTTACGTATTTCATTTCAATTCTAGTAGTTGCATTAGAGGCTTGTGCACGTGACAACTAGGTTTTGGGATTTAGTTAAGTTGACTTGTTATCCATTTTAGTAATTGTTATTAAATTGGTATTTTTATTTTATTTTCGCACTTCATCAAAATGGTTATGACTTGTCTTCGTGGGATAAGACGAGTGCCATCACATCTATTTTTGGGTCGTGACAAAATTGTATCAGAGCCCTAGGTTCATAGGTCTCATGTGTATACAAGTATGTCTCACATGTATACAAGTCGAGTTTACGTAGAGTCTCGATCGATACAAAGATGTATGTACTTATCGCTTAGAGGCTATGGAGACTATTAGGAAACTTCCTTTTTGTTCATTCTTTCTCATCGTGCCTAGTTACCTTTACTAGTACTAAGTTATTGTATATTCCTTTTTGACAGATAACGAGGACTAGAGCTACTGTTACTGGTGGTAGAGGGGAGGCACTTCCCGAGACAGTTGTTGAGGCCCTAGCTAGGGGTAGTGGTAGATACCGAGCTAGAGGTCGTGCTCGTGGAATGGGACTAGCTAGAGGTTGTGCTCGTGGAGCAACACCAGTGAGGGGCCGTGCTAGAGAGGTCTCTCCAGAGCCTCAGATTGATGACAGTAAGGACCAGGTTCCTCCAGAGACTGCAACTACATTTTTGCTTCAGGATACATTATTGAGGGTGTTAAGTGTGCTTGAGAGCTTTACTCAGGGTGGTGGAACGACCGCCACACCATAGGACTCTCAGACAAGAGAGGGGACTCACACCCAAGAGCAGCAGCAAGCTCCAGTTATCCAGGATGGAGTGGGGTAGCTACAAGTAGATCCCGTGGTTGAGAATGATCTTGCACCAGCAATTGGGGGTCAAGGTGCACCATTGGTTATTCTGACAGAGGATGAGTAGCGTAGGTATGAGAGACTTTGAAAGATGGACCCACCTCAGTTTCAGGGTGGGAAGAGTGAGGACACTCATGAGTTTCTGACTGCATGCCGAGAGTTGCTAGAGATGGTTGGATTAGCTGAGTCACATGGGGTTCGGTATGCTACACTCCAACTTCGTGGGCCAGTGAGAGAGTGGTGGAGAACTTATTCAGGGTCCTTACCAGTTGGATCTCCTCCAGTAACTTGAGAGATATTTTCCAGTGCCTTTCATGACCGTTTCATCCCTTGGAGCGTGAGAGAGGAGATTCCTTTGAGGTTTGAGAATCTAAGACATGACAACTTATCAGTTATAGAGTATGAGGCTCATTTTTGCCAGTTGTCTAGGCATGCTTTGACCATCATTCCAGACGAGACGGAGATGATCCGTAGAATCGTGAGAGGGGTGACTTTCTCTATCAGATCGGTTGTGTTAAGGGCATCTCGAGAGGGGGATTCTTTCCAATCCATTGTGAGCGCCTCTAAAGAGGTGGAATTGATGGAGAGAGAGGAGTTTGGGGACCCTAAGAGGGTCCGTACATCAGGTCAATTTCATGGTGCCTCATCTGGAGGCAGGGGATCACACAGAAGGGGTGGTTCCTTTCAGCATGGGGGACCCATTCATGCATTGATGCCGACATTC
The DNA here is from genome assembly GCF_019186545.1 of Solanum stenotomum. NCBI lineage: Eukaryota > Viridiplantae > Streptophyta > Magnoliopsida > Solanales > Solanaceae > Solanum > Solanum stenotomum. Next base: position 25,018,278 of record NC_064293.1, on the reverse strand, counting down.
GAGGGTGGTCACATGCCTCAGGGTTCTTATAGCGCGGGTCAAGGCTCGTACGGTTCACAACAGCGACCTGTGGGGCAAGGCAATTATAGTGGGTTTTTAGGGTCCACACAACAATTTCCGAGTCAGAGATTTTGCTTTTCTTGTGGAGATCCCGATCACCTAATGTGACAATGTACTTCCCAGAGAGGTCGTGGAGGGACCCAACCTAATTCTTTATTTCAGGCTAGACCACCGGTCCATAGGGTAGAGGTCGAGGTAGAGTTCAGTCAGGTAGAGGCAGTAGAGCTTCTAGTAGTGGTAATGCAACTCAGTAGAGTGGGGGTAGAGGTACAACCCAGGTTGGAAGTGGCAGAGGGGGCCACTATTTCTGCTTTCCCAAGGAGACTAGAAGCGGAAACTTCTGATGTTGTTATTATAGGTTATCATCCCAGTATGTCATCGATCTGCGTCTGTATTGTTTGATTTTGGGTCTACATTCTCTTATGTGTCTACCTATTTTGCTGTTGAATTTGATATGACATGTGATAGCATGATCGTACCTATTCGTGCTTCCACACCCGTGGGTGAGTCCTTAGTGGTGGATCGATCATGTGTTGTTTCTTTGGCGGGGTATGACACTTGGGAAGACTTAATCATTCTGGGGATGGTAGATTTTGATGTTATATTGGGTATGAATTGGCTTTCTCCTTATCATGTTGTCCTTGATTATAATGTTAAGACTGTGACTGTAGCAATGCCTGGTGTTCTGACGGTTGAGTGGAGAGGTGCTAGTGGCTCTTATCCTAGCAAGTCATCTCATTTATCCATGCTTAGAGATTGGTGGAGATAGGGTGTTTGTCTTACTTAGCTTTTATTCGGGACACTAGTGTTGAACCACCTTCCATGGATTTTGTTCCCGTGGTTCAGGAGTTTCTCAATGTATTCCCTTCTAATATTCCAGGTGTTCCTCCCGCTAGGGATATTGATTTGGAGTCGGACACTAAGCCCATTTCTATTCCTCCTTACCATATGGCTCCGGCCGAGTTGAAAGAGTTGAAGGATCAGTTGCAAGATTTGGTGAGTAAGGGGTTTATTCGCCCTAGTGTGTCACCTTAGGGTGCCTCTGTGTTGTTTGTGAAGAAGAAGGATGGGACTATGAGGATGTGTATTGATTACAAACAGTTGAACAAGGTAACAGTGCAGAATAAGTATCATCTTCCGCGTATTGATGACTTATTTGATCAACTATAGGGGGCATCATTGTTCTATAAGATTGATTTGAGGTCGGAATATCATCAGTTGAAGATTAGGGCATCAGATATCCCCAAGACAGCTTTTCAGACCCGGTATGGGCATTATGAGTTCCTAGTGATGTCCTTTGGGTTGACTAACTCCCCTGCAGGATTTATGAAGTTGATGAACGGGGTGTTTCGACCATACCTTGACTCTTTTGTGATTGTCTTCATTGGCGATATTTTGGTTTACTCCAAGAATGAGGAGGACCATGTTTGACACTTGAGGATTGTACTTCAGATGTTGAGGGAAGAGAAGTTGTATGCTAAGTTCTCAAAGTGCGAGTTCTGGCCTAATTATGTGGAGTTCTTGGGACACGTGGTGTCCAATGAGGGTACTAGAGTAGATTCGGCCAAGATTGAGGCAATTAGAGGGTGGACACGACCTACTTCTCCTATCGAGATTCAGAGTTTTATGGGATTGGCAAGCTATTGCTGATGATTTATTCAGAGTTTCTCTATTATTGCAGCTCCATTAACTAGATTGACTCGACAGGGTGTGGGTTTTCATTGGTCTGATGAGTTTGAGGAGAGCTTTCAAAAGCTCAATACTTTGTTGACTTTGGCTCCTGTGTTGACTCTACTTGAAGAGGGTGTAGACTTTACTGTGTATTATGATGCTTCAAGAGTCGTATTGGGTGGTGTATTGATGCAGAAGGGAAAGTGATTGGTTATGCTTCCAGACAGTTGAATCCCATGATAAGAACTATCCTACTCATGATTTGGAGTTGGCGGCTATGGTATTTGTACTTAAGTTATGGCGTCATTATTTGTATGGGGTGCATTGTGAGATCTTCACTGATCATCGGAATCTTCAGTATTTCTTCAGTCAGAGGGATTTGAACTTGAGGCAACAGAGATGGCTTGAGTTGCTGAAGGACTATGATGTCACCATTTTATATCATCTGGGGAAGGACAATGTTGTGGCCGATACTTTGAGTAGGAAGACTCCTAGCATGGGGAGTCTTGCAGCGCTTAGTATTGAGGAGAGACCATTGGCTAGAGATGTTCAGATGTTAGATAACAGTCTTGTCCGGTTGAAGATTTTAGATGAGAGTGATGGAATGATTGCTTTTATTGAGGCTCGATCTTGTTTAGTCGAGCAGATCCGTGAGCACCAATTTGATGATGAGAAGTTATGTCTTATTCGATACAAAGTATTCAGAGGGGATGCCAAGGAGGTTGTCCTTGATTCTGATACTAGCTACTTTTGAGATTCCTTCAACTACTCTAGCTAGCATGTTGTTGTAGTTGCTGACGACGATGAGATGGATACTCCTAAGACGAATTAGGAGGAGCTTGGGACTCGCGATGTTGCAGTTTATGATGAGTATGAGGAATTAGAGGGTGTGATGGTGCAGATTGCGACAGAGGCTTCACTTCAGGACAACTCGATGATTGGTTCCAGTGGAGCACAACACAATCCCGAAGGAGATTCGAGCACTGATGCCTGATGAATCCAATTTGTGGACTCATTTAGGGCTATGTTTTGATAGAATTAGTGTCCTCAAATGTATATTTTGTCTCAATATCTGATGAAAACCCTTAAGTTTCAGGAATTTGGAGTTTGAGGGAAAGCATGGACACTACTTAGCAAAAAGGAACTAAGGCCGTTGAAAGAATGGAGAAAGGAAGATCAGAGAATCGCCGAACCCGTTCGGTGAGTCGCCAAAGGGTCTTATCCTCGCCTTTTGTTCCAGTGTGCTGAGCCCTGAAAGAAAAGATCAAATTGGCGGTGACAGGGAGCAGTCGGCGTGTCGTCGAGCAATTCCGCAAAGCAGGACTATATCGCCCATTGATCCAGGATGCGAAGATGCTGAAGGCAAAAGTTGAAAGGCGATGAAGCAGACCAAAGGATGGATCACCGAGTGTATTAGCGATCCAGACTAACTGCGCCAAACAGCTCCTTCGAAGCACATTTTCTGAAAACTATAAATACTAGTTTAGTTTTTATTCTTAGTAGTCAGTTTTAGTTGTATTAAGTTTAGAATACAATTTTGAGAGACAATATTCTCTCTAAGTTTGGAGAGGGTTTTTGAAGAATTGAAAGATTCAAAGGGTTTCAACTCCAAGATTTTGGACTTGGGTCTTGTGGATTCTTCACTCTTGACTTGTTTTAAGACTTAATCTTGCATAACCATTGATGGAAACTGAGATTGGTATAACTTTTTATCTCTTTTACATGTCTAGCTAAAACCCCAATTCTTGGGGTGTTATTTTGTGAATATGAGTTAGATTATCTTTGGGTCTTGCTTGTTGATGGTTTATTTGTAGTGTAAATGTGATTTCGTTTAGTAGTTTTGGTGGAATTTAATGAAATTGTAGTTGCAAATACGATTTCACCTTTGTGTTTTCGGCTTGCTCGAGAGAGTGATCGTAAAACTAAGACTACTAAATTGATGGCCGGTGAGATTGGGTCAACATGAGGTTCAGCTCGAGAGAGTGAACCCTAGTCCTTCTCCCACACACTCAGCTCGAGAGATTGAGTGGGCTAAGGCAGAGGTTGTGCTTAAAGCAGAAACTCGGTGTTCGAGAGAAATCAGGTTGATTCTGGTAAGTTACTCGAGAGAGAATTTACCCCACTATAGTCTAGCCTAGTCACAAATATTCAACGAATTTACTATCAAAAGCATGTATCCAATAGTCTAGTTTAACCCGTATTCCTATCACATCCCAAGAATCCCGTCTCCATATTCATCTCTCTCTTTATTTTTGTTGATTTTGCTCTTTACTTGTTTACAAACCCCATTGATAATCGACACTCGTGTCAAACCCTTTAATTCTTCATGTCTTCATTCGATAAAGTCTTTAGCTACGGTTAGATTTAGCACTTTCGCGCTTAACCACTAATTTTCAGGAACCGCTCCCTTGGGACTCGACCCCAACCCTTGGTTGGGTTAATTTACTATTGTACGATCGTAGACACTTTCATTGGAAGTTGTGTCTTGATTATGCAAACATCAAAATGGTGTCGCTGTCGGGGAGTGGTGTTACGTGAAAATTTTTGGTTAAGACGAATTATGATTTTGATAGTCGTAGTTTACTAACTTTATTTTTAGTTTTGTTTTGCTTTGAAGTTGTTGATGTAGGCAGATACCCTGAGCATGGCTAAGGGAAATGGTAGCAACTCGGCTGAGACGAATCAAGAAGTCGAGAAGGACTTCAAGTTAACCGCACTGGTAACTCAGCTGAACGAGTTGGCCACCAAAATATCAGAGGTGGAAAACCAGTGCAAGAGCCAAGGGAAGTACATACTCCCTCATGAGCGGAAACAGTCTAGAGAGAGAGAACAATCGTGTCGAGGACACACTCCAAATCATTCTCCAAAAGATCACTGAACAAGATTGAATGTTGGAAGAGATAAAGGAGAATATTGAAGTGTTGAATCAAATGATTGGCTCCCATTCTAGATCGATCCAGCTGATTAGGACACTCATGAGTTATGCAGTGCCTCCTCTTCACTCAAATGAACTATTGGGGTTACCTAGTAACACTAGGACAAACCTCACCAATGGAGAGTGAGTAAGGACTTGCGTCGTGCCACGACGTCAACTAAGGCACTTCTTGGGAGGCAACCCAAGGCTTTAAATGCTTTTGTTTGCTTTATATATAATAGTGTGTTAGTGGTGCAGGTTTAAATGCTAAAAGTGTTTGGAAAATGCATATTGGCGAGTAAAATGGTCAGTCGGCCAATCATCGAAATGGTCGGCGTGCCTGATTTGACCCGCCATTTGACTCCAAACAAGACTAACTTGGAGTCTGTCAAACTCGTTGAGGCCTGGAGCAATTTGGCGACTCGCCGACCTGTTTGGCGTTCACGATGAAGACCGTCGTTTGGAACCTCACTCTGACTGAAGGTACTATAAAACTCGGTGAGCCAAGCAACCACTCGGCATGTCGCCGAATGGATCGGCGATTGCGACTAATGTCATCGAATGGGCGCGAACTGGATGGTTTATAATGGCCAAGAGTCTTAGAATTTGAAATCCTTCACTTTTCCTTGCTTTTAATCTTCACAAACTCACACCAAAGTAGAATTTTTACATTCCATTAGTATTTTAGTTGTTGATTGGTGCTCGGAACTAGGATTTCTTTGCCTCCCAGCTTTTCAATCATGTTTTAATAGGCATATAAGGTTGGTTTCCGAATCCCGAGTTTACATTCAAAAATTTTGTACTCACTTGCAATGATCGTACCGTGTTGTTGTGTGTTGGGCTTCTCTGATAGAGTTAGAATGCTTAAATGCCAATTTTTATTTGAAAATCTTGCCCATATTGTTTTGATCGTCAAATGCCCGTAATTTTTGTGCTTTTAACTGAATGAAATTGTATAAGGTTGTGGTTGCGCGTTGTTTAGATTGATTGGGTGAAGTCTGAGTAGCCCATGTTTGTGCTAAATGACAAAAATTGCTCAATGGTAGAGCGGGTAACACCACTCTTAAGAGCAAATATTGTCAAATGGCCAAATTTAACGAAATCGAGAAAAATCTGAGTATCCTGATATACCGTGAGTTTACGGTATTTCTAATACATGTCACTTACAAGTTGTGTGTGTCTAGGGCCTTTTTATATTGGTTTTTATGTATTTTATCATGTTTTGCAGGAAAGGTGTTCAGGCGCGGAAGTTTAGAGACAGCTGAAGGAAATGCAGAAAAGGGCATCCACGGAGGTCATCTACGGACCGTAGGTCCATTCACGGTCCGTAGGTGAAGACCGTAGATCAGCAGGAATGTATTGAGGACAAATCAGGGAAATCTGACCAAGTGTAGAACCACGATGCCCATTGACGGTCCGTAGATGGATCTACGGACCGTACTGTTGATCCGTAGAGTGAGACTGCAAGGGTTCCAGTACATGATTTTTGAAGATGCTAAGTATGGAGCTACGGAAGGGATTGACGGACCGTAGGTCGATCTACGGTCCGTGCTGCTGGTCCGTCGTTTGCTTTAGAGAAGCTGATTTTTGGATGCCGAAATATTTTCTAAGTCCCGAGTGACGGAAGGGACTTACGGACCGTAGATCAATCGACGATCCGTAAGTCAGTCTCGTGGATCGAAGACGCGTACCTGAACAAAACTTTCCTTAATTTGTTTCCTTTTTTATTTAGGATTTGTTTTCTATAAATAGGACATGTAAACCTCGTTTTTGGGGGTTGGAGACTATTATTCTATTTTTATTTTGTAACTTTGGAGATTAATNTGTACCCTAGTTATTTCTCTTATCTTGATAACAACCAAAGTTGAATCTAATTATTGATTACAATATTAAGTCTTACTATTTGTTTCACACAAGCACAACCCCCCTTTTTATTACCTGTTTTTGGAAATAATTTAACTAATCGAATATAATTGTCGGTTAAAAGTAAAGTCTAAACCATTTTCCTCGTGGGATCGATCTCAACCTACAAGTTGGGTTCTTTACTTGATAACGATCGCTTATGCTTCTGAAAGGAGGTATAATTTGAGCGTATCATATCCCGGGGTGATGGATAGTACGAGTCTTGTTTGAATTCCATTAGTGCATGCTTTGATTTTGTTTTCGGGGGTTGCAGGGTTGAATTTGAGAAGGTGGATTGAAAATGGGTACGTTGGGCCGTTCGCCGAGCTGGGTCAAGCTCCCGAATTACTCGACGTTTCGCCTAATGTCTTCATCTCGCTTTTAATTTCGTGTTAAATTTGTGGTTTGAGTTTGTAACTTTCGGCAAGAAGCCTGAGGTTGCCGAAAGCACTGGTGACTCACCGAAAGAACTCTTGATCGCTCTTTATTTGCACCCCTGAAATCCTTGTTGCACAGTAACTTTCGGCGGACAAACCTTTGCTCACCGAAAGTAGTCGAAGATTCACCGAAGGGGTTTCCTATCACCAACTTGACATAATTTTTAAGCCAATCCCTTCGGCGAGCCCGACTTAGCTCGCCAAAGAGGTTCGGCGACTCACCAAATGGATCGGTGAGTCTGTCTGCAATAGATTTTATGTGCTTATGTTTGATTTTCTCCTAATTTGTTTTGATCTCTTGCAGATATTGTACTTACAAATCTAACCACGCAACCTAAGAAGAAAGCAAAGGGCATAACCATAAACGATGGAGGGTCAAATCCTCCAAAGAGGAAAGGAGAAGAACTCCCACCGGGATATAAAGGCAAAAGGAAGAAGCACATAGCTAAGAAAGGACTAGATATTGAAACCCATGTGGAATTTTCTGAACCAGAAGACGAGGAGCCTTTGACTCATCGAAGAAGTAGACGCCAGGCTAGATCTCAATCCTCGCCCACCAGAGTTCCCGTAGTTGCCACCCCTCCTAAAACAGATTCAGTGCCAGCTTAGGCACCTCCAGTGGCCCCTGCACCCCTTATCATTCCTCCACCTAGACTGCTGAACAGATTGAAAAGTGATGGGGTACGGACCATCCTAGAGGAGAAACTATTATCTATGGAGGGCCTGGAAGGCAAGTATCCCGATGTGATTGACACCCTCCGATACCATGAGTTTGATCAGCTCACAAAGCCCCGAGGCCCTTACATTCCTTCTTGGGTTAGGGAATTTTACAGAGCTTATGGGGAGTTGGTGCCCAAGAACAAGAAGAAGGCAAGCCAGTTTAGACCGGTAAAGTCGGTCATGGTCAGAGGCAAGGAAGTTGAGTGCCATAGCGAGTATATTAACATTGTATTGGGTAGACCGCTGCACTTTGTACTTCTTTACGATGGGTTACCTATTGTTCAGTCCCTAGATGATTTGAAGGGTTGGTTGGCTCATTTGATTTCTGACACCACCCCGAGGTGGATCAGGGTAGGAGCCCCTATTGAGAAGAGGGACTTAAACATTGCTGCCAGGTTCTGGTTTGGCTTCATCAGCAGCACCATAATGCCATCCCAAAATGAGTCCATTTGGCGCCATCCTAAAGTAGCTTGGCCTTAGTTCTATCATGTCTAGGAGACGCATTGACCTGGGACTGCTGCTTTCACAGGAGATGGCCATGAGAGCCAAACAGAAGTTGACTTCTCTACTATTTCCAGTCTTGATCATCAAGTTGAGCCAGCGTGCTAGAGTACCTCGGGACACTACGAGGGATATTGAGATCACCCCGTCTTCCTCCACTGACATCCGGCGTATTGAGGCCGAGTACACACGAGAGGAGGTTGACAAAAGGAGACTAGCTCTGGCAGATACTTCCCCAAAGGTGATGTTGACACGTTACAAGCAGAGGCATCTTCGCCGACTCCGGCCTCTAAGCCTTCAGGTACACATGCCCCTTCTTCTTCTTCACAGGTCCCAGGTGTTTCATCATCCTCCCATCCCGCCAAGATTACTCAGGCGATAATCCTAAAAATGGGGAATCTGGCCTATTCAGCTAATGTGAGGGAGACTCGATTGAAAAGATCCATCCCAGGAATGATTGACAGTGCTATCTTGGTTGCACTGACCCCCCCCCCTTAGGGCCTCAATTGATGATCTAGCTACTAGAGTCACTGCTTGTGAGAGCAAGCAGGGGAGACATCCGAGGTTTCGGCTTTGAAAGCCGAAGTAACAGATTCGAGGAAGGACGTAAACTATTTGAAGTCTACCGACTTCACTTCATTGTTGCCAGGTGAAGACGACAAGGATGCTCTTGATACCTCGGGGATTCCTCCGGCTACCACCGAATATGTGTAAAGAGGTGGCACAATAAATGAGGAGTCGAATGCAGAGACCGACGAGGAGCTGATAGCAGTACCTGAGGAGGAGATGAGAGAGAGCAGAGATGAGAGCATATTCAGAGATTTTCCAGATCTTGTGGAGACGATTGTGCAGTCGGTGACCCAGACATCGCCGACTGAGACGTCTACAGTAGCTCTTGGTGGATCTGGCTCTGCTATTCCTTCTGCGATTACTCCGAGCACTGATGCCCATATTCAGACCACTACACCGAGCACTAAAGCCCCGACAAATGGAGGGACTGTGTAGACAGGACCTTTCTTTACCTCCATCTCTGTCTTACTTACTTTTACTTTTGGATACTCTCATTCGCATTTGAGGACAAATAATTTTTGTTTGTGGTAGGGTGAGGCCCACATTTGTGCATATTTATTTTGATTATATATTTTGGGTTGTGAGCTATTAATGTGTTATTACACTGCTTTTTTGTGGATGTTTGAGCTTGTGGCTCCGCATTTTAAATTGCAAATGATTTTGACCCTTTCGGAAAAAATTTGCCACCCCTTGTGTGATTGAATGTGGATGTTCTTTTGTAAAATTTAAGTCTCGATTCCGATCAATACCGATGACTTGAATAGTGCTCTAAATCAAACAAACATGAATGCGCAGCTATAATGTGGCCAAATGAAGTTGCATAGACAGTATGTGAACTATTTCAATCTTGTTATGACTAGACTAGTATCGAATTGAGTCTCTTGTGATGATCATTGCACACTAGCGAAAGTATGGAGTCTTGTTTGACTGTTGTGTCAATGCCTAGTGTGATGAGCTTACTTTGAAACATGCATGATGGATCCTAGAATTTTCCCCATTGGTCTGGTCGACTAAGTAAGGCTATCTCTTGATATGATACTAGGCAACTTTAAAGAGTGTGAGCCAATTTGACATATACCTCTTTGTGGCCTACCTTGTGAGCATGTGTGAACCTCTTTTTAACAGCCCTTGAACCTTACCTTTCTTTGGAAGAAACTTGATGCAAACAGAATCTTTCTTTATCCATTACCCATAATCCTCATGAAGTTGTGGTTAGTTGAATAGTCAACTTAGGCCAAAAGCCTAAGTTCGGGGTGTGGTGAAAAGAAAGGGTAAATCAAGAAGTGCAAGAAAGTCCCTCTTATCCATGGTTTTGAGAAAAATGGAACCCCTCCATGCAAAAAAAAAAGAGCAAAGAAAGAAAGAAAAAGAAAAAGAATGAAGAAGTTGAGGAATAAAGTGTGAAAATATAAAGAAAATGGGGTTTCCAAAAATAATCCATGGGAAGTGAATAATGGGATGACTTATGAGCACCAGCAAAAATGAAGGAAGAGGAAAAGAAGTGTTGGGAATACCACATCTCATGAGGATAAAAGTCACTAATCCTAAATGACCATACCTTTGCACTCAGCCTCATTACAAGCCTTCAAAAGACCTTTTTGATCTTGAGTGAGCTGAAACAAATGTTGATCGAAAAATGCGGGTAAACCTATGGGTGAAAGTATACATCGTATTCATCTTTGTGAGTGTAAGCGTTGCATTTGATTCTAAAGCTTTAAATTGCAAATCATTGTGTGTGAATATGAGATCATTCCTTGTGTGAGGGCATTTGAACACTTTGGTTGAGCTTGAACTTGCATTTGAAGCAAGTATTGTGAGCATGAGATTCTTTGATATTGGTGAGTCACAACTTGAATCTTTGAGTGCACATTTGATCTTTGCATAAGTAAATTGAGTCTTGTTGTGTGCATTCATGATTGAGTCTTGTGCAGCACTATTCGAGACACCCTTTTTGAATGGCTGAACTTGAGTATTGCTTAAGGACAAGCAAAAGTTTAAGTTGGGGGTGTTGATGAGTCCACAAATTAGACTCATTTAGGGTTATGTTTTGATAGAATTAGTGTCCTCAAATGCATATTTTGTCTCAATATCTGATGAAAACTCTTAAGTTTCAGGTATTTGGAGTTTGAGGGAAAGCATGGACACTACTTAGCAAAAAGGAACAAAGGCAGCTGAAAGAACAAAGAAAGGAAGATCTGAGAATCGCCAAACCCGTTCGGCGAGTCGCCAAAAGGTCTTATCCTCGCCTTTTGTTCCAATGTGTTGACCCTGAAGGAAAAGATCAAATCAGCAGTGAAAGGGGGCAGTCGGCGTGTCACCGAGCAATTCCGCGAAGCAGTACTATACCGCCCAATGATCCAAGACACGAAGATGCTGAAGGTAAAAGCTGAAAGACGATGAAGCAGACCAAAGGGCGGATCACCGAGTGTATCGACTATCCTGACTAACTACGCCAAATGGCTCCGTCGCAGCACATATTCTGAAAACTATAAATACTAGTTCAGTTTTTATTCTTAGTAGTCAGTTTTAGTTGTCTTAAGTTTAGAATACAATTTTGAGAGACAATATTCTCTCTAAGTTTGGAGAGGGTTTTTGAAGAACTTGAAGATTCAAAGGGTTTCAACTCCAAGATTTTGGACTTGGGTCTTGTGGATTCTTCACTCTTGACTTGTTTTAAGACTTAATCTTGCATAACCATTGATGGAAACTGAAATTGGTATAACTTTTTATCTCTTATACATGTCTAGCTAAAATCTCAATTCTTGGGGTGTGATTTTGTGAATATGGGTTAGATTATCTGTTGGGTCTTGCTTGTTGATGGTTTATTTGTTGTGTAAATGTGATTTCATTTAGTAGTTGTGGTGGAACTTAATGAAATTATAGTATCAAATACGATTTTACCTTTGTGTTTTCGGCTTGCTCGAGAGAGTGGTCGTAAAACTAAGACTACTAAATTGATGGTCGGTGGGATTGGGTCGACATGAGGTTCAACTCGAGAGAGTGAACCCTAGTCCTTCTCCCACACACTCAGCTCGAGAGAGTGAGTGGGATAAGGTGGAGGCAATGCTTAAAGCGGCAACTCGGTGTTCGAGAGAAATCGGGTTGATTCGGGGTAAGTTGCTCAAGAGAGAATTTACCCCCACTATAGTCTAGCCTAGTCACAAATATTCAACGAATTTACTATCAAAAGCATGTACCCAATAGTCTAGTTTTGCCCGTATTCCTATCACATCCCAAGAATCCCGTCTCTATATTCATATCTCTCTTTATTTTTGTTGATTTTGCTCTTTACTTGTTTACAAACCCCCCATTGATAATTGACGCTCATGTCAAACCCTTTAATCTGTCATGTCTTCATTCGATAAAGTCTTTAGCTACGGTTAGCTTTAGCACTTTCGCGCTTAACCACTAATTTTCAGGAACCGTTCCCTTGGGACTCGACCCCAACCCTTGGTTGGGTTACTTTACTATTGTACGATCGTAGACACTTCCATTGGAAATTGTGTCTTGATTATGCTAACATCAATCCCCTAATTGTTAGAGCTTCAGATGCACAGCGTTCACATCAGGCATAGCCTGACGGGGGATCTTGACTCTCTTCTTGTTTTATTTTTGAGACATTTACTTTATTTTACATTGAGGACAATGTTTGGTTTTGTTTGGTGGGGTGAGGGTATCTTCATACCTATCCCCTTGGGTTGTATTTATCTTGTTTTGGATGCATGTTTTACTACTTTTGGCTTTTTTCTGAAACCTCTTGTTTATTATGGAAGAAATTGTGAATGTTGGTTTTTTATTCAAATTAATTCACCTCGTGATTTCTGAATTTGTGAATGTTGTGGTTGTTTTATTGCATATTTAAGTATCGATTGCGATCAATACCGATGACTTGAGTAGTGCTCTTGATTGAACGATATAGTTGTGCAAATCCAATGAGGCAAATTTGAGTTGCATAAGTAATGTGTGGACTCTTAGCATCTCGTTGTGACTAGTCGATTGTCGAAATGAGTTTTGTGATGATCGTTGCACGCGAGCTCAATTTGTAGAGTCATGATCGATGATTGTGTTGAATGCCTTGTGTGGTGAGATTTTCTTGAAATATGTGCTTGGTGATACCTGAAACTTGCCCTGTTGGTCCAATTGACTAACGTTGAAAAAATGAAAGAAATGATCTTAGGCACAAATTTTTGAGAGTGAACCAAATTGCTATTATACTTCTTTGTGACCACCTTATGAGAGTGTGAACCTAGCTTGGCACTAGTTAAGCCTATCCTTTTCTTTGAATGAAACGTGAACCCATGTAGCCTCTTTCCTCCCCACCTAAAACCTTCATGAAGCCTTGGTTCGTTTGAATAGACAACTTAGGCTAAAATCCTAAGTTGGGGGTGTGGTGAAAAATTGAGAAGAGAAAATGAGCTTTGTGAAAGTTCACCCTTGAAAAATAGTGTTGAAAGAAGATGGAACCCCTCCATATAAAAATAAAAATAAAAGAATAGAAAAAGAAAAAAAAAAGAAAGAAAAGCAAAAAAAAAATGCATGATGGAAAGAAAAGGGGTGCCCAATAAGCCATACAAAAATCTTTGTGCTTGAAAGTACTTAGGGTGGATTTTGAAAACCGAAAGAGTGGAGGAAAAGGTGAAGAAGTGAAATTCAAGTCATGCTTCATGAAGGTAGAAGTCACTAAGCCAAAATTATCATACATTTACCCTCAACCCCATTACAAGCCTTGAAAGACCTTGGTGATCTTGATTGAGACGAATGACATGTTGATTGAAAAATACGGGCAAGCATATGGGTAGAATCATGCATGTGTTTATCTTTGAGAGTGTGAGGGTTGATTTTGATTCCCTAAGTCTTAAATTTTTTATGAGCTTTGTGTGGGAAGGGAATCATTCTTGATGTGAGGGAATTCGAATACTTTTGTTCAAATTGAATTTGCATTTGAAGCAAGCATTGTGAGCTTTACTTTTATTTGATGATGGCTATTCACGGTTTGAAACTTTTAGTGCACAATTGAACATTGCTTGTGAAGATTGAACCTCGTGAGCATTCATGTTGAGTCTCAATTAGCACTATTTGTAAACATCTTTGTTGAACTGATTGATCTTGTATTTTACTTGAGGAAAAGCAAAAGTTTAAGTTGGGGTGTTGATGAGTCGGGGATTTCGACTGATTTAGGGCTTAATATTCAGGGATTTAATGTCCTCAATGCCTATTTTATTCTTATAACTGATGTTAAAATGTTAATATGCATCAATGAAGGCAAAAGAGCAAGGCAAGGTCATTATGAGGCAAAAAGGAGAGTAAAAGCTGAAAAGGTTGAAGGAAAGCAAAGTTGGTACTCGCCAAAGCCACTCGGCAACTCACCGAGTGGACCTTCATCTCGCCTAAAATTTCAGCATGCCAGCCCTTAGACAATACCAACTTGGCGAACAAAGGAGTAGTTCGGCGACACGCCGAAGGGATCGGCGATGCTGACCCAGCTCGCCAAAAGTTACAAAAACTTTTGGTGGAAAGCCACGCCAAGAAGGCGAGAAGAGGAGCACTCCTCGTGTCACCGATTAGGTCAGCAAACCCAACTTACTTCGCCGAGTTGACTCTGTACTGAAATTCAAGGAACGTATAAATATTGTTTTTAAAAAGAGCTGAAAGGAGACACATTGTTCACTGCTGGGTTTTTTATCTTTTACATTCTAGAACATTGTGTTTACATTTTTGAGCGAGGATTTAGAGATTGTGAGATTCTTAGCCTTAATTTGAGCATTTGAATACTTGTAGATCGTTACCCAACCTGATGGAAAACTTTGTTGGTAACGATTTCTTATTTTTTACTATGTTTGTCTAAAACCCGCCATTCTTGGGGGTGTGATTATGTAGTTGAATGCATTAATTAGCTAATGGGTGTTGTTAGTTATTGATTTTATTTTTGTTTTGAAGTGGGTTCAATTAATAGTTCGTGTTATAATTGAGGAATTGTAGTTGCAAATGCAATTCTAGTTTAGTACTCTATACTTGCTTGAGAAAGAAGTGTTAGAGTCGAATTGCTAGTTGATGATTGTTTTGATTGTGTTGTTGCAAATCTAGCTTGAGAAAGTGAGTTTGAATACAATCTTACAAATTTAGCTTGAAAAGTGGATTGATTAAGGTAATGGGTTGTTAAATTGTGTTGTGCCTGTTGAGGTTCGAAAGAACTTGATTCGCAATAGTTAATTAAGAAATGGTATTGCACCCAAACCTAGCATACCCACTGATATTCAACAACTTTGAGTAACTCGTAATCACCCATTACTCGAAATTAGCATTCAACTTATCACACTCCCAAGAAATCTTATTTACTTGTTTACTCTCGGTTGTTAGTAGTCGTAAATTGGTTACCCAAATCCCCCCATTTGACATTAATTGTCAAAACCTTGTGATTTAATTTATTGTTGTGAAATTCCAACCTCTACAAACGACTAGAGCACCATTTTACTTCTTAATCGAATTTTTTATCGTATCACTCCCTGTGGGATCGACCCCAACTCTTAATTGGGTTTATACTTGTTAGCGACCGCCTACACTTAATTGGATGAAGTGTAGTTGAACGTTATCAATAGGCAAGCCCACGTGGATTTTATTTTGCTTGTATTTGGGTTTTTTTTTAAATAGGAGACATAATTATTATGAAGAAATTAAAGAACTTTGGTAATCATAATTTCTCATTAAAGATACTGCAACTCAAAATTGTTCCACATATTAAAGAAGATCTTCACTAATTACTTCAAGCCTAGTCTATAAAAGATAAAAAATATCTCGATAAGACTTGAAGCAGGGGGCATTTGTAATCATTTAAAATTTATTAACTATAAATTTATAAAATGATTCTGATTATATTAAATTCATGAATATATTAGTCCAAATAAATATTATGGATTAGTATAATTGGGCTAATTATTTAAGTCCAATAAATATGAATTTAATTAAAGTCTGAATTAACTTATTTGGGCTACAATATATGAACCCAATTTGCTAAGCCCAATTTCATCTCACTCTAGAGGCCCATTTTGGTGCGACGTGGCAAATGACGTGACATGTCAAGTCAAACAAGAAGCCAATAGGATCATGACTGTGTCAAAAATGACAAGCCCATTTTATAAAGCTCATATGTCATGTCACTTAAATCTGATTGGCCGAAGGGAATTCTATTTCAATCACAACTCCTCTATTCTAAAACTATAAAAAGGAAGTTCTCATAATTCAGAATAGGGACAGAAAATTCTAAACAATAAGCTAGAGAAAACATGTGGTACAAACGCCATAAATTATCTATAAGCTACAAGTTTAAGAATTCAAGCATTCAAGTTCAAGAACGATCAAGATCAAGACCATCGGATTCAAGAACAAGCTCAAATCATTTGAATTCAAATAAATGTCAAGATCAAGATAAAGTTCAAGTTCGTCGAAGATTCAAGAATAAGATTTAAAGCCCTTGAATCCAAGATCAAGTTCAAGACAAATTCAAGATCAAGCTCAAGAGCTCTTGAATCAAGATCAAGCTCAAGAGCTCTTGAATCAAGATCAAGCTCAAAAGCCCTTGAATCTATATTTGAAAAGGCGAACTCAGAGGAATCATAGAGATTGTAACACTCACACTCCAAATAAATGTCGTCTATGTTTGGGATCACAAATACCATTAGAGCTGACATGGTAGTCCACTTAGGCAGTCCAACATGAAAAAAATACCTTCCTCTCAATAATGTTGTTCTTCCTTGTTCATCCCTATTACAAAAAGAAAATCAAATATAATTCTTTCATTGTTCTTGTTTGAGTTGTTGTTCGTACTTTGGAACTCCAATTTCAAAGTGTGTTGAAGTTTGTTTGAAGTTGTAATTGCGTGTTGAAGGATCGAGTTCATTGTTTGGTTTTGAGGTCATAGAATCACAAAATCGATTTTTAGATTTTCAAGCTTTTTAGAACTCTTTCATATATTTTTTATATTTTTTGGGATTTCAACTCAAATCTTCAACTATCAGTCTTCAAACTAAGAAATCAGTTGTTAAATGTCAATTTCCAGCTTCAATTGCAATATCCAAGCAATTTTTAGTAACATTCAATCAAATCTCTTCATAATTTTGCACTATCTCAAACGAACTTCAGCGCACTTCAAAATTGGAATTCTAAAGTCCGAACAATAACTCAAACAAGAACAATGAAAGAACTATTTTAGATATATTTTTATAAAAAAAATTGTGATAGAGATGAAAAAACAATATAATTGAGAGGAAGGGATTTTTTCCATGTTGGACTGCCTAGGTGGACTGTCATGTCAAAACATATGGCAAAGTTAGCATTTTAAGGGTATTTGTGGTCCAAAACATAGACGGCAAGGGTAGTTTTGATCCCAAACATAAATAAAGGGTATATATGAGTTATTTCGAATAGTTCGAGGGTAATTTTGACCCTTTTTTCGTTTTGTCTTTTGTCATGCCCACATTTATTTGTTCAACCACAATAGTAATTTTGTCATCTTTTAGATTTATTATGTATTGCAACCACATTCACATAAGGAAATGAAGCAAATTTAGTTGGACAGACTTCACATTGTTTTTATCAAAAACATATTAATTTGCTCGGTCATCATTATATTGTGTCAACTTGAACTCAACATCTTACCCATAAGAAGGCATGTTATTCCATAATTTGACTCAACTTGAACCCAACATCTTATCATCATAATGCATCAAGACTCAAATTTGATTCCTACCCTCGTGGTGCAGTGAAACTTGAATCAATCATCTTACCCTCAATCAATGGCGGAGCCACACATACTTGAGTGGTGTCAATCTGACACCCCTTCATCGAAAAATCACACAATGTAGCTATATAAAAATATTTATTTTATGTATATATATTACATATTGACACTCCTTAACTTCTAAAAGATTTTACTTTTTTATATTTTCATATTCCTTAATCAAAATTCTAGCATCATGACTACCCTCAACAAATGATATAATAGACCAAAGTATTAAAACTTATCCTTAGACCTTTGAAAATATTCACTTGGTGATTATATGAAGAACAAAATTTACAGACTTAGCTGGTTTTGTTCATGATGATGAAGATACAGATGACAGTCAATATTCTTCATGATGACATCAACAGTCCATTTGTAGAGTGTGATAGAACTTACATTGTTGGGGCATGATAATCTGACATCCACCGATTTTGGAGTTGATGATGAAAAATATTTTAGAGTCTCGTGTTGCGTGTTATAAAATCAAACTACCTATATTAGAAGATGAAAGCAATAGAAATCGAGAACAAGAGATGGGAGTTTTTCTTAAGTCTTCAAGTGTCTTTACAATGTGACTTCACATAATTGCACCAATATAATAACGAAGAAATATAGTTATCTCAATCGTAAATGATGAAGATGAGCATGAAATTGACTTTTTCAAGCAAACCACAGAAAGTCGTGAAAACCTATCAACTCCAACTCCAACAATATAAGGAAACCAACAAAAGATCTGCCATTGCTCTACGGATACTTGAGGAAACATAAAATTGAAATATGATCATGTTAGAAGCAAGAATATTATGAATTGAACTAACAACAAGATGAATCTCTTATTTCTTTAAAATTAACCTGAAAGCCACCCATTAACGGTTGTCGATGCTATTCAATGAAATATATCCTTTGAGAATCAATTCTGATATTCCCCATTATGCAAATTTCTATAAAAACCAAGGAAATGTAGTTTTAAATCGCCAAAAGCAATTTCAATTGCATCTTTGAAAGACACATTTGCTTTGCAAAATATAATATACACATGGACCAACATGTTCAAAGATGATCGCAGATGGCATTCGTGAACTCAGTTGTTGATGCTGTACCTCCAAGGTCGCCTGTTCGGTACTTTCCCTCTGCAATTGTTTTTAGGATGGCATCTTGGATGCGGTCAGCTTTATCATGAAGCTCTAGATGACGAAGCATAGACACAGAACTCAAAAGCAAAGCAGTTGGATTCGCCAAATTCTGCAGACATAATTTTTTATCAACACAGAAATTAATGCAAAAAAAGAGGGGTGGAATGCCTAATGAATGGCACAGGAAGAAGATATTGAACCACATTTAAAAAAACAAATCTCATCCAACTGGCATCTAAAACCAAAATACAAATTTTGATAAAAGAGTACCTGTACCTCTGACTGCATATTATATTATGGATGTGTGTCAAGCATACACTGTTTTACATCCTTATTTCATATTCCAATTAAGTTCATCATAGACACCAAAAAGAAAAATTCAGATAAAGAATCACTCTAGTTAAGACCAGAATATATTTCTCACTTGCTTCTCATTCAACATTCAGTTCTATAAAGGGGGAACAGGTACCTAGGAAACAGAAAGGAAAACAAAAATAGGGGGTGGCAACTTGGTACACAGTACACACAGCATCCCATGTTAACGCGGGGTCTGGAAAAGGGCCGCACCCAAGGGAGTCTAATGCAGACAGACTATGCCAACACAAGCATCAGTGGCTGATGCCATGGCATGACCTATAGGTCGCATTGAGGCAACTTTAATGTTGCTCAAAGCCAGAATTTCCCTTGTTCCAAGAAAAGGAATAACTATAAAAAATTATTCTCTACTTCTTGGTGTGCAAGGAAAGCAAAACACACAAGCCTGGCAAGAACAATAATGTTGAGTAACCCCTCACTTTATTTCTACTTCTTGGTGTGTAAGGAAAGCAAAACACACAAGCCTGGCAAGAATATTAATGTTGAGTAACCCCTCACTTTATTTCCTACGTCGTGGACAAGCTTTGCTACTTCAGTAGAAGCACACACGCAAGGATGTACATGTTTGTTAATTAGGTAGCACCGCTATTAG
Source organism: Solanum stenotomum (assembly GCF_019186545.1). Taxonomy (NCBI): domain Eukaryota; kingdom Viridiplantae; phylum Streptophyta; class Magnoliopsida; order Solanales; family Solanaceae; genus Solanum; species Solanum stenotomum. The sequence goes on along the minus strand of NC_064293.1, from coordinate 24,998,627 downwards.
TAAAAGGGTTTGTGGCTGCCCATTTCACTTCATCTTGACAGAGGTAAACAGTAGCAATGGCAATTGGGGTGGGGGTCAGGACTGTCATCCATTTTTAGTTCTTTTTCATCAATGTATTAGTTAGCCGTTTGTTGAAAACTTTTGCAAGTTTATTTGTCTTTCTTGACACACTTAAAAATCTCTGTACTTTTTCAAATACGCCCGGATTATACTATCCTTTTAGGAAATATTGACAAAAATAAATTGTGTTTACAAAGCTTCTGGAAAATATTTCTTAAAGAAAATGAAAAAATTGTTCAAAGGTTCAGATTTTTCACTATTCCAGTACCAATTAGCAAAACAGTACTGATACAGAAACCTTCAAATTTTCTCACTTTTATCTTACAGAAGAAATGTCATGTCCCGCCACTTCACTGTTCAAATTCGGCACCGGAATAGGGGAGAAGAATCCAGAGTTATGGAGAACTCTAGAACCCCTAGATATTTTTCAAGAAGGCTTTTGAATTCCCTAGAAATTGTAGAGAATTCTAAAATGTGGACTAAAATGTAAATATTGTAGGGACTTGTAAAGTAATTATTATTTACACTTAGGCCCTTAGGGAGTAGTATTAATAGAGGGCCTCCCATTTGTAAAATCATCCAACAAAGTTGTAAGCGATCTTCCACAATACAAAGCCTTCTTCCAAAAACTGTCTAAATCTTCCTAAGTCTTTCTTGCATTCTCTTAGCGATCTAGTTTCAAAGGGCTTACTTGAGCTTACAAGACTGTGAAAGATTCGTGAGTAAGTTGTCGAGTGCCGCACGGAACATTAGTGAGACTCTAAGTCTGGGACACACCCACAAAGGTGACCGAGCTGAGATCATTCCTTAGACTTGCAAACTAATATCGCAGGTTCATCTGTGGCTACTCCGCTAAGGCTAATCCAGGGGACAAGTAAGCCCTTCGAAACTAGATCGCTAAGAGAATGCAACAAAGACTTGGGAAGATTTAGAGAGCTTTTGGAAGACGGCTTTGTATTGCTTGTGGAAGATTGCTTACAACTTTGTTGGATGATTTTGCAAATGGGAGGTCCTCTATTAATACTACTCCCTAAGGGCCTAAGTAAATAATAATTATTTTACAAGTCCCTACAATATTTTACACTTTAGTCCACATTCTATAATTCTCTACTATTTCTAGGGAATTCAAAAGCCTTCTTGAAAATATCTAAGGGATTCTAGAGTTCTCTATAACTCTGGATTCTTCTCCCCTATTCCAGTGCCGAATTTGAACAGTGAAGTGGCGGAACATGAAACTCTCCCCCACATGTTGATGTGACGCTTGCGGCACACTGCTACAAGAACTCCCGAATTTGGTCCTTGAACTGCCGCAAGTCTTCATATCTCTCCCATATGGCCTCCTCCGAAGTTTGTCCCTTCAAATGAACAAGGAACATGGCACTGGCTTGCTGCCCTCGCTTCCTCTTCGCTTGGTAGTCTATGATAGACTCAATCTCTCGATCATGCGAGGCAGTGACAGTTATGGGCGCCCGTCTTGACTGGTTTCGGCTGGGATCCTCCTTGTCCTCATGGTATGGCTTAAGGACGCTTGCATGAAAAATCGAATGGATCTTGAAGTGTGGAGGCAACTCCACCTTGTACGAGATATTGCCTACCTTGGCAATGATCTTAAATGGACCCTCGTACTTTCGCACTAAGTTCTGATGAACGCCTCTTAGTGCTTTAAATTGTTTTGGGTTGAACTTCACCAAGAACATGTCTCCAACTTGGTAAACCGTGGGACGCCGCTTGCGGCCGGCAAATTTCTTCATCTTTTTGGTTGCCTTGTCCAAGTAGGACTTGGCAGTGTCGAGTTATTCCTCCCATCCCTTGGCAAGATGGTAGGCTCCCAAACGCTTCCCCTTGAAAGCGGCTGGTAGAGAATGTGGAGTTTGGGGTTGTAGGCCAATCGCCAACTCGAACGGTGTGTGCCCAGTGGACTCGCTCTGTTGCAAGTTATAAGAGAATTGTGCCATGTCGAGGAGCCTTGCCCAATCTTTCTGGTGCACACTAACATAGTGCCTAAGATAGCACTCTAGAAGGGCATTGACACGCTCAGTTTGGCCGTCGGTCTGCGGGTGGAAACTTGTGCAGAAGTGAAGCTCCGTGCCAAGTATCTCAAATAGTTCTCTACAAAAATTCCCGATGAAGCAGGAGTCTCGATCGCTGATGATATGTCTTGGCAGCCCCCAATACTTAACCACGGTCTTGAAGAATAGCCTGGCAGCCTCCTTAGTGGTGCAACCGACTGTGGCGGGCATGAAAGTAGCATATTTTGAAAATATGTCCACCATGACCATTATCGTTCCATGCTCGTCAGACTTGGGTAAGGAAGTGATGAAGTCCATGGTTACGCTCTCCCATGGTCGTTCTGCTACAGATAGTGGCTCAAGTAGCCCTCTCGGTTGCCTCTGCTCCACTATGTCTTGCTGGCACACCAGACATGTTTGCACATAGCACTATGTCGTCCTGCATGCGCGGCCAATAATAGATTGCCTCAATCAACGCCTCGTACGTCGCTGCCCCGGATGCCAGCCCAGGCGTATCGTGTCTCTCCTTGATGATTTGCCGCCTTATGGACTCGAACTTGGGTACATAGACCATTTGACCGGTAGTGAGTAAAAGGCTATCTTCTACCCAAAAGTGCCTTCTCTAGCCTTGGGCGGCAAACTCCATAAGCTTCTTGGCCTCCAGATCGTGTTGCATGCCATCCTTGATAGCATCTTGAATGTCACAATGAGCAGTAGTGATGGCAACAAACTCGACCATCCTACTCAGTGTGCCGGCCACTACATTGCCCCTTCCTAGCTTGTACACCAAGACATAGATTCAGCTAGTAAGTCTTGCCACCTAGCTTGCTTCGAGGTGATCTTCTTTTGTGACTGAAAGTAGCTAGTGGCCGCGTTGTCTGTCTTGACCACGAACTTGGAGCCTAGTAAGTAATCTCTCCACGTGCGTATGCAATGTACAATGGTCGTCATCTCCTTCTCTTGCACCGTGTAGCGTCGTTTGGTCTCATTGAGTTTGCGACTCTTGAACGCTATTGGGTGCCTATCTTGCATTAGGACTCCCCCAATGGCAAAATCTAAAGCATCTGTGTGTAGCTCAAAGGTCTTTGAGAAATTGGGTAGCATCAAGACCGGCTCTTCTGTCACCGCGGCCTTGAGACTTTCAAAAGCTTTTTGGCACTCCTCACTCCAAACCCACGGCTTACTCTTCTTTAACAGCTCAATCAATGGAGCGACCTTACCGGAGTAGCCACTGATGAACCTGCGATAGTAGTTCGCAAGTCCAACGAATGATCTCAACTTGGTCACCTTTGTGGGCGCCTCCCACTCTTGGATCTCCCGAATTTTGGCCTCGTCCATGCGTGATTCGCCTTGGCTAATAATATGCCCTAATAAGTGTACCTCGTGCTGGGCGAACTCACATGTTTCCCGCTTGATAAAGAGTTGGTTCTCCCTTAAGACTTGGAAAACTTCCTCAAGTGCTCCATGTGCACTTCCAAGATGTTACTATATATGACAATGTCATCTAAGTACACTACCACGAACTAGTCTAAGTAGGGATGAAAGATTTTGCTCATCAACGTGCAAAAGGTGGCGGGTGTGTTGGTTAGGCCGAAAGGTATCACCAACCATTTGTAGGCTTCGTATCTCATCACGCACGTTGTCTTTGGCTCATCCCCCTCCGCAATGCGAACCTGGTAGCCTTCTGAAGGTCCACCTTGGTGAAATACTTGGCCTGTCCGAGTCTATCAAACAAATCAACAATAAGCGAGATAGGGTGCTTATTCTTGATTGTTACCTTGTTAAGCACCCGGTAGTCAATGCATAGTCGCAATGTCCCATCCTTCTTTTGGAACAAAATCGACGCGCCATAAAGTGCTTTGGACGAGCGAATGTGACCGGCCTCGAGGAGCTCCTTCAGTTGCTTCCTTAGCACCTCTAACTCGGGTGGAGCCATGCGGTAGGGTGCATTTGCGGGTGGCTTGGCTCCAACCTCCAACTCGATCTTATGTTCTACCTCGCGCGTCGGAGGTAGTCTTTGGCAGCTCATCCGTCATCACGTCCTTGCTCTCTTCAAGAACCTTCTCTATGACCGGTGGCAATGGCTCCTTGGCACCATTGTCTTCTCCCGAACTTGCAAGGGTTGCTATGAATTGTTGTTATGCATGTCGGCCCTCCGCAATGCGAACCTGGTAATAGCCCTTCCGAAGGTCCACCTTGGTGAAATACTTGGCCTGTCCAAGTCTATCAAACAAATCGACAATAAGCGGAATAGGGTACTTATTCTTGATTGTTACCTTGCTAAGCGCTCGGTAGTCGATGTATAGTCGCAGTGTTCCATCCTTCTTCTTTTGGAACAAAACTGGCGCGCCATAAGGTGCTTTGTACGAACGAATGTGACCGGCCAGGAGCTCCTTCAGTTGCTTCCTTAGCTCCTCTAACTCAGGTGGAGCCATGCGGTAGGGTGCATGTGCGGGTGGCTTGGCTCCAACCTCTAACTCGATCTTATGATCTACCTCGCGCCTAGGAAGTAGTTTGTTGAATAGCTTTGCATTATCTTGTTTGGTTTTAATTGGTGTTTCTTTTAAGTAATGGGAAGAGCTTTTAGAATTATTGGTCAAGCCAAGAAAGGAAATATTTGAGAGACGTTTTCCTTGAATCTAAACATTAACATTTTCTTGCATATAGGTGCACAGGGCTTTTCATTAGTTTATTCTGTAGAGATCAAGTATACTGGAAAAAAGAATCAGAACTTCAAGAATAATTTAATCAACTGTTGAATTCATGAGAACCAATAGAACCTTATAAGTAAATATTGAAAAGAGTTAGATCCCAAATAACTTCTTGCACCTATCTTGTAAATTACCCATACTTCTCCAATTGATAATTTTTATTGTTGTTGCTCAACTCTCAGTTTTCTTGTGATCAGTCTAATAATTTACAAGTTAAGTTGGCTACTTGTGGTTCATAACCATCCCAATGCAAACTAATTTATTCTCCTAAATAATATTAAGCCAAGAATTATTTGAACATTGTTTGAACCAATCCCTGTGGAGACAATATTTTTCTATACAATCTTAGACGCACTACAGGCTTATTTTATAATGTGTTTTGCGATCATCAGTATCAAAAGTAAGTTAATCACCAATATGTATTGATTGCGCATTCATTATTGTTAATAAGATTGAAGGGCATCATGACAAACTAAACGGAAAATACTATACTCTTCTTATAGTCCCACATTAATAGACTGCAAGCTGATCTAGCACACCCGATGATACCCACCCAATAATTGATTGAACTTGGTAATAGTTGATGGATAAATGAGATTCTAATTATAGAAGCATCGGGCTATAAGAGTAAAGCAATATTCTCACGGGACATGATATCCTATTTTAATACAAACCTTTCCGGCAATATCAGGTGCTGAACCATGCACGGCCTCAGCTAGAGCAATACCTCCCTCACCAATATTGCAACTGCAGGAGAAATCATCTTTAGGAAAAACGAGACAAAATGAACTCAAATGAAACATCAGAGGTATAAAGAAAAAANCAGGTGCTGAACCATGCACGGCCTCAGCAAGAGCAATACCTCCCTCACCAATATTGCAACTGCAGGAGAAATCATCTTTAGGAAAAACGAGACAAAATGAACTCAGATGAAACATCAGAGGTATAAAGAAAAAAAAAAAAAAAAAGGCATACCTTGGAGTTAAGCCCAAACCACCAATCAAACCAGCACAAAGATCACTGATTATGTCACCATAGAGGTTAGGCATCACCAGAACATCAAAAAGTGCTGGATTTTTCACAAGCTATACGCATGAAAAGGAAGTACGTTATTTCACCACAAATTTCTAGATAGTATTTATGAAACTTTAAAATGAGAATTGGTCCAATACTGTTATAACATTATATTGAACTTATTCAAGGTTGTTCATTAAGATGAACATGTATAAGACTGGAGTCGCAATGAAGTGATTGGTCTTTGATCATACCATCATACAGCAATTGTCAATGACAACTTCCTCATACTTAATCTCAGGATACTTCTCTGCGACCTCTCGGCAACACTGGACAGAAAGAAAGAAAGTCAACACCATAGTGCTAGTTTATAAAACATATAACTATCATGAGACACCTGGCATAAGGATATACCTTAAGAAAAAGACCGTCTGTCTTTTGCATGATGTTGGCTTTGTGAATTGCAGACACTCTCTCTCTTCCATGGGTCTTGGCATAGTGAAATGCATACTCTGCAACCCTTAAACTTGCTTGACGGGTGATGATTTTGAGACTTTCAACCACACCCCTTACTACCTGATACCAAATGCAAATGAATTTGAAGATCTCAAGATATAAGCTATTTTCTATTAAATAATATAGAAAGATACTTACTTGATGTTCAAGACCACTGTACTCTCCTTCAGTGTTCTCTCTAATAGTGATGAGATTCACATCATCATAGCGAGTCTTATATCCAGGTAGGCTGTAGCAGGGTCTAACATTGGCATATAGATTCAACTCCTTCCTCAATGTAAGGTTCAAGGAACGATGACCTTTTCCAATAGGAGTGGCCATTGGCCCTTTCAAACCAACCTTATTCCGCCTCACTGATTCAAGACTTTCCCATGTTAGAAAGCTGTTGGTTCTAGGGTCTATCTCCTTCCCCACATAGTGTTCTTCCCATTCAATTGGTACCTCAGCAATCTTGAATATCTGTAGTGTTTAATAGGATTTAGCAACTTATAACCCCAGATTTAATGAAGTTACAGAAAGCCTAGCTCCAAGGGAAAGCCAGAGGCGGATATAGAGTAATGGCACCAAGTTCATTTATTTATCAAGGTAGCTTACATTCATTTAACATCCAGAAGATGCAAAAGGATTACAAATCAACTACCATTACTGTGGACAGTTTAAGTAGAAAAATGTCAAGCAAAATAGCAGAATCCAACCAACCATAATGCCTGTGAACCTTCAGGCAGGATTAGCAGAAGAACTCTTTGTCACACATCTTAGTACAATTAATAAGGACAGGATATTTACTTGTGCATTTTATTCCTAAGTGATTCGACTAGCTGATAAGAACATCCAAAACATAATCAAGAAGTAAAGTAGCATGTCATTTCATCCAAAAAAAAAAAAAAGAGAAGCTATAAAGCCATGGTACCAATCCCATAGAAATTTCCAATCCCTATGAGAAATGGTTAGTGGAATTATTATCTCAAGAAAGGCAGCCTATACAAGGAGAGGAAGATCCGAAAACTAATATTGAGATGCGCGACAAGGGTACAAGTGTATCGTGCTGCGAGGTCTTGTTATAATCTATGTATCTGCATCTAAAAGAAGAATTGAAGAGAAAGTAGAAGAACAAGTATATAAGTTAACAAAGAAAGGAGAAGAAGGCAGACCTGCCTGACGGACTCGGCGATCTCAGGTCCAATACCATCGCCGGGGAAAAGAGTAGCGCGGATCAAGTTGGAATTGGATTCGGAAGTGAAGCTCCGATCCAAAAACCTAATAGACGGTGCAGCTGAATTAGCAGGGCTCCGAAGAAGTCTTTTCGCAATCTGAAGAGCCATTGTCGATGAACAAATTAGTATTATTGATGATCAAAAGAGGGAGTAGACAGACGACTTCTCCTAATATATGAGAAAGGGAACAAACCAAAAAGGCAAAGCGAGGAGAGACAATTGGATGAAAGCTATCAATTAAGTCTTGGTTTGATTTTTGGTGACACTTTGATCAAAAAATGGCAAATTTATTTTAAAATGTAATTAAGTAAATCTGGAACCAAATTAATATTTTCAAAACTTTCTAATCTTTTACAAAATACAAAAAAAAAAACACTTCATTTTTCAATTTTTATAATTCTATCCAAACCACTTAAAAAAAAAGTAAAAGAAAATAGAATTTTCTCTTCTTCTCCCAATGTTCTCTCTTCTCTTCTTCTTCTTCCTAAGAAAATTCAAAAATCCGACTATCAAAATAAATATTCTCCCCCATTATCTTATCTTCCTCCTCATCTCCTCTTTCTGAACTGAAGATTGTGTTCGACTTAATGGGTAAGTCATTTTTTTGAAAGATTTTACAATTTTTGAACAATACTAAGTTTTTTTCTTGAGTTAATGAATAATAAATCGTTCTATAGATGTGAAAATTGAATAATGGTGTAATGGTACCTATTATTTATTGTTTTTGAAAGAAAACCAACAAACCCAAAAAAACCCTAATTTTGAGGAAATGTATATGTATTGTTAACATTCAGTGAAAATTCATTTTTTGTTGCTTTTGTTGTTCTTTTTGTGACCATTTTGTTCATATGATTTTAGAAATAAGTCTAGTTCAGTTGTCCAACATATATTTCATTTGTTGAAAGATGTGTCTTATGTTGCTACATTTTAGTAAGATGTTGGTATATATCCCAACAAAGTTGTCATATGTTGGAACATATCACTTATGTGTTAGGGCAACAAAATGATCATCTGTAGTAACAGAAGATTCATTCGTGGCAACAAAAGGTACATATGTGATAACAAAATATCCATGTGTCAACATAAGTATAAATTGCTACCCATTATTATTTTATAATCAATTGTAAACTCTCAACCTTTTTTTATTTACCTTGTAGATGAAATGATACAAGAAGCTTCATCCATGACAACAACTCAATCTTTTATTGGTGTTGCTTCCTCTTCTAACATCAAATGCACTTTTTCTCTATGCGAAGAATGTGAGCAGCAACATGATTATTTTATTAGTCATGTTAAAGAACTCACTGATATTTTTAAGGAAATGACTTATAATATTGATGTTCATACATCCAAAAAAGATTTCACAACCTTTGAAGTGTAGGAGATTGAAAAAAATCTATTTTCCAATCACTATCAATAATTAGTGAAAGAAAAAAATCAATGAATACTGCTCTAATATCACACTCAAACCCAAAAGGCAAGGAGAAGGAGAAGGAGAAGGAGAAGAAGAAGAAAGAGAATGAGGAGGAGGAGGAGGAGAAGGAGAAAGAGCAAAAGAAGACGAAGGAGAAGGAGAAAGTGAAAAAGAAAGCGAAAGAGAAAGAGAAGAAAGTCAAAGTCGTCAGTTGTGATGTGAAGCAACAATATCCATTTGAAGGTTTAAACATTGACGGCGAGGGTCCAACTGAACTAATTTCATCTTTCTCGCAATGGATAAACGAGGGTCTTTACAAGCATCATGCAAAAAAGTAAAATCGTTCAACTATTATTAGTATTTCTTCTTGTTGTCCACTAAATAATTTTTTATAATGATTACACAATTGCAGAAGAGAGAAGGTTGATCACTACTTAGCCAATTGCTCGGATCTTGAGTTCAAACAACTTGATTTTGTAGTTGCATTTCCAAAGAAGAAGGAATGGTTCTACGTAATGTCTCAACCCAATAAGTGCTAAACTGATGAGGTAAATCCATGCCCACTTTTATCTTTTGATTAAGATATGAATACATACAAATAAATTGATACAGAAATACACTTGTTGATGCATCTATGCAACATGTGGATGTCATTTTCTACTATTTGCGAAAGAAGTCGAAGCAACAGAGTCATTCTAAATATCGATATACTACTACTAATTGTTTTTTTCAAAACATACATTGACAATGCCAGTGTTGTTCCTGAATATGAGAATAAAATCTTGGCACTAGCAAAGGGTTTGGTATACCTGGTGGACTGCCTTGGCACCTCACAGATGAGGTTTATGTCCCTGTAAATTGTAATAGGGAGTTTCATTGGTTCTTGGTAGTCGTTGTATTGAAGGAATGGTGCATAAAGGTGTATGATTCGATGTCCTCATCTAGGACTAACAGAAAATTGTGCTCCGAGATTCAAAAGTTGTCTACATTGTTGCCAAAGTACCTTGAATCCATCGGATTTTTTAATCAAGAAGACCGAACCAACTGGTCAGTTCTTAAAACTTACCAAGAACAAATCTCACCCATTAAAAGTCATACATGTTACTGGTATTGCCCAACAAGCAAGCAATAGTCTGTAAGTATCACATTATTTCTTTGTCTTACCCCTATTGAAATGTGGTGTTAATAGGTTTATTATATTTTCTAATTGATGATATACCATGTAGAGATTGTGGACTTTTATTGCGGCATACGCTGAGTTTTTGAGTGATGGACTACAAGTACCATTTGATGGAATTAGTTCTGAAATCCTTCGCATGAGATATGTTTTACTCCGATGGAATTATGGGATTCTAAAGGGTTGAAGTGGCTATGTTAGTAACAATGAAGACCCACAAAGGCCTAGACCTAAAAAAGTAAAGTTCGATGAAAATGTTGTGGTTACCACCATTGATTAGATTGATGGTTATGTATACCATTGTGAATTACCTTTTTGTTGATAAGTTGTATAAAACAATTGGTGAAGTGTTAATTTTTGCTGATAATATTAATATTAATGATTATTATTATTATTTTTATTTTGTTAGAACAAATGACAATTATGATGGAAAGGAAGAAATGTGGTGTCTGTGGCAACATATATAACCTCTGTTGTAAAAAACACCACAGAATTATCTGCATGTGCCCCAACAGAAAGGATATATATGGCAACATATGTCACAGAAAGAAGATATGTGGGAACATATGTCACAGAAAAGAGATATGTGGCAACATTATATTGTCACCAATTATTCTTTTTTGTTAATATTATTAATATTAATGATTATTTATTTATTTTTACTTTGTTGTAACAAATGTCAATTATGATGGAAAGAAAGAAATGTGGTGTTTGTGGCAACATATATAACCTCTGTTGTAAAAAACACCACAAAATTATCTGCATGGAAAGGATATATGTGGCAACATATGTCACACTTTGAATTGTCAAAATTCAAAAACAAAATTAAAAAGGTTTAAAACAATCGTCCCTGCATTTTCCCTCTCTCTTCTCTTTCTCATCTCCTCTATAAAAGGTCGTTTCGTTTCATATTCCAAATTTAATTTATTTTTACTAATTTCCATTTTCTTTTATCTTCTTTCCTTTCTCTCATTCCATTATTCCTTCACAAATCAAATTGTTGCGATATTTTCTACAACATCAGTGGTAAGCTGTTGCGATCCTCTTCTACAACAAGGCGTCATTGCTCTCATCATTTCTAGTTTATCATTGAAATCTTCTCAAGTAAAATTTAATTAGGGGTTTTGAAATACTTACTGGTATTAAATCAGGACGTTTTTAATGGTTTTATCACTTATTTGTTTGTAGGATGGTTAAGTTGTTATTCCTTTTGAAATATTATATGATTTCAAAAAGCTTAACCCCAAAAAATACATTTTAGAATATACATATGTTGCCACATATGACATGATTGTTGCAATTTTTCCAATAGAACGTGCATATGTTGCCACAGATGACGCTTCAAGGATGGGTTAATCGATAAATTGAGCGATTTAGGAATGGAAACATATCAAATTGGACCAAATTTTAGTACATTGGACCATAATTAAGCAATAAAATATGTAATAACACTTGGAACAACGATTTACAAGGGTGTTATATAATTATCATATGGGGTTACTTGGTCATTGTATGATGAACTCGTGGTATAATAGTTTTTGTAAAAATAATTGATAGAATTAATGAAGGTTGTTGTATTAGACCATAATTTTGTACTTAGACATGTTGTAGGACTATATATTAGGGTTACATGTTGAATTATGTGACAATTTAATTGAATTAATCCCAAAAAGCACATTTTAGGATATATATATGTTGCCAGATATGACATGTCTGTTGCAATTTTTCCAACAGAACGTGCATATGTTGTCACATATGTCACTTCAAGGATAGGTTAATCGATAAATTGAGCGATTTAGAAATGGAAAAATGTCAAATTAGACCAAATTTTAGTACATTGGATCATAATTAAGCAATAAAAATATGCTTTAACACTTGGAACAACGATTTACAAGGGTGTTATATAATTAACTATCATATGGAGTAACTTGGTCATTGTACGATGAACTAGTGGTATGATAGTCTTTGTAAAAATAATTGATAGAATTGGTGAAGGTTGTTGTATTAGACCATAATTTTGTACTTAGACATGTTGTATGACTATATATTAGTGTTACATGTTGAATTATGTGACAATTTAATTGAATTAACCCAAAAAAACACATTTTAGGATATACATATGTTGCCACATATGACATGTCTGTTGTAATTTTTTCCAACAAAACGTGCATATGTTGCCACATATATTACTTCGAGGATGAGTTAATCGATAAATTGAGCGATTTAGAAATGGAAAAAAGTCAAATTGGACCAAATTTTAGTACTTTGGACCATAATTAAGCAATAAAAATATGTTATAACACTTGGAACAGCGATTTACAAGGGTGTTATATAACTATCAAATGGAGTTACTTGGTCATTGTATGATGAACTAGTGGTATGATAGTCTTTGTAAAAATAATTGATAGAATTGATGAAGGTTGTTGTATTAGACCATAATTTTGCTTAGACATGTTGTAGGACTATATATTAGTGTTACATGTTGAATTAGGTGACAATTTAATTGAATTAACCCAAAACAACACATTTTAGGATATACATATGTTGCCACATATGACATGTCTATTGCAATTTTTTCCAACAAAAGATGCATATGTTGCCACATATGTCACTTCAAGGATGGGTTAATCGATAAATTGAGCAATTTATGAATGGAAAAATGTCAAATTGAATCAAATTTTAGTACCTTGGACCATAATTAAGCAATAAAAATATCTTATAACACTTGGAACAATGATTTACAAGGGTGTTATATATAACTATCATATGGAATTACTTGGTCATTGTATGATGAACTGGTGGTATGATAGTCTTTGTAAAAATAATTGATAGAAATGATGAAGGTTGTTGTATTAAACTATAATTTTGTACTTAGACATGTTGTAGGACTATATATTAGTGTTACATGTTGAATTAGGTGACAATTTAATTGAATTAACCTCTAAATGACAATTTTATGATATACATACGTTGCCACATATGACATGTCTGTTGCAATTTTTCCAATAGAACGTGCATATGTTGTCACATATGTCACTTCAAGGATGGGTTAATCGATAAATTGAGAGATTTAGCAATGGCAAAATGTCAATTTTTTTTTAAATTAAACATTTTATAAAGAATAAATTCAAAACTCGGTATAAAACACAAAAAGGTTACCATTTTCCCATGAGTTTGCAAGAAATGTATATATGTTGACACACATGAAAAATTAATTAATATAGAAATTTAACTACTTCATCTATTTCTAAATCACAACTACATAATTCACAACGAAAGTGATAGGATTGATGAACAGTGAAACAAATTGGTCTTTCTCCCAACAAATGAGGTTCTGGCACCCTTCCAAATAAAATCATCACACAAAATATTTCTTTGGATAGTCATCCCTACTGACCCTCCCCGTTTCTTACCATTCTTTCAACGTCAAATGTATCGATTTTTCTTCTCGATCCATTCACCACAACAATCAATACCTACAAATAATCCCTCCATTTATTGTACCTGAAGAAATTAATTAAAAAAACAATTAGTACTAATGAAGAAATGTGTAAGTCATATGTAGCAACATATGACTATTCTGTGGTGAGATGTAAGTCATATGTTGCTACATATAAATGTTATGTTGTGACAAATAAATCACATGTGGCAACATGTGTAAGTCATATGTTGCTACATATGGCTATTCTGTTACGAGATGTACGTCATATGTTGCTACATATAACTGTTATGTTGTGACAAATAAATCACATGTGGCAACATGTGTAAGTTATATGCCGTAACATATGGCTATTCTGTTGCGAAATGTAAGTCATATGTTGCTACATATAATTATTTTGTTGCGAAACATAAATCACATGTTGTGACAAAATGTATAAGTCATATGTTGCAACATATGACTATTCTGTTGCGACATGTAAGTCATATGTCGCTACATGTCTAAGTTATATGTTGCAACATATGTCTATTCTGTTGCGATTGAAATAACCTTTTTGTTGCTACATATTGCTATAGTTTGTTCCAATAGTCAACTGTTACAACATATATATAGCCATCTGTTAGAAATGCGAATGCAAATTATTGAAAAAATTACAGGTACCCAGATGATGCTGAATGATTTCAAAGAACTATTAATTTTACTTACCAAAACAATGGTATGTGACCCCAATCACTTATGAAGTAATTTCAATTGATACAGAACGAAATCTGGGCCACTGATTAGATTAGCTAAATCTGATTCAAGAAGAAGAAAAGAAGAAGAAGAAGAAGAAAGCTCAAGGACTAGCAGCCAAGACCAATAATGTACGAAAAGAAGAAGAAGAAGATGATGAAGAGAACGGGAAGAAAGGCAAGCAAGTAAGCAAGAACGAAGCAGAAGAAGAAGAAGAGGAATACGGCGGGAGGCAGGGGAAAAAATCTTTTATTTCCCTTTTGGTACAGCTCGCTGGTGGCTCCCTCTAGTTTTGGTTCCCACCAAAATTGGTTAAATTAGGTTTTAGTCATTTACCATTTTACCCCTCATTTAATTCAATAGACCAAACTACCAACTTATAAACTTGAGGGCAACTCCACAATCCTTAATCATTAATCACATAATTATTACCTACACTCAATAATTAAGACTTATGTCACCGCCCCTTTTATTTTGACACCTTAATGTCACCTTTAATTCAAAGCCCCAGGAAAGAGAATAGATGTTCCTTGGCTCAATCGAAAACTCATCCAAACCAAAAATTAAATCAAATCATTAAATACATTTATTTTCCCTTTAATATAATCAATAATATTTAATTATGTTAACAAATTCATATACTCTTTCTCTTCCTAATTAATTGTCTACTCTTTTCATTTTTAGTTATCTTATCCATTTTAGCAAATCAAGAAAAGATAAAAAAAAAAGTTACCTATTATACCCTCAATTAATTACTTTGAAAAAGGTACAACTTCTTGAAAATCTTAAGTTTTTAATTTATCCACTTCATAATTAATAGGGGTAAAATGGTAAACTCACTATGTCAATAATTATTTTTCTTAATAGGTATGTTAATTCAAAAGTGGACAAGTAACTAGAGACAGAGGGAGTATATTATATATATATATATATATATATATATATATATATATGAGAAACATAGACAATGTGATGTGGCACCTCTCTATCACTTTTATGTGTATTTATCTTTTGGAAAAACTAAGTCCATACCTCATACAAATAAAATAATTACAGAAAAATACCCAATTACAATCCCTTCCCAAATTCTCATATTTGTCAGTTCTCATTCTTCTTCATCTCTAGTTCTCTTTCTCTAAGTTCTCATTTTTCTCCAGTACTCTTTCTTCTCCAATTCAAATCAACACCCGATATCACAACATTCTATTAATGGAGAAAATTGTGATTCTCCTACATCATCATGGAAGTTGAACTTGTATCAAAAAGGTTTTCCTAAGTTATTTAATGATACATGAATGATACATCATAGTATATTCATATATTTATCATGATATGAAAATGGTATAATTAAGGAACAACAATTGTTTCACCATGTCAATTATCAATACTTAATGAGGGACTTCTCAAATCCTCAATGATACATAACAATATATTGCATAACAAAAAATTGCACAAACATTGAATGATATCATCATAGTGTATACATATTGTGATGGTATCATAAATGTTTTCCTAAGTCATTCAATGATACATGAATGAAATATTCATAAATTATCATGATATAGAAATTATATAATTGAGGAATAACCACTATTTCACCAAGTCAATCATCAATCCTTAACGAGACACTTCTAAACTTCTCAATGATACCATAACAGACATTTAGAAAAACTTGCACAAATATTCTATATATATATATATATATACACAACATTAAATAATTGTACATAATGTTATTGAAATTATACTATAAAATTGGATAAATACAGACTTGCCCCTCTCCTACAAACACACGTCTGTACTATTGTTGAACACATATATTTTTCTCATAAAATATGTGTACTGTATTTTACCATCCGAGGCAAAGCCCTCTCTTCAGTGGCAATTTTAAGAGGATTAATTCAACAATTCTCTTCACCTTCACAGTTTTGATTTTTCGTTGGTGTTGAAATTTTGTCCCAATAGATATGTGATAACTTTAAAGAAAATGATGAATTGAAATTTTCAAATTTGTTGATTATAAATAAAGAGGTATCATTTCAACAATTACTACATTCAATTAATGGTTGCTCAATCTGCACAATCTTTAGCCAACTAGAGATGGTTAATTTCTTAGAGATTCATAGAGTTTTTGGCACAAAATCTTGCAAATTTTAGACTCTCTTTTGAGTTTTCCATAGAAAAACAGCTCAATGCCTCAACCCTATCTCATTTGGTGTTTTCAAGATGTAATTCCAAAATTACATTATCTATTTTCTTTTGATTTTTACTACTGGTAAATTACCACTACAGAAAACATGCAAAAATTAGAAATGGAACACGAATTTTATGTTTCTTATACTCGCTTGCTATCCGCCTTTTTAAGTTTAAAATTTACATTCTTAACTACTTTAGTTTGAAGCTTCCTGGGCATAATTTATTGATGACTCAAATAGTTTGGCTCCTAAATTGATCTGCATCTTGCTCTACTCTTTGACGAACTACTTGATTACTTTTAATCTTTAGATGTGCTACAGGAGTGAGTCTGTACGTTTTCCTGAGACTTATCTTTTCATTCAATTTTCACCTGTGTTGTTCGGATTCTTCAAAAATGTCAATAGATGCATGTCAAGTTCTTTAAAAGTAGTGTATATTTGAGGAATTCGACACGGATGTGGCATTGAAAGTGAAGTGTCTGCGCAACTTAGATTTCTGCAGAAGTATTGTTAGCACTCCTTATAGGAAACACTACTTTGCTTGGAGTATCAAGTTTTGTAGGATTCTAATTCATAATTTCTCACGAATATGTAATTCTCAATGGATTATCTGCTTGTGTCTTTGAAATCTTTTCTTCTTTCTAATTTTATTTTGTTTTGTAAATAGGTGCAATTTGAACTGACTTTTTTCATCTCTGGGAGTAGGAAAATTGGAGTACTATATGGTCTCTGGTTCGTAGCTTCACAGTCACTCATCAAATTTATTTTTGGGAATTGTTAAAGAGAGAGTTACGTGTGAATGGGTGTAAAATTAGCTGATGAGGCTATAACAAGGCATGTTGAGATGATTTAGAAAGCATTTCAAGTAAGTTTTTCTCAATATGAAGTCACTAAAAACTGCCTGTAAACCCCCTCTTACTTTCGAGTCCCTTTATGTTTCACTTCGCCTGAGATTCTTTTTTCGTAGTAGCAACAACTCTTTAGATCTACCAAAAAATGGCGGAAAGAGAGACGTTTGTTATCAACACTTTCTACAACCACAAGGATGTCTTCTCCGTGAATACATAAGCAATTCTTCCGATGTATGTCTCAAGAGAGTTTTTTTTGTATTCTCTTTGTGTATTTTTTAACGTCATCATCTAATATACTGTAGTTTCACACTTTTTGTGATTTTTAAATTTGATTATTTTAGAGAAATCTTAGTTTTTTTTATTGTCTTCGTAGATATCTTTATGTGATCTTCTAGAGTACTGTGGTGTCATCGATCTATGCGATTTTGAAATTTAATTATTTAGAGCAATCTGAGGATTTTTATTGTATTTGTGGATAGCTTAACTTGATCGTCTAGGATATTGTATAGCCATCACTCTTCGCGGTTTTGTAATTTGATTATTATAGAGCAGCCTGAGTTTTTTTTAGGTTGTTTATATGTGTTGTCTTCGTGGATAGCTTAACGTGGTCTTTTAGGATACTGTAGTGTCGTCGCTCTCTATAATTTTGATATTTGATTATTTTATAGCGCAAATGAGTTTCTATTTGAAGGTTTTTTTATCTTTATTGTCTTTGTGGATGGCTTAAAGTGATCTTCTATGATACTGTACGTAGTGTTATGGCTCTCTGTGATTTTTGAAATGTGATTATTTTAGAGCAGTATGAATTTTTTTTTGAGGTTTTTTATCTATATTATATTCGTGGACAGCTTGATGTCATCGTCTGGGTTACTGTGATTTCATTGGCCCTTGTAATTTTGAAATTTGATTATTTTAGAGCAACTATGTGACAGTTCATATATCAGCCAGATATCATCTTCAAACTTAGCTGATAAAAGTGAGCTTGGTTTGTGGTTTATGTATTCTAAGTCTCTACTCTGAACATAGATATTATCTATAGCTTCAATAGACTAATAATTAGAAGTCAGTGGCTTGAGAAGTAAATCCTCCTTGAAGGACCGACTATCTTTCCCATTCTTACAAGAGCCAAAATCAGCTTAGCTTGAAAATAGCTACAAGTAATAGACTGTCGAAAAAATCCACGAGGAATATATTCAACATCCATAAGATGACATAAGGGTGTCAATCAGTAAAGAAGAGCAGAATAATCAATAAACCAAGATTTCTGTTCAATTCAGAGAAATTTTGTTTCAATCAGGAAACACTCTTAAGTACCTTCTTTAATTTTTCATAATGGGTGTCCACCCTAGCTTGCACTCTAATAAGTACCTAATCTCAAAGCAAGTAAGAATACCAAATATCAATTTCTGTATAAAATCCATGATAATAATCAAAAGTTCTCTTTTCGTAGGCTTTTTGCTTTCTATAAATGTAGTTGACATATACTTGAATATAATACAACATTTTAGTGAGATGCCGAAAGAAATGGAACCAAGTTAGATAAATGTTATACCAGAACTTTGTGAAGGAACCACCACAGGAAGGGTAATGTAATCTCCAGGTTGAACAACATGAGTCAGAGCCCACACAATAGCATTCTTAGGTATCTTTTTTGATGCATTAACAACCACCATAACTTTCTCAGCAACATCACAACTACTTTTACCCTCCTGGTCCCCTTTCTTGACATCCTTTCTAATTACACTAGAATAATTTTCACACCTTTCTTTAAACCTTCAATAAAATCAACCCCACATAACATTCATGTTTGCTTAACACAACAAGAATATTTTCAAGAACAAAACTTTATATGCATTATTGTGCTATCTGACCCACTATATACAACTGAAATTAGCAATATTCTATAACAGTATATGCTGGTAAAGAAGAGACAATTGATGAGACCCTTTTAACAACTAATAAGCCTAAGTGAATTTCTCAAGAAACTAAAGGTAAAAAAGAAAAAGGAGTAATCTTTGTCCTATATAAGAAAAGTACTATGTGATTACATGACATGAGAGGAGAAATCAATGCAAAAAGATTCCAAATTCAGCTGCAAAAGACTTTTTTTTTTTGGAGACTCTATGATTTCGAAATATGAGTAATTTAGAGCAGTTATATCATATCACACAGTTCATACATCAAGCAATCTTTGCATGTTTTGATGTCCATTTGAAAGCACTTGATTCGATGTTCTTAATTCAAAAAAATAGATCATTTAATGTTCTGCCTTGTCGTCATGTTATTTAGCTGATAAGAGTAAGGTCTATATAGTTTTATATTTGCACTATTTTTGCTTAGATTAGGTAGTGCGGAAACTTGCTCGGTTTGTGTCTTTTAAAGCTCTAGAGTGGACAACAGTTCACTTTTTGCAATATATGTAATAGTTGTTTCGTTTAGTGCATTGACACTGAGAGAAACTCAATCAATGATTACTTCGCAAAAAATGAATTAAAGACGACAAGCTTAATTGCAAAAGTATTAGAAGATATGAGCCTTCCTCGGATAGAGTAGATAAACAATTTCTATTTCAAAATACATTCTAATTCAGCACTCCTACCAATCTATAACATGATTATCATTTTTTTTCTTTCAGGTACTATGGAGATAGGCAACACTTCTTTGCTGAAGAATATGTAATTCTCAATGGGTTATCTGCTTTGTCCTTGAAATCTTTTCTTCTTTCTAATTCTTTTTCGTACTGAAAACAAGTGCAACTTGAACCAATTTACTTTGTCTCTGTGAGTAGAAAAATGGGAGTATTTACATGGTGTCCACCTTGTGACATTACAATACTCATCAAATTTTACTTTTCAAAATTGGTAAAGAGAGAGATACATATTAATGGGTATGAAATTAGCTGACGAGGCTAATTAAGAAATGTTGGAATGGTTCGGAAAGCATTTTAAGTAAGTTGCTCTCAATGTGATTATCTTTTGCGCTGCTTTGAATAGATATTGAATGTAAATGTTATTGTAACATGCATTTGGTATTAATAATTTAGCGCATTTGCTTTTAACAGATTTTTCACGTCTTTCATAGATCCTTACATAGTCGTGTGTGCGCAAAATCAGCTTGATCACAAATAATAGTTCTTTGACCATGATGGTTAGTAATGCAATGCTTTACACTTTACAAGACTATTGTGCTAGCATAAAGAAAAAGTTGGAAGGAGCTATAATTTAAGTGCAACATAACAAATTTGAAATATAAAAAATCACTGACCTTGATCAAATGTTGATGATAAATATAAAAAATCACTGACCCAATGAAAGGAACAATGGGGAAAAGTTTACAGAGTCAATAAAGCAATTGTAGATAAATTAAAAACTCGGTGGAAAGCATCTATTTATTTCTGCTTCATGTATGCACATGTTGTGTTGTCATACATGGAATATTGAACTGAAAGTGTTGGAGATTTTGTATCTTAAGATATATGAAGTACTACCATGTTGCTATAAATCTGATAAAACAATTTTCAGTTTTTGGGACCAAATCTGAAATCAATGATTGTTAGGTAATGTTACTTATTTTTTCTTTATTTTGTTGATCAACAACTTCAATCTTATTACATTGTAATAATTTAACTAGAGTTTTTTCTTTTAAAAGACATGCATGTGACGGTGCGTGCTTATATTGGTAATTTACTGGGTTTTTCATTTGTGCATTTTTCTGACATTCGTAATTGACTCGATCTTCTCTTTTTGCAGATTTACTTGAATCATTCTTCTCATAAGAATGAGTTGGATTGTGCTCATGACATATAATCATATGAAGAGCTAGGGTGACTTATGGATGGTATTTGCAAACTTGAACTTTCCGAACTATGGATAAGTAGGGTATAATAGGCAACTCAATTGTATATCTCTTGGACTTCTTTCTACGCAAAGAAGTTCTCTGTTTCATTCAATTAGAATTGCCACTACAAGAATGATTCATGTAAACAAGAAGAAGAATTGTTTTGCTAATGCTACTTTAACCAAGGTAGGCATCATGTTTAGTTTGTTTGTACTGTTGTATTGTTACAGTGAAAAAAAATTGAAACAGTGAAAAAAATCGAAACCGTGCATGTTGGGCCCGTGCTGAGCACGGGCTATGCCCTTCTATTATCAATATATATATATATATAAAGAGAGAGAGAGAGAGAGAGAGAGATGATATCAAGCAAACTAAAGGTGAATTGGGCCTAGGCTAGGAAAGGGGCATGTTGTGTAATAACTTTGAACCGAATGGACATTAGGGAGTTACTTAAGAGATGATACCATAGTCCTTCAATAACTCAAGCCATCTCTGTTGCCTCAAGTTCAGATTCCTTTGACTGAAAATATGTACTGAAGACTCCGATGATTTGTGAAGACCTCACAAAGTACCCTATACAGGTAATGCCGCCATAACTTAAGCATAAAGACTATGGTTACCAACTCCAAGTCATTAGTAGGGTAGTTTTTATCATGGGTGCAACCACATTCCCCTTCTGCATCAAAACACCACCCAAACCGAATTTGGAAGCATCACAATAAACGGTAAAGTCCATACCCTCCTCGGGTAAAGTAATATAGGAGACAAAGTCAATAAGGTCTTAAGATTTCAAAGCTCTCCTCACACTCATAAGACCACTAGAAGCTCATCCTCTATCGAGTCAATCTGGTCAAAAGGAATGCAATAATGGAGACTCTAAACAAACACTCGTAATAATCTGCTAGTCTCACAAAACTCTGAATCTCGATAACTGAAGTAGACTTCGTCTAGCCCTTAATCGCCTAAATCTTGGTTGGATCAACTCGAATACCCTCCTTGGACACCACGTGTCCCAAAAATACAACAAAATCAAGCTAAAACTCGCACTTCGAGAAATTGACATATAATATCTCTTACATTAATCTCTGGAACACAATCCTTATGTCACGGCCTAAAGTACACCCTAGACGTGACATGGCATATAAGACCCCGAGAAGCCCTACACAAGCCACTTAACATATATCATACAAGATAAAGTAAGTAAAGAGTTTAAAAGCAGCATTTCATATCAAAGAGTTTGACAAAAGTAGCGAAAGTCTAACATAAGTCTCAAAGCCTTCTATTACATCAAATGAGTGATTGGGATGTAACTATACATCATATACAATATCTGAAATGAAAGACTTGAAAGCAATACAAGAATCACGATCCTTGTAACATGAGGACTCACCAATCTTTAATATGGGATCACTAGACACTGGTATGAGAAGTGGAAGCGTCGGATCCTACATTAGTTAAATAGTGTAGGCAAAAGTATGCGTTAGTACATGGAATATACTAAGTATGATAGCAATGCATAAGAGTTATGAAATCATGCTAAAAGGGACATTATATGACGTGCAATGACCAAGCTAAATCATAAAATAACATGTTAGAAAACATAAGTCATAATCATGGTCAATGCAAGCTAAACATCTTTAAAACACATTTGAGATACCTTTAGAAAGTAACCTTAGTTCATTATTGTGGGAGATTTACCTTTAACCGACATATAGACCATGTGAGTTATAACATGGAATCCGGTGTCCATTCCACACAAAAAAGAGATGTCCTTACTTGCCAAGGTAAGAACCATGAACTTCTAGCTTAGGTGAATCCACTAGCTAGTGTTAATCTAAGACAACCTATGGTGGCACATAGTTTATGGGACATGTGTATTCACCACTTGTCCATTCGATGTTAAGCATAAATCCACGGAATAGTCATTAATATTAACTTGTCTCATTATTAAGGGACATGGGTAATCTCTACTTGTCTTATCATTATGGGACATGAGTAATCGTCGCTTGTCTTATCATCCATGGAAGGACACATCAAGTAGCCAATCCAAGCTAGATTTCATTAGAATAGCTCTTTTAATATTGATTCATCTTAGGTGAGAAAACCTTTCGACCTTATAAATCCTTTATGTAAGAAAATACTTTCACAATCATATTATGAGTAGTATGTGAGAAATCCTTTCACAATAACAACAACAACATCGATGCTTTACTCTCAAAGCAACCTTAAAAATCATTTTCATCAATTTCATAAAGAAACATACATATCTTCATAAATTCATCTTTCATAGTTTAAAAGCTTCATTATATGATCAAAATCTAGAAATCATGGATCATGCATGGGTTCAAGTGAATTCAACTTAAAAACAAGCAATTATCTTAATTCATCCATGAAAAGACACAAAACAATCAATTAGATAATAATTGAAAAGAACTCATGAGATTGAATAAAACCCTAACTTCCATTGGAGATTCTAACTTGTAAAATTGGAGAATATAGGAACCTTATGGAGGAAAGGACTCCATAGGTGAATACTACCATGCCTTGATGCCAAAAGCTCACAATAAATGGTGAATTTGGAGACTTGATCTTGAAATCCTAGCCTTCTTTTTCAAGCTTTAAAGAGAGAAATATTGGAGAAGAACTTAGAGGGATTTGGGAAAATTTGAAGAATGATTTAGAGTAGTTAGATTTTAGGCTTAAAACACTTATGGTCTAGGATTAGGATTAAAACGATGTAGCATTGGGTTAAAACGATTAGGGAAAAGACCAAAAAGCCCTTAAAAATAACTGTGGAGCCCTTACTGAGGGATTAGACCTAAGATCCGTAGGTCGTACTACGGACCGTCCTGGTCAATCGTAGGTGGGGTTTGGAGACTTAAATTTGGACCTTCAAACGAAGAAACCCATGTAAAGTCTGTAGATCCACTTACGGACTATGCATTCTAACTGTAAGTCCCAACTTTGACCCTCAAAATTTCACCAAGTCTAAGACTCACATGAGACCTACATACGACTCATACATCGAATGACAGACCGTCCTGGTGAACCGTAAAAAGGGTACTGGAACTTGACTTTTAAAATTTATTCACCCCTCCACTTACGGTTCCCACTTACGGCCCGTAAGAGGACCTACGGTCTATCTATGGGGTCCGTAGACACAGACACAAGCTAAGAAAGTTTTTCACTTTTCCTTCTTTCCAAATATGAGGTGTTATACCTTAAGTGTCGATCATGGTCTTCCTCATCAATAAGACTATCACAAAAGAATCCAAATAAGGTCAAACACCTCGTTCATCAACTCCATGAATGATGTAGAGGAGTTAGTCAAATCGAAAGATATCACAAAAGCTCATAGTGTCCATAATTAGTTCAGAAATCTATTTTAGGGACATCCAATGCCCTGATCTTCAACTGATGAAATTCGAAACTCAAATAAATGTTAGAAAATAAAGATGCTCCATAAACCTGATCAAATAAGTCATCAATACGAGGAAGATGATGATTGTTCTTGACTGTCACTTTATTCAACTATTAGTAGTCAACACACATCCTCATGGTTCCATTTTTTTCCTCACAAACAAAATAGGAGCACCCCATGGAGATACACTAGGGTGAATGAAACCCTTACTCAAAATCCTTCAATTCCTTCAACAAAATTGGCGCCATACAATAAGGAGAAATAGAGATGGGCTTGGTGCCCGACTCTAAGTCAATAGCAAATTCAATGTCTCTATCCAGAGGAACACTTGGAAGATCAGTAGGAAAAACATCCAAAAACTCTCAAATCATGAGAACAAAATCCATGGGAGTCGACTCAACACTAGTATCCTAGATAAAAGCAAAATAAGCAGACACCCTCGATCAACTAATCTCTGAGCACAAAAGAATGAGATAACCTTGATAGGGTAAGAACAACTGGCACCCTTCCACTCAACTCTCGAGACACCAGGCACGACTAAAGTCACAATCTTAGCACAACAATCAAGAATAACATGATACGCAGCGAGCCAATTCATACCTAAAATAATATCAAAGTCTACCATCCCCCGAATTATCAAGTCTACTAAGTATCATACCCAGCCAGAGAAAAATACAAGATTGATACGCTCGATCCACCAATAAGGACTCACCCACCGTATAGAAATAAGAATAGGCATATGTATGTTATCACACATCATATCAAATCCAACAACAAAATAGGTAGACACATACGAGAGAGTAGACCCCAAATCAAACAATACAGACGTATGTCGATGGCAAAATGGGACGATACTTGTAATCACAACATTAGAAATCTCGACCTATGGATTTTTGGGAATGCATAAAAATGTCCCTCTCAACCACCTAAAGTCTGAGTAGTACCCCTACCTCCGCACTGGTGAGCTGTAGCACCACTACCAGAAGCTCTGCCACATCTACCTAGCTAACTTCTACCTAGACCTTTTGTCGAAGGCACTGATCCTCTAGTTGGAGTAGTCTAATAAGTAAGTTGGAGCCTTGAGTGAGTCTATAAAGGGCACTACCATATCACATGACCTGAATCCCTGATGAGTTAGAGATTTTAACTCATTTGAGGTCTTTTAGTTCAACAAATAACGTTCTCAATGCCATTTTATATCCATATTTGATGGTTAATTGTTGTTTTACAGCTATAAAGGCTTAAGACAAGACAATGACGAATATATGCAAAAAGAGGCCAAAAACCTAGAAAAATAAAGAAAATGTGAAGTTGATGCTCGCTAAAGGCACTTGGCAACTCGCCAAAACTGCAGACCTCATTGAATATGACAGATTCTTCTACTAAAAAGCTCAAGGCATGTTGGTAAGAAGAAGGGACAAATGGCGATTTGCCAAAATTTGTCGGCGAGATGAAAAACACTTGCCAAAAATGATAGAACAACTAAGCTAAAATGAAGGCCAAAAAGATGAGCATAGGTGATAGTTGGTGAATTACCAAACATGAATGGCGAGGTCCATCGGGGATCGCCAACTATTATTCAAACACCTGAATCCTAAATCCAAGAAAGAAGAGATGAGAAGAAGTACAAGTGCATTGGAAATTCTTCTCGGATTATGCATGTTGTGGATATTTGTGTCTCTAAAGACTTGCCTTATGCTGAGGTGTTAATGGCTATGTTGGATTGGCAAGTAAGAAATATTTGGACTAGAGAAGTGGTTTATGTGAAAGTGTTATGGCGAAATAACAACGTCGAAGAAATAGCATTAGAAGCCGAGGAGGAAATAAGGAAAAAGTACCCCCAACTATTGATGATGTAAGGTGAGCTATATTTCAATAATTGACAATTATTCAGGTACACCAACTTAATTGGATTTTAAATAACTTTAAAATGCAATTTACATGGCTTGTCACGGGGTAGCTATATGAAGCTTTATAACATAAATTTTCAAGAATTGGATTTAAGATTTGGTACTGGAAAAAATATAGCCTTGCAAATAACATAGTAGCAGCAAAGAAATGCAACCAAGAAAATGTTTGGATCCATTCGCGGATGAATGTTCTTAAGAGGGGAGAATGTGAGACCCCGTGGTTCTTTCACATAATATACATAGCATGGAATGAGTGTATGAGGTGTATATGACTTGGTCTATCACTCTGGGATAATACGGTTGCAAAGGGGTGGTAAGATCAAAGAATTAGACTAAAGTTATGGGTCAAGGATTCCTTTAAACAAGTTCGAGTTAAAGAATGCCTCTTGTAACACCCCACCTGTTCGAAAGTTTTAAATTAACCAGTACCTTTGGGATAAGACTAAAAGTGTGTTATATGCTAAGAATGATGTTTTTATAAGGTAATATAGTCGTGCAATGATCGTGAGTTAAGTTTTGAAGTCAAGCATGTTGTGAAATAAAAGTAGGCAAAAGTTAGAGTAAGTTTCTTTGATAAACTTTCTGAAATATGGGTTAAATGTCTCGGAGATTTTCTCCCAATCTATGGAGCTTTAGAAGGACCCCCCAATATACCAAATCGAAGGTTTACAAGTCTATTTTCCAATGCACTAAATTATTCAGTCATACGACTTAAAAATGAAGAGATATTCATATTTTTGTGAGACTTTACAAGCAGACACGTGAAGGTAGGGCCCATAGCCCCTATTTTGTTTTAGCTTTATAAGAGTTTATTTTGCTACGTTTATCTTATTATTTTCGCATAAATAAGCATAAAAACATTCCTAATCCTCTCTAAGGGTTTCCCTTCCATCCAAGCTAAGATATATAAGATTTCAACGTAGTCTCACCCTCAAAATGTTTGTAGAGATTGGGTTACTTCTTTCCTCCTCGTTGGTTGTGATTTGAAGGATTCTTCACGGTGAAGGAGTATCATTTTAGGTGGTGTTTATGTTGTTTGGAGATTACATACTGTAAGGAAAGGGTACAATCCATATTAATATCGCCAGACCCAGAATCGAGGTATGTAAATGCTAAGCATTGTACTTTCTTTGAGCATAAATTTTAGAAACTTAAATCATCAAATGTTGTTTTACTATTCTATTGCTAGAAAGACCTTCTGTGAAAGGCAATAAGATTTCAGTTGAAGTATTTTTTTGACACTATTATATTGATATTTCACTCGTTCGGTTATATAGGGTACTCGGCGTCTATATGTCATTTTGCCGATTCTCTTGACTATAGGTCCATGTGTATATATTCTTATTATTCGTTAGGTGTTGTAGATTATGGAGGAATATTAAGAATTTGACACCAGTCCTCTTTACTCGCTAATTATCTTTTTTTGAAGAATATTAAAATAATATGTTGATTTCCAAAATTCTTAAATGTAATTCGTATGTTTAAACCACTAAAGGACGTGTTTTTTTTAACTTTCTTTTACAAACTACTAAGGAAACATATATGGAAACTAAGTGAAGCACCTTAAGCTCTTTATGAACATCCTTAGGTTTAATTTACCTTTCTAAATTTGAGTTAAGTATTCCAGTTTAATCTATAAGCATATGAGGTTCTATGAGACATTTACATGTGATATGAAAGGGATTACAAAATTATGAGAACAAGAGTACCAACGGGCCAAGATTGACAACATGATTATGGTAACATAAATGCATTACGAATTCATGACATGACATGATATGCATTCTACTTCCGAGCTATAATTGGGAGGTATGGGGCCTATTACTTATATTTATACGTATGAGACATAGATGACCACAAGTTGGCGAATATGATATCGGTTAGGTACCAAAAGGAACCACCATTGCTAGCACTTGGTTAGGTATGACATGCATTTGTATTTTATATATATGTGTGTGTGTGTGTGTATTCACGCCATATGATTAGATGAGCAAACCATGCATATTTAATTTATATAAGGCCATACGTCACCCACGGAGGCTATCAGAGTTTCTATTTCAGGTGGTATATTTATTACCCTTTTTACATTAGATATTTATGATTCTACTTTCTGCCTTACATACCAGTACATATTTTTTTGTACTGACGTCCCTTGTCTGGGGACGCTGCATTTTTGTTTCGTCCGTGCAGGTCCAGGTAGAGATTCTAATTGACCCCTCCGCTAGCATTCGAGTTTCGGCTGTGAGTTTGTAAGCTCCACCTCTTCTTGGAGCTCTCAAAGGATGTTTATGTAACACCCCAAACCCTACGTGAGGCAGCAAAGTACCATATGAACACATATGACATGAACCTGTAGTAGTAGAAGACATATGAATTTGGAACAATGGACTAGTAGTAGAAGACATATGAATATGGACTTACGATAATAACAATGACATGGGAAGCAAATGTGACATGAACCTGTAATACTTAGGAGTTTATATGACTCAGAAAGCATTTTGACATCTCAAATTGAAGCACATATCAAGTGAAAACATTTAACATTCAGCCAAGAGATTTGAACTCTATATGATAGCCAAATACTCACTAACTAATATCAAATACAAGGTATACATGAACGTGGAACCAAGGGAGAACATGGGCAGATTCAACTTAAAGATGGATACATATTCCAAGTAAGTACATATAAAATGTACAATAGAGCAAGTAGAGATCTTGTGAGGTAACATTATAGTCTAACACAATGGGAGTAATAACCAATAAAGGGAATATATGAACATGTGAAAACATGACATATATGATGGAATAGACAATTGAAGCAAGTTGGCAAGATATGGGCAGATCGTATATCCAACATATAATCATATGTACCATGTGTAATCTAGGATCATTTTGATTTGTATAAGGGTAATACGTGCCAAGGGTAATTTGACGATGAAACAAATTTAAACCCTGCATGCTAATACTTGGTAGAGTAAGCACGTACATCTAGTAATAAACTCATATTAGAGTACTCACTTTGATGCTCTAGGGAGTAGGAACTGCAACTATGGATCAGTCACTACCAAGGGCACTTAGAAAGCTTACTTTGTAATACAAGTGTTGGATTCATGCCAAAGAATAGGAAATCAAATAGCCTTACATACCTCAATTCCCAATTCGTATAGCTTCCGAAGTGTCAACATGTCCTTTAACATCATAGTCTTCATCTACAACAACCAATCATTAAGGCTAATAATAGCATCTTACCAACCAACTTGGGATATTTCAACTCATCAAAATAATAGCCAGGCAGCTAGCCCATAATATTTCTAATTGATTGTTTTCTTTCACAAATTCTGTCAGTTATAGTTATTTACACGAAACAACCTTTCCGCAATCATTCTCTAAGTGCATCCATGACCTCTTATAAACAAATCAATACAATAGTAGTCCTCAACACTAAAAAATAATCAAAAGACTTNATTAGAGTACTCACTTTGATGCTCTAGGGAGTAGGAACTGCAACTATGGATCAGTCACTACCAAGGGCACTTAGAAAGCTTACTTTGTAATACAAGTGTTGGATTCATGCCAAAGAATAGGAAATCAAATAGCCTTACATACCTCAATTCCCAATTCGTATAGCTTCCGAAGTGTCAACATGTCCTTTAACATCATAGTCTTCATCTACAACAACCAATCATTAAGGCTAATAATAGCATCTTACCAACCAACTTGGGATATTTCAACTCATCAAAATAATAGCCAGGCAGCTAGCCCATAATCTTTCTAATTGATTGATTGTTTTCTTTCACAAATTCTGTCAGTTATAGTTATTTACAAGAAACAACCTTTCCGCAATCATTCTCTAAGTGCATCCATGACCTCTCATAAACAAATCAATACAATAGTAGTCCTCAACACTAAAAAATAATCAAAAGACTTGAATTTATGGTTTTCAATCACCATCCCACGAGTTGCAATAAACAAGTAAGTCTAGAATTCTCAAATAAACTAATAATTAGAGATTGTGGCAGCCCCTTACCTTGGCTATCTAAATCTGTTATTCTCCTTCAATTATTGTTTTCGTAACCTTCTCTTAATCTTTGGAAGAGAGTAGAAGAACCTTGGTTGCCAACACATATAGTTATCTCTAGTTCACTCCCCTTGAAGAATTTTCCAATATACTTGAAATAATAGAGGAGAGAAGGTGATCTTGTGGCTGCTTTGGAAGAAACAAGATGAAAAATAGTTAGAACCCTAGTGGGAATATTGGGTGGCTGTTTCATCTTGAAAGAGAGAGAAATATATGAACTTGAGAGCTTAAAATTTGGATAAAAGGAAAATGAGATATTTGTATCAGATTTTTGGCCTTAATAGGTTATCTTTTGCCACCTTTCTTGTACTTCATTTGCAGCCAACATGTGTCTTTAATTTAGGCCACACATTTAAGTAGGTGATGCACCTACTTTTCCATTCAAATTATTTCTTGTGGGGCTTGGAAAGATTGGGCCTTGGCTTTCCATTTTCCCCTTATTCTTCTATTCAACTTGGGCCAGATTAATGCAAGTAGGTGTAGTGTACTTGGCCCAATAACATGGTCAAAAGAGTCTTAGTAGGTGATGCACCTACTTGGTCCTTTGGGCTGGTCTAAGTCAAAGTAGGTGATGCACCTACTTGTCACCTACTACCTTAGTTAAGTCAAACAAGCACCTCAATATTTTATTCCATTTGTAGACCTTAATACCTTTAACTTAACTTAAAACTTGTATACACTATGTCACTTTAAACTTTAGACTCAAATACCACCTTATGATCTCAAGTTTAAATACTTTCATCGACGTCAACTTAATCGGGTCTCATCAAAATCCACAGATAGTTCACTTTAAACCTATTATATTGTCACTAGTCGCATAAGAAACTCAATCCATAACTATACCACAAGGCAATTTATAAGCATCATATAAATAGAACTAATACACGTAGAATATGGGGTGTTACTGTTTACTTTTATTGTAAAGTTTCGGTATAGTCGGGGTCTTGTCCTTACTAGTACTTATGACACTCTTAAAGGCTATTGTGGACATGATATTCTAGGTTTCATTCTACAACTTCCAGTCTCTAGCCCCATAGGCTTGGCATGTATATATATGTATGTATGCATGTATGTCTTAAGTTATAGCCTCTTCAGCGAGCTAGTACTTTATTATTTTTGGTTTTTCTACCTTCGTCTATATGGCTTGTTGTTATTCAGGTTATGACCTTAATGGTGCAGGCTTAGTATTTTAGATGTTAGTATTTTTAAGTGGCTAACTTGATTGAATAAGGTATCGAGTGCCAGTCATGTCTCCCCTACTTTGGGGTGCAACACCTAAGAAAGTCCTGAAGTCATATATATACGTGACAAAAATTGGTAGACCTCAATCTTCTCTTTTACATTAAGAATCACATTGAAATCCCCACCAATCAACCAAGGGAGATTTATTCCATTATTGAATGTGTACAAATTATCCCATAACTCCAATCTAAGAGACATCACATTTTGCATACACAATAGTGGAATAAAAAAATGTCATGAGTGTCTTGCTCCTGTAACTTGACACCAATTTTTTTAATCTAAATTGCTTGTCACAGTAACATCATAACCCTAGTTAATAAAAACCCAAATTTGATTATTACTGTTATTAAAAGACATATTGCATCCTTAAGGTTGTTTTGTGTAGGTTGATGTAGATGAAGCATTGAAAAGGTTCTAGTAATGCCACAAAAGCAAATTTATGAAACTTGTGTGACATATGTACTCTCTTAAATCCTTTATGAGTTCTAACATACTTATATTCCAAATTAATAGTTTCATCAATTATGATTTTGTTGGGACACCACACTCCTCTTTGGTTGAACTCTGATGGGTATGCAATTTCACCATTGCCTTGTTTTTTCCCTTTCCTTGTAAATTTCTATATTCTAACAACCCTTGGAATAAGTCTGCATCTTTATAAACTTGTTCTTTACTGTCTTGTTCCTTCAAATCTTCTTCACTTCTTACTTCATGTTCTACAAGATTCTCCACCTTGCGAGTGATTATTTCACGTAAAATCTTATTAGGAGTCTCAATAGCCCCCATTATAAGCAAGGAATCATCAAAATACACCACTATTGAGACCTCTATAATTGCTAGGGACTATTGCTTCTCTAATTCTACTGCTTGCTCTATGGAAAGAGTACTATCTATGATCTTTTCATTATTGCACATCTATAACTCTTTTTCTAGTACTAAAGTCTTGTTTTTACTGCACGTTTCACCCATCTTTACCCTCAGTCTCCCCTTGCTTATTTTCAAACCTTGTGATTATTTCTATTTACCCTCCTTTTGGACTAATATCTCTTGGATAGTTGACAATTTTACTTTATTATCCATGTACTTCGGTTGCTGCATCACTCATTTTCTCCTTTGGGAATGAATGAGATATCCACTCTTTAGTACTATTTTCAAAAGAGGGCCCACCTTATTTGTGGCTATTTAATTTTGATTAGTTCCTTCTACTACACTTGTAATAGTTATAGTGTTTCCTTGTGTTTCTTGTATGCTCTTATTTACATAATCTCCCTCCTGGCATATTCAGATATACTAGCAAACGAGTTGCTAATACCAATATCCTTTCTTAGGTATATAGCCTTATCATTGAGAATATGATCAGGTATTCGTACAAACATCTTTATATAGACTCATTCGTCATTGTGGTCATTGATGACATTCTTGTATACTCACGGAGTAGGGTGGAACACGAGCAATATTTAAGGATTATGCTCTAGACTATGAGAGATCAATGACTCTATGTGAAGTTTTAAAAGTGCAAGTTTTTGCATGATTTTGTAGCATTCTTAGGGTTGTAGTGTCGAAAGGCGGGATTATGGTAGAACCAACAAAGATTGAGGGGGTGCATGATTAAGCTAGGTCTACCTCTGTAATGGTGATTCAGAGTTTCATTTTGACAGGTTATTATATATGGTTTGTTGAGGGTTTCTCTTTTATAGCAGCACTATTGACTAGGCTGACTAAATTGGATGTTCCCTTCGAGTGGTCTAATGAATGCGAGGCAAAATTTTTGAAGCTCGCGGAGTTTCTTATCACCGCTCATATTCTAACTCTTCCAATTAAGGGTGTACGGTTCATACAGTATTATGATGCATTTGACATTAGTTTAGGTTGTGTGTTGATGCAACATGGTTGTGTTATTGCTTATGCATTAAGGTAGCTCAAGGTATATGAGGGAAACTACCCCAATCATGATTTGGAGTTGGTAGTGGTAGTTTTCACGCTTAAGATTTGGAGGTACTACATGTACAGGGATCATTGTGAGATCTTCATGAATCATAGGACTCTTTAGTATATTTTGAGCTTAAAAAAACCTTATGTCGAGGCAACATAGGTAGACTGAGCTCTTAAAGGACTATGACCTCTCTATTATGTACCATTCGGGCAAGGTGAATATGATGGCAGATGCCTTGAGCCAGAAGGTAGTGAGTATGGAGAGTCTAACCTTCCTTTTAGTTTCAGTGACATCTTTGTCTTTGGACATTCATTCCTTAGCCAACAGGTTAGTGTGGCTTGATATCTTCGATCCCAATTGAGCTCTAACTTGTATTGAGGCTCGTTCCATTTTGTTGGGGGAGATTCATGGCTGGCAGTTCAAGGATATAGGTTTGGTGGCTATATGTAATCAAGTTCTGAGTGGTGATGGTGGTAAGGTGACCTTAGACTTTAAGGGGTCATTTGGTTAGGAACTATTTATCTCAGGATAAACTATCCTGGGACTAGTTATCCTGGGATAACTTATCCCACCATGTATATGGGATAACTTATCCCATCATTATGCTATAAATGGTGGGATAAGTTATCCCAAACATGTCAACCAAGACAAATATCTAAATTTTATCCCAGGACTATTTATACTTATCCCTCACACCAAACGAGCCCTAAGGTTGTTTTAAGATTTGGAGGTCGTATTTGTGTTCCTAGAGTTGGGGATTTGATTCAGATACTTTAGGATGCTCACAATTCCAAGTATTCCATTCACCCAGACACAACTAAAATGTATAAAGATTTAAGGTAGCATTATTGGTGGAGTGGTATGAAGAAGGATATAGTGGACAACATAACCCATTGCATGTGTTGTCAGCAGGTGAAGACCGAGCATTTGAGGCTTGTTGGTAAGTTTCACAAATTACCCATTCCTAAGAAGAAGTGGGAGAGGATCACCATGGACTTCATTATGGGGTCACTATGGACTTTTTGAGGTGTTGATATTATTTGGGTCATCGTGGATCAATTGACCAAGTCGGCTCATTTCTTGCCTATTATGTCTTCCTACAGTGTTGAGAGGTTAGCAGTATCTATGTCTAAGATGTGGTTGATGTTTGCGTAATCAAGACACAACTTCCGATGCAAGTGTCTACGATCATACAATAGTTTAGCAACCCAACAGAGGGTTAAGATCGTTCCCAAGAGAGTGGTTTTGAGAATTAATAGAAAAATAAAATTTAGTTCTAACTAGTCGTAGCTAAAGACATTAACGATTAAAAACATTGTAAAATAAAGGGGGACACAAGAGTGTCAATTAACAATGGGATTTTGTCACTAGTAAGTAAAAACAACAAAATAAGCAAGGACTTCTAAGTAATGAGAGAGGATCCTTGGGATGTGACGGGAATACGGGTTAAGCTAGACTATTGGGTACATGCTTTTGATAGAAGATTCATAGAATAATTATGACTAGGTTAAACTCTAAGGGGGATAAGCTCTCTCTATTTCGAGCAACTTACCCCATTTCAAATGCGTTCCTCTCGGACACCCACTAGCCGCATGAAGACCAACCTACGCCTTAGCCCACTCACTCTCTCAAGCTAAGTGTGTAGACATGGGACTAGGGTTCACTCTCTCGAACTGAACCTCATGTCGACCCACTCGCACCGGCCATCAATTTAGTAGTTTTAGTTTTACGACCTCTCTTTCGAGCAAGCCGAAAACAGATATATAAACTTGTAATTGCAACTACAAATTCATTAAATTCAACCACAACTACTAAACGAAATCACAATTAAACTATGATAAAACTATCAGCAAGCAAGACCCAATAATTATCTTAACCCATATTAGCTAAATCACACCCCAAGAATTGGGGTTTTTAGCCACACATGTATAAGAGATAGAAATTTATACCAAATTGAGCTCGCATTCAACTGGGTATGAAGATTTCAGTCTTAATACAGGCCAAAATTTAAGAATCCAAGAGACCCAACTCCAAATCTTGAAGATGAAACCCTTTGGATCTTCAAGTCTTCAAACTCTCAAACTTAGAGCAAAAATATTAAAAAGTACTATTCTATATGAAAATTATATTAATTGTTCCACTCCTAAAACTACAACTCTAACTAGTATTTATAGTTTTCACAGATTTGTGCTACATCGGATCGTTCGGCATCGTTAGTCGGAATTGCCGATCAACTCGGCGATTCGCCCTTTTCTGTAGTTCATCGCCATCTTGCACAAGCCTTCAGCATCGTCATGCTCTGTGTCATTGGGCGACATGGTACAGCTTCCAGAACTTCTCGGCGATGCACCGACTGCTCCCTTTTTCCGCCAACTTGATCCTTTCCTTTAGGGCTCAGCACACTGGAACAAAAGGTGAAGTGAAACTTCAGGGACTCACCAAGTGGACTCGGCGATCCTCATGCCTTCATTTCTTCATTTTTTTCAGCCTTTTCGTTCCTTTTTGCAACGTAGTGTCCATGCTTTCCTTCAAACTTCAAATACCTGAAACTTGAGGATTTTCATCAGATATTAAGGTAAAATAAGAATTTGAGGACACAATTTCTATTTAAAATAAAGCCCTAAATTAGTCCAATTTGTGGACTCATCAACACCCCCGACTTGAACTTTTGCTTGTCCTCAAGCAAACTCATGTTCAGCCATCCAAAAAGGATGTCTTGAGCAGTGCTACACAAGACTCAATCATGAATGCACACAACAAGACTCAATTTACTTATGCAAAGATCAAATGTGCACTCAAAGATTCAAGTTGTGACTCACCAATATCAACGAATCTCATGCTCTCAATACTTGTTTCAAGTGCAAGTTCAAGCTCAACTATAGTGTTCAATTGCCCTCACACAAAGAATGATTCCATATTCACACTTAATGGTTTAATCGTTTAAAATTCTGAAATCAAATGCAACGCTCACTCTCTCACAGAGAAGAACACAATGCATACTTTCACCCATAGGTTTGCCCGTATTTTCCGATCAACATTTGTTTCAGCTCACACAAGATCACAAAGGTCTTTTTCAAGGCTTGTAATAGGGCTGAGTGCAAATGTATGGTCATTTAGGCTTAGTAGTTTTCATCCTCATGAGATGTGGTACTCAAAAAACTTCTTTTTCTCTTCCTTCATCATTTTCTTTAGTGCGCATAAGTCAGCCTTTTATTCACTTTCCATGGATTGTTTGGTAACTCCATTTCTTTAGTATTTTATATCACAACTTTCTTTTTCATTCTTTTTTTTATATATATGGAGGGGTTCCATTTTTCTCATAACCATGGGTAAGAGGAGACTTTCCTTACACTTCTTGACTTGCCTTCTCTCTTTACCACACTCCCAACTTAGACTTTTGGCTTAAGTTGGCTATTCAAACTAATCACAACTTCATGAGGATTATGGGTAATGGATAAACAAAGGTCATTGTTTTCATCAAGTTTCTTCCAAAGAAAAGGGAAAGCTCAAGGGGTGTTCAAAAACGGTTCACACACTAACAAGGTAAGTCACAAAAGAGGTATATGTCAAATTGGCTCACACTCGTAAAAATTGCCTAAGATCATATCAAGAGATAGCATCACTTAGTTAATCGGACCAACGGGGCAAATTCTAGGATCTATCATGCATAGTTCACAGGTAAGCTCATCACACTAGGCATTGACATTATAAGTCAAACAAGACTCCACACTTTCGCTAGTGGCAATGATCATCACAAGAGAATCAATTTGATACAAGGATAGTCATAATGAGATGCAAAGAGTTCACATATTGTCTATGCAACTTCATTTGGCCTCATCGTAGCCGCGAATTCATGTTTGTTCGATTGAGAGCACTATTCAAGTCACGGTATTGAGTGGAACCGAGACTCAATTTTTTGCAAAAGAACAGTCACATTCAACACACGAGAGGTGACACAAAATCATTTTTGCAATTGAAAATAAAAGGAGCCTCAAGCTCAAACATCCACAGAAAGAAATATTTAACATAATTTAAGCACAAAGCCCAAATATCAACAAAATACGAACATCAAATAGCACACAAAGGTGGGCCTCACCCTACCACAAATAAATGCAATTTTTTCTCAAATGAAAATAACACAGAATTCAAAAGGTAAAATAAAGAAAGACAGAGAGGGAGGTAAAAAGGGGATCCTGGCTAATCGGTCACTCCATCTGTCTAGGCTTTAGTGCCCGGAGTGACCTCCAGAAGGACCAACTTCACTGGATCCGACAACAGGAGCCTTTGCCAAGGAAGCCTGCACATAAGCATCTATCATGATTTCTTCAGTCTCGGCTATGTCGTCTGCTGCAACACCCTCAAACATCTCTTTGTCAGTCTCTACCTCTGATTCAGGATCGATTGTATGTTATGCTCTATCCCCATGTCTAGTGGTGGTCTGAGGAATCTCAGGCACGTCTGGAATCTCCACTGTTCCAAAGATCATGGACACATCGGTGGACTTCAGGTGGTCTACATCTTTTCGCAGCTCAGCAATGGTAGTTTTTAAAGCCGTTACCTCCCTTGTGGACCTTGGTTGTGCTCACACACCGCTATCCTAGCTGCTAGTGCCTCAATGGTAGTGCTCCGGGGTGTCACAACATCAGTTAGGGCAATCTGGAACATGCCTGGAACAGAGGCCTCTAGACTGGTAGCCCGACGATCAGCAGAAAGGGCCATCATCCCATCCGAATTAGGGAAGCCTGGGTGAGTGGAGGCCGGAAGACAACAACAATAGTAGTGGGTTTGGGAGACCGTGCAACAGCAGAAGAACCTGGAGTATCAGCGGGAGTAGCAGTGGCAATGGATATACCTGAAGGCCCATGGGCCAGAGTAGGCAGAGGTGCCTCTGCAGGCGATGATTCTATGTTTACTAACTCCACCGATGTTGCTTTCTTCCTTTCTGCTTGATCCTTAAGGTACTCGGCTTCGATCCTCCGGATATCAGTAAAGGCTATGGGCATCACTTCCATATCCTTCTTGGCATCTCGAGGTACCCGAGCACGTTTGCATAGCTCGGTGATCAATACCGGGAAGGAAAGTGAGGTTTGGTGTTGCCTTGCATGCATAAGCATCTCTGAAGCAATGACTGTACCCAAGTTTATCCGAGTTTCCTCTATGATGCAACCCAGGCAAGATGCTTTGGCAAGGCGAAGGATCGACTCATTCTGGGACGGCATAATTGTGTTGCTGATAAAACTGAACCAGAACCTTGCGGCGATGTTTAGTTCTTTCTTTTCAATCGGAACTCTTCCCGCCAACCACTTCGGAGTCTCGTCTGAAATTAGTGGGGCTAACCACTTTTTCATCTCATCTAGCTTCTTTGTTCTGATCAATTCCTGGCAGTGATCCCCAATATTCGTGGACATTCCCAAGACTGTGTTGATTGCCACACTATCACACTTCACCCTCATGGCTCTAACAACCACATAATCTACTTCTTTGAAGGCTGCTGCTAGCTATTTTTTCTGGGGTATTAGTGCACTATATGCACTGTAGAACTCTCTTACCCAGTTTGGAATATAAGGGTCACGGGGTTTGGTGAAGATTTGAAACTTGTGGTATCTCAGACACTTCATTATCTCTGGGTGCCTGTCTAAAACCCCGTCTATGGACATACGTTTTTCCTCCAGAATTGTCCTCAACCCCTTAGCCTTTACTTGATTCATTAATTTAGGTGGAGGACCTTGTACTGGAGGCGCTAATACCACTGGAGGTGTAGTAGTGGTAGGCTGCGGAGTCCTGACCCTGGATGGATCATTCAGCTTTTTAGTTAGCCGCTCAGCCCTTTGTGCTGTTAACCGATCATCCCTATCAGAACCCTCACCTTCGCTTTCAGATTGGTAGGGGTCATTTCTATAGAAGTCATCACTGTCAGTGCTTGCATCTGATAACTCAACGTTCTTGTCTTTGCCTTTGCCTTTCCCACCGATTGTGGAAAGTTTAGCAACTTTGCTTCTGGATGCAGTTGCATCCTTGTTGATTGTAATCCCTTTTGTTCTACCTTGGGGTGGCTTGCTTTTTCCTGCAACTTTAGATCATGCCATATCTGCAAAGAATTAGGAAGAACTTAAAACAACTAAATCAAATTCATAGAGACACAATTGCAGAAAAACTCGCTGAATAGATTGGCGAGTCGCCAAATTGCTTTGGTGAACAGGGTTTTATCCGCCGAAAGATACAATGCAATAACGTTCAGGGATGCAGACAAAGGGTGATCGAGGAGACGTTCGGCGAGTCGTTAAATGCTTTTGGGGATCAAGAATTTCTCGTCGAAAGTTACAGAACTCATATCATACGTAGCATGAAATTGAAGGCGAGATGGGGTCATTAAGCGAACCGCCAAGTGGTTTAGCGAGCTCGACCCAGCTCACCTAATGTCCCAACGTGTCTATTTCCAACCTATCTTCTCGAATTCGACCCCACAATCCCCGAAATCAAAATTAACACTTGCACTAGTGAAATTAAACTAAGACCCACGACACTCATCAACCCAGGAGGCTCAGATTACTCCTAATTCCACCAAACTAAACAACATGCAAGCATAACCACACAAAAATTAAATCATCTCAACGCATATGCATATGGGATTTCAAAAATCGAGATAAAATGGGCAAGATCGACAGATCGAACTTGGCATCTAGACATTCTAAATCTATCAGAGAGGCCCAGCACATGTCAATTCAATAAGTCTAATTGTATAAGAAAACAAAATTTTCAAAGTAGTCTCGGGGTTCGGGAAAACCAACATTTTATGTTGATCGAAGTACTTTGAAATGCTATGAGGCAATGTAATCCCGAGCTTGAACATAAATCAACGACTAAAATACTAGGAATGCACAGATAATGAAAATTACTTACTAGTTGCAACTTTTGCGATAGTTGAAATTGAGTGGAAAATGAACATTTATCAAACTTTGAAACCATTGACCTTTAAAACAGTCCAATTGTTGCCCATTCGGCGACATTGGTCGCGACCGCCAAATTACATGGCGTGACGCCGAGTAATCACCCTCCTCGTCGAGTTTTACAGACTCTAACGTAAATTGTTCTTGAGTCTAACGGTGATCTAATTCAAAGTCGCTGAATCTTTCGGCGATTCGCGGAATGGACTTATAGATTGCCAAACTACACTTGTCAATCATTCTCCACATTTCAACCTACAGAATCAATACAATATTATTTCTATAATAAAACTAAAACATTTAATGGTTTTGGGTTGCCTCCCAAACAACGCCTTAGTTAACGTCGTGGCACAACGCGGGTTAACACCTAAACTTCACTTTTGGGGGTTTGCCAAAACATCATTTGGCAACCCCCTGCTTTGTGCCTGATGGAGATGAGGGGTCACATGACCCGTAAGGTTCTCGAGTAGCTGAATGGATCTAGAATGAGAACCGATCATTTGTTTCATTAATTTGATGTTCTCCTTCACTTTTTCCAACACCCTATCATGCTCACTTACCTTGTTGAGAATGATTGAGAGCATTCCCTCAACACGTTTACCCTCATCGTCCTTGGGCTTTCTTCACTCATGAGGAGGAACATATTTATCGTTCTTTTTGTATTGGACTTCAATCTCCACTATCTTTTTAGCCAACTCATCCATCTTTGTCATCAGTGCGGCCAGCATGAAGTCCTTCTCTACTTCTTGGTTTGCTTCAGCCATGTGATCAAGCAGGTGGGCTGCTTCGTATAAGGCTGATGTGTAATACAACCCGGAATAAGTCGGTCAGCCAATGCTTTATTTTCGGGACAAAAATTTCTGTAGAAGCAATCCAGGAGGACTATATCGGGAATTTCATGAGTGGGGCATCGCATCAGAAATGATTTAAACCTTGCCCATGCCTCATGAATCCGTTCATCTTCCAATTGTTTGAAAGTTAGAATACGATCCCTGAACATCATTACTTCTAATGAAGGGAACTTCATTTGTACACGAGTACTGCTTGACATACTCATATCATCTGTTTCAAAGCTCAACAAGTAAAATACGAAACTAAAAATTAGGTAAGTAGACTACAACTAAGAAGAACAAAAATTCTACTACTCTAAAAATTCTCAAATAACACCACTCCCCGGCAGAGACGTCATTTTGATGTTTGTGTAATCAAGACACAACTTCCGATGCAAGTGTATACGATCGTACAATAGTTTAGTAACCCAACCAAGGGTTGGGATCGTTCCCAAGAGAGTGGTTCTAAGAGTTAATAGAAAAATAGAATTTAGTTCTAACTAGTCGTAGCAAAAGAAATTATCGATTAAAATCATTGTAAATTAAAGGGGGACACAAGAGTGTCAATTAAAATGGGGTTTTGTCACTAGTAAGTAAAAACAATAAAATAACAAAGGAATTCTAAGTAATGAGAGGGGATCCTTGGGATGTGACGGGAATACGGGTTAAGCTAGACTATTGGGTACATGCTTTCGATAGAGGATTCATATAATAATTATGACTAGGCTAAACTTTAAGGGGGATAAGCTCTCTCTCGAGCAACTTACCCCATTTCAAATGCGTTCCTCTCGGACACCCACTAGCCGCATGAAGACCAGCCTACGCCTTAGCCCACTCACTCTCTCGAGTTGAGTGTGTGGACATAGGACTAAGGTTCACTCTCTCGAGTTGAACCTCATTCAACCCACTCGCACCGACCATCAATTTAGTAGTTTTAGTTTTACGACCTCTCTCTCGAACAAGCTGGAAACACATAAATAAACTTGTATTTGCAATTACAAATTAATTAAATTCATTCACAACTACTAAACGAAATCACAATTAAGCTACGATTAAACAATTAGCAAGCAAGGCCCAACAATTATCTTAACTCATATTCGCAAATCACATCCCAAGAATTAGAGTTTTTAGCCACACATGTATAAGAGATAGAAATTTATGCCTAATTGAGCTTGCATTCAACTGGGTCTGAAGATTTAAGTCTTGATACATGCCAAAATTTAAGAATCCAAGAGACCCAACACCAAATCTTGAAGATGAAGCCCTTTGGATCTTCAAGTCTTCAAAACCCTCTCAAACTTAAAGCAAAAATATCAAAAAGTATTATTCTATATGAAAATTATAATAATTGTTCCACTCCTAAAACTACAACTCTAACTAGTATTTATGGTGTCATAGATTTGTGCTGCAGCGGATCGTTCAGTGTCCTTAGTCGGAATCGCCGACCAACTCGGCGATTCGCCTTTTGGTGTAGTTCATCGCTGTCTTGCACCAGCCTTCAGCATCGCCGTGATCTGTGTCATTGGGTGACATGGTACAGCTTCGCAGAACTTCTTGGCGATGCACCGACTGCTCCCGTTTCCGCCAACTTGATCCTTTCCTTCAGGGATCAGCACACTAGAACAACAGGAGAAGTGAGACCCTTCGGCGACTCGCCAAGTGGACTCGGCAATCCTCAGGCTTTCATTTCTTCGTTCTTTTCAGCCTTTTCATTCCTTTTTGCGACGTAGTGTCCGTGCTTTCCTTCAAACTTCAAATACCTTAAACTTAAGGGTTTTCATCAGATATTGAGGTAAAATAAGCATTTGAGGACACAATTTCTATTAAAATATACCCTTAATTGAGTCCAATTTGTGGACTCATCAGTGGTTTGTCTTCATGGGTTGCTGGTGTCCATTATCTATGATAGATATTATTATTTCATTTCTAGCATCAGGGGAGCATTCCAAAAGGATTTGGGTACTTGGGTTGATCTTAGTACAATATTTCACCTATAGACCGATGGGAATTCGAAATGAACCTTTCAGGTTTTGGAGGATATGCTTCGACCTTTTGTGTTAGATTTTAGAGGGTAGTGGGATAACAACATGTACCATTCAAGTATTCATATGGCCACATTTGAGGCATTATATGGTAGTCATTGTCGATCTCTTGTTAGTTGGTTTGAGACTTTAGATCATAGGTCACGTGGCACAAATTAGCTTCAGGATGCTTTGGCCTAAGTTTGTGTTATTTTGAATAGGCTACGAGAGGCTCAAAGTAAGTAGAAAAGCTATGCTAACCGTATGCATCATCTTTTGAGGTTTGGTGTTAGTGATCTCATCTTCCTCTAAGTATCGCCCTTGAAGGGCGTGATGAGATTTGGGAGGCAGGGTAAGCTTAGCCCCATGTATATTGGACCTTTTAAGATCATTTGGGTTGTTGGTGATGTTGCATATGAATTAGACTTTCCACCTACTTATCCAGTTGTTCATCCAGTTTTCCATATATCTACGTTTCTCCGGTATGTTCCTGATGAGTCCCATGTGCTTCCATATGATGTAGTCTAGTTAAATGACCATTTGACCTCGTGTAAGATTTAGTTGTTATTTTGTCTAGATATGTCAGATAATTGCATTTGAGAGAAATACATATGGTTAAGTTCTGGTAGAGGCACTATCTGATTGAGGAAGCTATCTGGAAGACTCAGCATGACTTGTGGGCCCAATATTCCCACATGTTCAAGACTTAAGGTAATTCTTAACTCTTTACTTT
This sequence comes from Solanum stenotomum, assembly GCF_019186545.1. Lineage (NCBI taxonomy): Eukaryota > Viridiplantae > Streptophyta > Magnoliopsida > Solanales > Solanaceae > Solanum > Solanum stenotomum. The sequence goes on along the minus strand of NC_064293.1, from coordinate 24,954,346 downwards.
CAAAGACAAAATTTGTTTTAGTAGTGGATGTTGTAATGACCCTCTAAGACATTTTTTCTATTTTTTGATTATTTTTTTCGGCATTTAGAGCGTCCATATAGAGACCCTAAGTCATTATGACTTGCTAGGGCTAATAGTTCAGTTACCTGGTCGTTCATTTGGTTTTATGTTATTTTTGTGTTTTGGAGCTTTTGAAATTTAAAAGGTTTGACTTTGGTCACAACTTTAGACAAGCGGTTTCAAAAAGCAATTTTAATGGTTACATTATCTCTGGAACATTGATTTGGTCTAGAAATACATGTGGTTTGGGTCTAGAGACTTTCGAGCTCAAGTTGAGTTATCTTGTGGATTTTGTCTAAAATAGATCCTTGGGTATGAAACCTACCTCTGTTTGAAGTTTTGACATCTACATTGAGTTTGGAATGCCAAATTTAGAAGGGTAGCATAGTTCGTGTGTATGCACGAGTTTTTGAACCAATCCCAAGAACCCAAGAAGAGTCCACTAGGACTTAGCTAAATTTTTTGGTGCTTGATGTTGGTGTAGCCGCCTAAGCGACCCTAGTGTCACGGACTTAGAGTCTCACTAAAGCTCTGTGCAGCACTTGACAACTTACTCACTACTCTTTAAAGATCTTGTAAGCTCAAGTAAGCCTTTTAAACTTATGATCGCTAAGAGAATGTAAAGAAAGACTTAGAGAATTTTGGAAGAAGGCTTTGTATTGCTTGGAGAATGCTTTACAACTTGTGTGATGCTTTGTAAATGAATGTCCCATCTATTTATACTACAGCCTAAGGGATAAAGTGTAATTTAAAATTACTTTACAAGTCCCTAAAGTATTTACACTTTGGTCCCTCTCTAGAATTCTCTACATACTCTAGGATATTCCAAAGTATTCTTAAAATATCTAAGGGGTTTCTAGAGTCTTCTAAGGAAAGGTCTAGGGAAATCTAGAGTGTTCCACTAACCTCTCCACAACTCTAGGATCGTTTTAGTGGTGCCATTTAAGCAGCCAAAGTGACTGTTTTAGCTGCCATCACTGGTAGTTATAATCTATTTTTCAACTTTCATTTCATTACTTTTCCCTTAATTGTGAGATTTTATGAACTCGAATTGCACTGAAAATTGTTGGTTATTGTTATAAATTGTTGGGAGAGTGTTCTGGGGCATTAGTAGAGTTGTGATGGTCGCATTAGACTAATAAGTTTCCCTCGATTTCTTTCATTTTGATTATTTATCGTGAACTCTTAGTTTGAATGCATGACCTGTTTTGAGGAATTTCAAAACTTGGATTGTGCCTATTTTTAGGGCTCAAGTCCCTTGAGTTTGTTGAAACCCTTTGGCAGAAGAAGTTTTGGAATTCCTTCTGCGAGTTTCATAATGCCATTTTTGTCTCAATTTTTTATCCATTTTTATTATTGTTAATTGGGTGTTTAAGTGACCATATTGACGCTGGAATCATTAATATGATGGTGTTGCACCATTTGAAGGTGGCTCAGAAGGAAAAGACTGCAATTTAAAGGTTTTGGAGTGCACATTATCGAATTTGAGGTAGGCTACGACCTACTCTCCTTAGACTTTGTTTATGATTTTTAAGCATGCTAATTAGGTAAGTGTGGGTTGGGTTTCCAACATGATTCCATGTTATGTTCTTTACTTGTATTGTTTTGGCCTTATTTTAGTTATTTCAGGTGATTCTTGAGTTCTGTATGACTTGTTGATATCTGTTTGTGCATGTGAGCTAATATTAGGCTAAAATTTCCTTAGTGTTTTTGTTGAGAAGCCTTTGCCTATGCTTGGCTAGTGTTTCTAAAAAGGATGGTTTTTGGAGCCCGTAGAGCTTGTTTCAAGATTTTATTTGACTTAGATGCCACCCTACAGGCTAGGTTGTGACCTTCGGGTAGCCCATTTAGTAACTTTAGTTGGTTGGCTATGGTTAGTGTACCTAGACTCATTTAGGACCCTTTTCTTCCTTGTATAATTATAGTTGACCCAAGGTGAGATTATGTGGGGGTGGGTAGCTAGTGTGTTGGCTATTCCGATTTCGAATTTTGGGGTAAGATAGAAATTTATACAACTGATCCAATGTAAGATTTCGGAAGCTGTTAGGTATTTTTGTGGCCATTTCGACGTAAGATTCGGGGTGGGACCGGCCTCTCCGATGTAAGATTCTGGGAACTGTTGGGTTCTTATAAGGTTTTCCGACGTAAGATTCTAGGAAGGACTAGATATCTCGATGTCAGATTCTAGGATATGTTAGAATCTATCAAGGATTTCTGACGTAATATTCCAAAGAGGAATAGCCATTTCGATGTAAGGTTCTGGAGCATGTTATGTTCCGATAAGGCTTTCTAATATAATATTTTGAAAAGGCCTGGCTATTCCAATGTAAGATTTTGGAAGATGCTATGTTCGAGGTGTTTGGGTTCATTTCATAATTCTATTTGGTAGCATAAACTTTGAGTGTACCTATCGGGCTTATGGGGGTTCGTTCAGGTTATTGTTTGTTTATTTTTGTGTTGTAATGTCTTTGTATGTGGGGGTCCAGGTAGGTCTAGATAGCTTTTATTGCTTCATAAATTGCTTTAGTAGATTTACTTCGATGCATATCTAGTTATGCCTTTATTTTTGTCCTGTTACCTTACTGTACTCGCCTTTTATCCTGTTATTACAATTGCAAGCTTGATCAGCTTATGATGTCTACTATCTACTGAGTATATGTTGTTTTGGTACTCATATTGCACTCTACATCTTGTTCCCTAATGTAGATCTGGGCTCGAATCACCCCCGGTGATCCTTGTGTTGTTGATGTAATATTTCGGAGACAGAGAATAAGTTTATTGCCGATTAGAGTCGAACCATCTCCATCTGTATGTATATGTTTTGGTTAGTATTTGTATCTCGAGGCAACTGCTTGTTGTATATGTTTAATCTCTACTCTATTTTGTAGTAGTTTTATACTGTATCCACCAAGTTTTTGGTGGTATAAATATATATATATATATACTGGCATCCACCAATTTTATCTCGAGATTCGTTGTTTCTTCTTGTAAGGCTTTAATTGTTTCTTCCTGAAAGGGTTTAATTGTTTCTTCCTAAAAGGGTTTAATTGTTTCTTTCTATCTGTTCTGCTTCCTAGGACTGTTATCGTTTATTGTTGGTTTCAGGCTAAGGGTTAGGCTTACCTATTGGTGAGTCTAGTAGGTGCCATTATGACTTCAATTTTGGATCGTGACATTATTTTATCTTAATATACAATTTGAAGAATAATTCCTCTTTATTTCATTCTTTGTAGACAAATTATAAAAATTGTGTAATATGTAAAAAAAAATTAAAATATTTTTATAAAGGTTGATCAAGAGGAGAAGAAAAAAAATGGTGATGGAAAGTTACAGAGTAGGGCCTAGAGGGAAAAGAGTGAAGCAAAGAAGAAAAAAGGAAAAAGAGAAAAAAAGAAAAAAAGAAAAAAAAGAAAAGGGAAAATGCAACATTCCTACATACCCTTCACCCAGGTTGAAATTTTGATCTTAGCATAATAACATATTATTTTCTATCCCTATTAATTTCTTTCCATTCCCTCTCTTTTTTGTATTTCATTCTTTATCCTATTAGCTACTCCATATAATAAAAATTGAAAACTATAAAATATGTCTAACAAATCATTGATGAAAACTGACATAAACAATGTGATGTGACACCTCTCTATGATCAATATTTCTATTTATCCTTTTTTCTCAATTTTTAATTTTTTCCTTCATTTCTTTACATAAAAATTTATATTAAATTCCTCCTATCCATTTATTAACATGCAATTAAAGAGGATAATGAAAAATTCAAATATTCTGAATTTTTCCTTCATTTTTTTACATTAAAAACATGTATTAAATTCCTCTTATTCATCTATTAATATGGCATTAAAGAGAAAAATGAAAAGTTTAAACATAAAGAATATATTTATTGTTGTAATAGCAAATGAAAAGTTATAACAATTATGAAGAGCTTATTGCAATAAATTAATAAAGAAAAGTATAAAATTAGGCATGAGAGGAGAGAACATATTTGCAGGTCAATATAAAATTTATCAATCATTGCAAGAGATAATTTACTGTATCAAGTAACTTGAAAAATCAATATTTTGATTCGTTTGTATAAATGAATTTATTAGAATATATTTGTATGATTTGATCCTTTAAATCAGTAAAGATTGTTACAAAATCGAACAAATAAGAACTAAATCTTATTTCTTGAAGGAGCTCAACATACCAAAGATCGGCGGTCAATTTGTGAATTGTGGAAATGACAGCCACTATAAAGTGAAATAAGAATTAAATCTTATTTCTTGAAGGAGCTCAACATACCAAGATCGGCGGTCAATTTGTGAATTGTGGAAATGGCAGCCACTATAAAGTGTTAGTTCTTTCTTTCTATTGTTTTGATTTACAAAGAATAAGACTGTGTAGTATTAAAATGATATGGGAAGTTATTAAAAAAATTCAAATTTATGATTATTTCTTTTGAAAGTAAAGAATAAATTTACTGTGATAATTGGAGAAGAATGAGGAAGTTGTTTGATAAAGTATCTACTATAGAATCGGTTAATTTTAAACCTAATTAATCAAAGAGAAAATATCCAAAGTCATCCAGCCACTTGAGGCCTAGGGCCTATATTATATTTATATTTAAAAAATGTTATAAAATATATTTATGTATTAAATTTAACATATTGTTAATATATAAAATATATTAACATACACGTAAGGTTATTCAGTTTAGTTCGAAATGTTGACAATTTTTTTCATAAATTAAAAAGACCATCCTAATTGTTCAGGACAGTTATGCACTTAAATTAAAGTCCACAATTTTACTTTAAAATGACATAAATCGATTAAAATTGGTTCGATTTGGTCGATTTTTCATATTCTTTTGATACCCCAAAGTTGTTGTATAGTTTCAACAAATGTTGAAGCATATGCAATAACTATTGCAAACAACTGCAATCGTCATATGAGTTTTAACAGTCAATTTCAAGAGCTCTTAAGATATTTTAGCAAATGCGAAATAATTACAGCAACTTATGCAAACAACAACAGTAATAATTCACGAGTCTCAATTTTATTGTTATTGATTGTCATCAACCATCTAATAATCCTTGGAGACGACACTTCTTCATCAAAATCCTTAAATTTTTTCTGAATGTAAAGAATGACTTCAAATATTCGAGTGTAAATAAAATAATATCATAAATGATCAGAAAGATAATAAATAAAATATAAATATTTTAATAGTAAAAAAATACTCTCTCTGTCCCAATTTATGTGACTTACTTTCTTTTTTGTCCCATAAAGAATGACACATTTCTATATTAAGTAACAATTTAACTATAAAATATCTATTTTACCCTTAAGGGCCCGTTTGGCCATACGATATGGTATCATGATATGGAATCATGAGATGAAATTGAAGTTTTGTTTGGACATGCGATATGGAATTTTTGTGTTGTATATTTTCTCATAAACATAAAATTTTCATAAGTTGTAAAACTATTAAAATAGCCCCAATTGTTTATTCAATCTTATCAAATAAACAAAAATTTATAAAATGGCATAATAAATTATTACAAAGCTATTTGTTCTCCACTTAAGTAATTGTTTCATCTAACTTTAATTTAATAAAAAAAATTAAACATAAATTGTAGTGTACTAGTCTTTAATATAATCCTCCCACATAGTACAAACAATTTCATCACGTTGAACTTGTATTTCTCGATCATGTGACCGAGTAGACGAACCAACATTGTTACTTTGAGCCATTTGTTGGTCAATATCATCCACAACTATGTTTTGATGCTCTTAGACCATAAATATTTCATCAGTACTTTTGTATTCTCACAAATAATTATGTAACACTGCACAAGTTATGACAATTTTCCCTTGTGTATCAATATCACAATGGTTCATGCCTTGTTTTAGTATTCTAAATCTATTTTTCCAAGCTCCAAAAGTATGTTCAATCACATTGCGCAGAGATGAATGCCTATAATTAAACAGTTCTTTGGGATTTTGAGGCTCTCTTTCGCTTCCTCGGTAATTTTGCAAATGATAGCGTAGTCCTTTGTATGGAGCTAAAAATCCTTTTATATTTCAGAAATCAACATCAACAACATAATATTTATCTACCAACAAATATTTTATAAAGAATTACTAAAAGCATATGTGACGTAAATGAGACAGCTTTGTGTAAATAAATAATATTTATTCTAAGGATGTAATTTAAAGTTACCATATGGTGGAAATGGAAATTGTGACGTTGGTTTAACAAGTGCATTCTCAAGTATTTTACTATCATGTGCAGTACCTTCCCAACCAACAACAACAAAGGTAAATCGCCTATCAAAATAACAAGCACATAAGACATTTTGTGATGTTCTCCCTTTGCGATTACGATATGTTTGTTGCACCGCTTTAGGAACCTCCCCTTCTATATATGTTCCATCAATCGCACCAACATAATTCTATCAAATTAAAAATACATCAATATTATTTTAGTGCATAAAATAAATTGGAAGCATTATAGAATGCACTTCATAAAAATAATGTTTGTAAGAGTAATAAAAATAGGAATTCCAACACAATGCAAAGTCATAAAATAAATATTATCTCTTTAAACAAAGTTGATAGGAAATATGTAACTAAATACTAATAACTTACACATAAAATATAAATGTGCACTTATTAAGGCCATAAAATAAATTTATTACTCAACAATCAGTTGGTGTGAGTTAAAGTTACTATATGTTGGTGAGAATAATAAATTTTAAAAAGTAATGATGTGATTATAAATTTTATTTACTTATGAAATAAATGGTTAGTAGATATAAATGTGGGGTTGTTTTAACAAAATATAAACTTGTAGATCAATTTTTGTATTAAAATATCTCAAATCATGATATGAAATTCTCATATAATTCCATATCATAGTTTTTGGAGAATATGGAATCACATTTCATGATATGGAATCAGCGTAAAATCGCATGTCCAAACGCTGATTCCATCTCACGATACCATATCGTGATATGGTATCGCATGGCCAAACGCCTACTTAATGAAATAATTTACAGTCACACAAATTTATATCATTCATTTTGGACCACAAGTTTTAAAAGTCTTCCTTTCTTTCTTAAACTCCATGCCGAGTCAAACTACCTCACATAAAATGGGACGGAGAGAGTAACAAATAAAATTTACCGTGAAAGTGCATGAAACACCATAGAGATTGTTGGTCTTAACAGTTGAACTCACAACTTTTCTTAGATACTTTAATGTGAGAGAATACCTTTCTCGATCTCATGGATAAGCACAAAACGCTTATGGTTAGCTAAGATCCTAAATCGAGCATCATAAACATTTGTCTCAGGATCGTTACCATAATGAATACCGTGCACAAAAAAATTTGAGTATACTGAATTTTTCATACTTTTTAAAATCTTCTTAAACTTCAAAAGCTCAAGCAATTACTTCCATATTCAATACTTCTTTCCCATCGTATCAATAATTTGTTGATAAATTATGTCTATCTTAGTTGACTAGACGACATAATGATGAAGTAAATGAAAGTCCAAATAAGTTATAATGGTGAACTCTTTCATGCCAAAATAAACAGACATGCCGTAATAATTTATCCAATACTCATTTGTTCTCTCACGTTTAATCTAGCATTGAAGAAGTTGATTACCAACTTCATTTGAAATCGAGCATTCATACTTTCATCTAGGTCTAGATATTTTTCAAAAATCGTAGATCTAAAGAATTTTTTCAAATTTTGTTTATTCAATATTTTTCTAAAATCATTAAACAATTTTTTTCATTTATGATCTTACTATAACATCACCAATCATATTTGGATGAGTATCCTTAGGTGTCTCAAAGTCATAAGATAAATACTTAATAGACTTGATAAATTCGATTGAAAGATCAGTAATTGAAGGGGCTGACAACTGAAGATCTAACGAAAGAAGGATCAACAATGGAAGGACTAACAACTAAAAGACCATCGACAAATGGACAACTATTGAAGGACTAGTAACAGAAGGACTGACAGCTGAAGTACTGGTCAGTGAAAGCTACGGTACATATTTATCATAACGTCTTTTTTATCTAACCTCATCTTGTGCAACTTCACCATTATCTTCAATATTTTTTAAATTATCAGTAAAATCAGAATCATCTACATCTTTGAAAGAATCATTTCTTCTTTCAAACTCCTCCTCCTACTGTTGATGACTGCTCTAGACCCTCATTTAATTGCCTAGGGTTTGACGTTGTCTAACTCTCAGCAATGATATGCTCAACAAGATACTTTCAACAATGATATGCTCAACAAGATCTTCTCCTCCTCCTCCTCTTCCCCCTCCTCCTCTAGACCCTTATCTAGTTGCTTAGGGTTTGATATGCTCAACAAGATTTGTCAATTGTGTTTCATTTATATCCTTCTTTTGTTGTTCTTCAACCTCTCTTTATGTATTACTTCATTTTTTTTTTGAAATTCTAGTAGAAACATCATATCTAGTAGGGGTGGGCATAAATATTGAAAAATCGATACATTGAATCAGATTAAATTTTTTTCTATTTTCAGTTTCAATTTTTTGGATTTTCAATTCGGTATTGATTCATATTTTTTGTTACTTTGGTTTTTTGATTCAGTTTTCGGTAACACAACTTTTGTATTTCGGTTTAACCGAAATTTATGCATTACTATTTTAGATATTATTTAATTATTAATATTATATTATATATTTTCTAATTTCTACTAACTACTGGTACTAAGTAGTAACTACTAACTATATTTCATTTTCTTCCCTTTAGCACCCCTTAGGTTTTCATTTTTGATTTTTTTGTCTTTTTTACTTTTTGTTTCAAATTTTTAATCTACCTAGCCACCGCACCTCCTCTTCCAACTCCAAGTTGCTGCGTCCGTTCCAAATTTTTTGTCTTTTTACTTTTCGTTCAAAATTTTCAATATGCCCTTAGCACCCCTTAGGCTCTAGCATTTTGCAGCATCCGTCCATCAGCCATCGTCGTCTGCCTATACCTAATGTGATCTAACACCAGCGAACTACAATACTATATCATTAAAAACAAATTTAATAAATCGAATCGAACTAAATCGTATTACAAAAAATAAAATTGAAACCAAATTAATTCGGTTCGGTGTTTGGTACAACAAACTCAATAATCGAAAATTGAAAAAAATAAATAAATTGAAACTGAACAGAACTATCAAATGCCCATACCTAATCTCTAGATTTTTTTCTTTTTTCTCCAAGCCACTTTATTTATACATGTAACATAAAATAGAGATAATCTATTAATTTAATCAATCATTCCAAATAAAGAGACATATGAAGTAATTGTTGGAGTTAATGAAGCAACTATTGCAATTAATGTTTAAATTGCTATAAAAATTCTAACACTTGCACCATAGACTTAAGTAGTTGTTGTATATACTTTAGCAACAGCTGCAATAAATTTAGAAATTCAACAGACTTGTTATAGCAACTTCAGCAACTACTTCATCTATTCACATCAAGTTTTGAGGTTATTGCAACAAATGTACAATATTCAAGCTCAATACAGAATAACAACCAACTACCAACACCAACCACAAGAGCATATTTTTTCTCTCACAAAGAATATAGCAACAATCAAGAACAACATATTTAAAAACACATCACTACATGAGCAATCTAAGAAAATTGTGTTCTTTTTCTTCTTCTTTAATTTACTACAGTTGAGTGAAACAACTTTCTACAACTTCACTCAACTGTTTCAGAAAGTTCAGTAGTTGTTGTAAATACTTTAGCAACTACTTCATTTATTCACAACAAGATCTGAGGAACCAACCATCAACACCAATCCACCATCGACTATAAGAATATATATTTTTCTCACAAAGAGTACAATAACTTAAGAACAACATATTTTATCACAAAGAGTACAATAACAACAATCAAAGAACAACAACATATTTAAAAAAACACCAAACAACCCAAGAACATATTTATTAGGGCATGCAACAACAAAATTTGTGAAATTCATGTATTTTATCATCTTTTTTAACCTAAACACCATTTTCACAAGAAAAATCAAAATCCTGACTATGACAAAAAGAAAAAAATATATTTTTAAAAATTGTTGAAACCCTAACCAGTAGAGTAGCAAGACGATCACGACGACGACGAACACAAAAAGGAAAATGAAATGAAGAAGATGAAAACAAAATTGAGAAGTTTCCTTCTCTGACTTTAAATTCTAAGTGGAAGAAGAATAAAATAAATTTGAATTTTAAATTCCCTATGGAGAGGTCAAGAGGGGATTATTTTTGTATTTTATTAAGTTTTAAGAAATGCATTTTATTCTTTACTTAACTTAATCCTTCACTAGTAGAAGCTTTAGAGTGTGTTTGAATTGACTTAAAAGTTGATTAAACCTACTTATAAGTCAGTATTGGACTTCTGAAAGTGTTTGACAAATATAAAAATAACATAAAATAAGTCAAAAAATGACATAAAATAAGTTAGAAAGTGTTTGGTAAGGTTAAAATTAACTTAAAATAAGTTTAAAATGACTTAGGCCTACCTTTGTCCTCAAAGAAATGAAGGAAAATGAAGTGTCATCAGTTAATTGAAAAGGTAACCTCCAGAATCACATTTTATTCTAGACAACTGTCTTATTCTGGTCAACTTCAAATCATAAATGCTGTCTTATTTTCTATTTATAATTTTTGGGGGACTGTGTTTATACTACCTCAAAGTGTATTGAAGGAAGTAGACAAGAAATGCAAGAATTAGCTGTGGGGAAAAATTGATGAAAAGAGAAAAATAACGCTAGTAGCATGGGAGAAAATCTGTACTCCTAAGAAATGTGGTGGCCTAAACATTAGAAGCTGCAAGAGCTGAATATTGCCTTTGTTGGAAAATTGATATGGCAATTGGCTACAAAACAAGACTTATTGTGGTTTAAATGCATTCATGGAATTTACATAAAGGATGGTGTACAAATATGTAATCTTTGTCAATCTACGGACAATAGTTGATACTTGAGGAAGCTGAACTCACTAAAAGAGTAGATGATTCATTGGTATAGTAGGGGAAGGTACCATCTGTCCCTTTCTGGTAATTACTCGGTGTCTAAGAGTTATTTCGCTTTACTTGGTCAGTTGCCTAGAGTGAAAGAAGCAGAGCTTCTATGGAATTCAATGATGCTGCCAAAGTATAAGAATGATCCTATGGATTGCTTTCCAGAGTAGGATACTTACCAATGAAAGAATGAACAAATTCAACATTTCAGTTGATGACCTTACATGCTGCTTATGTGAGGAAGATGAAATAGAGACTCAGATTCATTTCTTTGCTAGATGTGGTTGGATATCGTAAATAAGGACCGCTCTTTCTACAAGGTCAGGTTTGTACTTGCAACAGAGGGGAGTGATACAAAATCTACAATGGTTCCAAAGAAGAAGATGAAAAAGGTTCCAAAAGGAAGTAGCTACGACAATTTATGGTGCTATGATTTATCACACTTAGCGAGCAAGAAACATGAAGATTTTCAGAAACATAAATGTAAATACAAGTTTTGTTATAGCACAGTTCCAAAGGGAGATTAGAAAGAGAATAGATATGTTACACTCCTTCAAAAAGAGCTCATAAATGCACTTAGTATCTAGGATTTGTAACTAGCCAATCCAAATGGGTTCTAGCTAGTCAAAGTTGTCACTTTTTTTTTTTGAAAATACATCATTACCCCATTCAACTATAACACTTTTTAAAAAAAGACACTTGAACTTTCAAAGGGTCCTAGTACCCCCTTATTCTTTTTCACAGTGGATTAATTACCCCTTGTGATCCTATGTGGCACACAAAGTGTATTTCACTCGCAAGTGGCGAGTGAGATAAACAAAAAAATATTATTTTATTTATTTGATCAAAAATATGATTTTCTTTTTACTCTATTTGTTTTATTAATTGTATTTTTGATGAAAAACAGTTTTATTTTATTTTGACAATTGAGACCCATCAGCACTCCGATGAACAAGCTGCAATTCTTGCACTGGAAGATAAATTGGAGGCCATAGAAAATTTCCACTCCAAAGCTTTGAAGAACATTGATGAGATTATTGAAAAGAGAAAGAGATGGAAGCAGAGTGAGGTGATGGGGAAGATCGGAAAGAAGCGCTAGAGAGATTGACAACGACGGCGCACGACGGAGAGAGAATCGCCAGGGGCCATGTTCAAACAAAGTAGAAAATACCCTATCTAAAATTAGAGAAAGACTTTCGGTCTTTATCGATACAAAACATCTTGATTTCGAGCAAAAATCAAAGGTAAAATACACAAAAAGAAGATTATCCATTGGAGAAAATAGAAGAAATTTTGCTCCTACAGATTTACTTAGCCATTGTTGAGATGTGTTATTGATGTTATAGCAGTGGTGGTAAAACAAGAGAATTGCCGACGGCGGCGAAGAGAACGACTACTGTTGCTGTTGAAATATTGTTGAAGAAGAAGAAAAGATAATTTACTTATTATTTTTTTAGAAAAATGAATAAGAAATAATATATATGAAAATAAAAATTTAAAATTAACCTGATTGACACGTGGTGAGTATTAATTGGTGCGTGTATGCACTTCCTTTCTTATACTTGTGGTTGATGAAAAAATGAAATATTTTTACCATTTTTAAATTGTTTAAGGGGGTACTAGGACCTTTGCAAAGTTTCAGTGTCTTTTTTAAAAAAGTTTTATAGTTGAATAGGGTAATGATGTATTTGTTTTTTTTTTTAAAAAAAAACTTTGAAGCCTTGATAGACACGTCATACTCATTTTTAGTAAGAGGCAGAGGGGAGAATGTTTGACATGGCAGGAGTTGATTGGTGAGAAGAATGTGAATTTGGTTGCAGGCGTGCCACCTCCTCCCTATTTTAGATCTATCTATTTTCATACGTACATACATATTCAAACACATCTAACGATCAGTTGAGTCCCAATCTGAGTCCAATTTGTCAACTATTTGTAGGCGAAGAAGATCGATCTGCTGCCCCTTTGCTTGGTTGTCGATATTTAGATGAGGAAATGGGGAAAGCTTTAGTAATTATCTACATCACAGCTGCTGTGCTCCTTCTATTCCTCATCTCTCACTCTCCTTCTCCTTCCAACAAACCTAAGCGTCATCGCCGACTTAAATTGCGCTCCAACTTCACTTTTGACTCACATCCTACTCACCATGAACATATTCCGTTTGACCCTTTAGTTGCTCAAATCGAACGCCAACGTGAGGATAAGGAATGGGAGAAGCAGTATATTGACACCCATCATCATCAATTAATACATGAACATGCTCCTGGTCAAGAATCTCAGCCTGAATGGGAAGACTTTATGGATGCTGAAGATTATCTCAATGATGAACACAAGTTCAATGTAACTGATAGACTTGTATTATTGTTTCCCAAGATTGATGTCCACCCATCTGATGGTTTCGTCACTGACCATGAGTTGACTGACTGGAATCTGGAGCAGACCCGGAAGGAGGTTTTGCATAGGACTCAAAGAGATATGGAAATTCATGACAAAAATCATGATGGTTTTGTCTCTTTCCATGAGTATGAGCCTCCCAGTTGGGTTCGGAATTCAGGTTTTGTCTCTTTCCACTGTTTCAGTAATCCATTGATTTAGTAACTCACCGCAATCACAGTATCTCAACTCTATATCTGCTTACTTTCTTTATATATTTCATCTGTCACAAATTTTGATGTGGTTATGCTGCAACAGATAATACTTCTTTTGGATATGATATGGGCTGGTGGAAAGAAGATCACTTTAATGCGTCAGATATAGATGGAGATGGGCTTCTAAACATTACTGAGTTCAATGAGTAAGTTACTGCTAGGCTAGGAAAACTTTTTACTACCCTTACCTCCTTTGCTTAATAGTTCTGTGAACTTCATTTGATGATTCCAATAACTTCTTTCTTTATTGTGATTTCTTAGCTTTTTACATCCCGCCGATACGAGCAACCCCAAACTACTTCACTGGCTCTGCAAGGAGGAAATAAGGTTCAGTAGATTTGCTTCTATAACAATTTTTTAAATAAGAGCTTTATTCATTTTTCTGATTTTTTTTCTCCAGTATAAAAGTCTTCTTTTACAAGTTGTTAATGTGCCAATTGCTATTTGTTGTACCTACCATCAAATCTTCTTTTCATTTGCTCTATATTTTGGGTGTCATGATTTTTCTTGCTGGCTGGGAAGTTTAATCAGAATGATATGCAGGAACCTTTAGAAGAAGTCATATCAAGTGAAACAAGGGTTACAAATGAAAAGAAAGAGGGAGGTTTGGGAGTGAGGAATTTGAAATTACATAACAAGAGTTTATTACTTGAGTGGCTGTGGAGATATAATAGGCGAGGTGATGAAATCTGGGAAAAGCTATGCTAATAAATGCTATATATGGTAAGAATGATTGTTGGAAACAATACCCTCCACAATTGAGAACAACAGGGCATATTTGGGAAGACATTGATGGGATGTGCGATGCGTTTTTACAGTATACTAGATTAGAGGTGGGTAAAGGATCCATGATTAAATTTTGGACAGATTTCTAATATGGGAATGTAGATTTCAGACGCAGGTATCCAGACTTGATCAGATGTTCTGTGCTTAAGGATGTATATGTTTCCGAGTTTCATTCCATCTCTTGCTTGAATCTAGAATTCAGACTAGATGATTGAGAACTGGAAACTTTCTGTCAACTTACTCAACAGTTGGATCCTATTTAAATTGATCTAAACAAGAAGGATGCATTGATTTGGGTGAATAGCAAGGATAAAATGTTCTCTGTTATGACAACAAACTGTTGTTACAGCGGAATGGTCAGGGAACATCTAATTGACCTTGGAAGATCATCTGGAAGTCTAAAGCTCCCGGTAAAGCTCCCTCCCTTTGATGGATTGTCACTTGGGAGGCCTGTTTGACATAAAATAATTTAATAGAAAAGGAGTTTCACTTTAAGTAATAGATGCTATTTGTGCGAAGAAGACCAGGAAACAGCGGAATATCTGTTTTTGCATTGCAAAGTTTCCTGAGACTGCTGGGAGTTGCTTTTAATGTAACTGGTGTTTCTTATGCCCTTGAAGATTAAGAACATAACGGATTGCTGGAAAAGTCAAAGGATGTCTAGAAACCTGAAACAGATTTGGATAACCATTCCCAGATGTATTTTTTGGACTATATTGTTGGAAAGAAATAAGGCTTGCTTTGAAGGAAAAAGGATGCAGGTTTCTAGAATTCAGAACTCTAGCAGTAGGGTAGATAACCTGGATCAGTACATGGATCTCTTAATCTTGCTAGGAGGAATTACTTGATGTGCTGATGTTTCTTGTGCTATTGGTTTTAACTTTTCGGTACCATCTTGGTACTTCATTAATAAAACTTGACCTTGTAAAAGAAAAGAAAGACGTGAAACAAGGCATTATGTATGGTTCTTTTCAACTGATCCGACCAGTTTGATATTAGGAATAGTCGTCTTTAGATCACAAGCGACCTAATTTTCTTTAACCTGTTCCTGGTGGTATCAGAATGCTGGTATGTCGGTATAGCTAATCTGTCTTTCCAGGAAAATGTTTTTCTCCAGAAAAGATTTTAAGTTCAATCATTTTATTCAAGCTCTTCTCTAGGATCCATGTCCTGGGGAAAAGAGTCGCATGTATGACATTTGCCTCAATGACAGTCCATTACTGCTGGAAAAAAAAGCCACGGTGAATTCCTTCTGTACCAGGAGTTGGTCATATTATACCGGCCTTAGTCAAACCCTTGAGATCAGCAGATTCTTCCTTCCTGATTCAGAGCAATAAAAGAGGCACTCAAGCTCTCTCAGAGATAAGTTTCTGGCGCTCTGCCTCCATCCAGTATTTTGACAACAAACCTTCTTGCGGAACATTTCTTGTCACCCACAAGAAGTTTGCCTACTTATCCCCCTCTTTAACTGCATCGCTGCTAGGGTCTGTCTCCAATACATTTCTTATGTTTGAGTTTCCTTTCAATAACTTCTTTGATTTTTCCTCCAGCATATCCGATTTCTCTTGTTGCTATGGTGGTCTAAGCTCCTTCATCATACTTTTGGGTTGATATAATCTCTACCTAAACCTGATTCTACTATCTTTAAGCTTATTTTAGTAACTTTTACTGTCCTTTTTGGAGGTCTAGAAGTTGAATCCTTGTTACCTCCGATAATTATTTAATCTTTGCTGTGTTACTTCTCTGGATATTCTCTTTTTGCAGCTCATTGAATCTGGGAAAAAAAAAGGGCAGTCCAGTGCTCTAACCTGCATGGAGTCTAGAGAAGGGCTGAACCACAGTTTGTTTATTGTACACAACCTTAGCTTGCATTTTTGCAGAAGGTTGTTTCCCACGGCTTAAACCCATAACCTTTTGGTCATATTGCGCCAATGGTTATTATCGTGCTTCAGCAAATCTGAGTGGAACTTTAATTCATCTCCTCTTTCCACTTTTGAGTGTTATGAGTATAGTGAGGTGATAACCTAAGCAAACTGTGTGCTTCAATCAGGATAACCTCCAAATGTCATTATATTTAAATCTATCATACAGTTCACATGTTATAAAGAGAATCCCGTTCCTGCACCACGAAATGCTTGATAGCTGCACTCATTCCTTTTCTCCTTATACTTTTTTTTTGAGAATTGGTATTGTTGTATTCCTCAACATTAAGGATATGCGGGAGACTTCTGTTAAAATCCTTGTAAATATTCTAGAGTATGTGTAATTAAAATAGGTACTTTAATTTACTCCTATTTTGATTAGGTATTGATTTCCTTTACTTTTTAGGACATGCAAGCATAGTTATTTAAGCCCCAATAGCTTGAGGGAAAATCAAGACAGCTCTCTCTTATTTTCTCTTCCACTTCATATGTATTAGAGCTAGGCCTTTCTCAATTCTTTGTTTCACTGATGTTGGGCCCCTCTTTATATTGTTCAAGTTCCCTGTTGGCAGGAATGGGCGTGCAAGTGTGGAAAACTTGGCCAATTTCATAATCACCTTCAAAATCTTGTTGTCACGTGGACAAGCCACTAATGTATAAATACAAAATTGAAAGATAATAACAAGTCTCAATGTCTTTGTTCTCGAATAGAACAAAGCATAAAATAAGGAACAAGAGGGCCTGTCAGGATGACAAAAAGCTACCTCTCAATGTATCCTCTGAAAGCCTCGAAGAAAGATGAAGATGAAGGATCACACGGGTCCAGGCTCGGAACCTACACAAGTGTAGAAGCAAGTAGTGAGTACGAACGACACGGTACTCAACAAGTAACCTACTAAAACAAGGTACAACTAGCTAGAAAATGAGAACTCCTTTCATCCCAACCGAACCGCCAAAACTACAACCTGCATAAAAATCAACCCAACCTAACAATTTACAAAGTACAGTTCTCAAGGTTTCATAGTAATAGTTCAACAATTACAGTTCATCAACTACAAGTATCACGATCGTCAAGCACAACAATCAAGTACACCAAACACAAGTATCAAGATTATTATGCACAAATATCAATCGAGACTCATGCGGAACACCCATAGTCCAGGTACTCGCCGGCAATGACCTCAACATTACAATACTCGCCGATAAAGACCTCGACATCAATAACACTTGCCAACAAAGACCTCAACATCAATAGCATGCATTGACAATGACCTCAACATCAATAACACTCGCTGGTAAAGACCTCAACATAAATAACACTTGCCAAGAAAGACCTCAGTATCAATAACACTTGCTCTCAATGACCTTGACATCAATAACACTCACCGACAATGACCTCGACATCAATCACACTCACCGACAATGACCTTTGCATCAATACAAGATATCTTCTCACTGTGTTTTAGAACCGATGCAAATAGGAATGTTCACACAATAATGAAGAGGTAACAATCACAAACAATTCTCATCCACAACAATACTATCAAAGTATCACATCAATCACCGAATCAATATCAACACTCAAGGCAATTCACAATGCACAATAAGCCATTAGCAACACATTGCCTTTTTAATTAACCCCGTCTTTATCATTAAGGTTAACCAATTTGAGCAATTAACCCATCACTTCATTCCCATTACTCCCCAACACATACAAGAAAGAGAGTTCAAGATTCTACAAGTTTTAATAAGGTTCAAAAATTCACTTGTCTTAATTCAATCAAAAGTCAATCCGAGACTTGAGCTTTTCCTTTCCGAACGATATCCAAAGCCACACAATCAAATCCAACAAGTAATCACAATAAGATTTCGGAAATGACAACACCCATATCATACACTTTGAAAAATGGGTCAGAACAACTCAAAATCAAAAACCCAATTTTGAAAAAGAGGTTTGAATTCGAAAATCATTACTTGAATACATTACCCAAGATATTTGGAACTCATTGGTGAAAATCATTTCAAAAACGGATTAGAATCTAGTTCAAAATCTCTCCATTTTTACTTGAAAACTCAAGTTCATGAAAACCTTCACTTTGCCATTCAAAATTTCCAATTTTTGATGTTAAAATCCGCAAATGATCATAGAGAATTGAAGTTTTAGGGTCACAAAGACTTACCCAAATGATTTGCTACGAAAAATCTCTTTAAAATCTCTTCCAAGGGTTTTCCAAATCTCAAAATGGGGTAAAACCTTGAAATTTCAGACAAAACCTTCTCTGGAGTTGCTCTTGTGAACCCAGGGTCGCTACGTAATTATCGCAATCGCGAGCTAACCTTCGCATCAGCGAAGGTTGCGAATGCGACGATCACTCGGGAACGTGACGCTAGCTTCGTTGAAGCGATGCTCGCTAGAGCGAGCCGTCCCTCGCTAAAGCAAAGCACACCAGACATCAGAAAATCAGCCAACTCTCAACTCTTCGAAAGGACCCTCGGGATTCGTTCGAAATCCTGTACACAAAAACTATGCAACCTAACTAAACTCAACGTTCCAGGCTCAATGAAACCATCAAAACACGAATCCGAGGTTTCCTAGACCCGTAATTCGTGAAAGTCACAAAGAACTAACTAATGCCTAAAAAGGCCAAATCAAGTTCAGGACCTCTGAAAATTCAGCCAAGACCTCTCTTAGGCCTAAAATCATCACCCGAATTCAAAGGAATTGTCAGAAATTCGATCCGAGCATCCGAATCTCAAATGTTGACCAAAAAGTCAACCCAATGGCTAAATCTCAACAATTTCCAACTTAGAACCTCAAATCCACAAAAAGACTCCGAATCCGAAACCAACTAATCTCTTAGACCAATTTTCACATTCCAGGATTGATGGAATCGAAGAAATTCTATTTCGAGACTCGAAACTCCAAAAGACACCAAAAACCACTTTTTTTTTACCAACTTTAGCCTTTCAAATTCAATCTATTTCATAATTCACCACTTTTTACTCAAAACTCAAAACTGATTTCACAAACCAATCAAAAATGACTCGGGGCCATCATTGGGAGTGCTAAAACGATAATTTTATGAAAAAATTTAAAAATGACCTTTCAGGTCATTACAGGGGTGGTGGTGGTGTTGAGTCTCCCACATCAGCTAAGAGATGGGGTAGTCCTCACCTCTTGAACTAGCTTTTGGGGTTGAGTTAGGCCCAAGATCCATTTTCTCAACATCAAAAACTCAGTAAGTATTAAACTAAGAAAAATTAACAGATTACAAGGCTCCTTATAGATCTACAAGATCTTATGCATCCTCTACACATTGTTCTTTACACAAAAAATAAAAAGATACAATACAATTCCATTTTTCCTTTACTTTTTGTTTCTCCTTTTTGTTCTCTGTCCTTGTCACTTCTTCTTTCTTTCCTTTCCCATTCATGGAGTCAAAGGGCTAATTAGGCCATAGAACTATATAAACTCATCCGTATGCCAGAAAATTTTGATCTTTTAAATGGTTTGTGAACCTAATCATGTATCATCGAAGTGGATTCTTCAACATTTTGAGCAAAATAAAAGAGGTAATATTTCAGGTGGTCACTCAACTTAGGGTAGTTCACTTAGAAAGTTACTCAACTTTTGTAACCTATAAATCACTCAACATAAGGTAGTTCACTTAGAAGGTAACTCAACCTTTTTTATAACCCAAAAGTCGCTCAACTAATTGATATTTCACCTAGAAAGTTACCCAACCAATTTTAATAATTTTTTCATTAAATTTGTTGAAATGGAATTTTATTTTAAGCTAAAGTTTAAGAAATAATAAAATACTGATTTTAACCATTTTATTGACCCGCCCCACTTATTTTGATCCACTAAAATTATAAATATATATATATATATAATATTGATGCACATAGTTTGTTTCAGTGTTTTCAAAAACGTTTTTGGGGCGAGTCTCGGGGCGGGGCGTACCAAAAACGCTCCAAGGTGTAAATTAAAAACGTAGATCCATAAGGCATAAGTCCTAAAATTTGAGGTGTTTCTCAAAAATTTAGCTTAAAATATGACAAAATCATTAAAATTGGTTGAGTGACTTTCGAGGTGAAATACGAATAGTTGAGTGACTTTCTAAGTGAGCTACCCTGAGTTAAGTGACTTTTGGATTATTAAACAAAGTTGAGTGACTTTCTAAATGAACTTCCTTGTGTTGAGTGACCATATGTGTATCATGAAGTATTAAATTAAGAAAAAAATAATAGATTGCAAGGCTCCTAATAGATCTACAAGATCTTCTTCATCCTCTATATATACATTATTCTTTATGTTAAATTAGGTCTTAGTAGACGCCCTCAGGTCAGGGAATAGAGCTAACTGCATCGGAAAAAATAGCAATTCCTAGTTCGAATCTTGGACCTGGTTCACACTTGAAAGCAACAATTCTTCTTCCAATTTCGTACATAAAATTGTGTATATAAAGAAGAGTTCGTCCTTCTTCAAAGAGATAAAGTCACGCGGCCCTTCAAGATAGAGGCTTCCGTCATCGTTAGAATCCCGGGGCGGGGGTCTAACTCACACCCCAAAAGCTAGCTCTAAGGGAGGAGGATTGCCCAAGCCTTATAAGGAGTCCACCCATCTCATTAACCACAAATGTGTGACTTTTGTCATTCTTTAACACTCCACCTCTCGCCCAATGCTTAGCATATGGTGCATGGGTAATTTTTTATATTTGTGGCCCAACATTGGGTGAGATTGCCCTGCTTTGATACCATGAGAAATTAGAAGAAGAAGAAGAGATATTGGGAATAGAATTGTTGATTATTCTCTCTAAAGTTGATGGAATTAAATACTTGTTACAGATTATATAAATAAAGAAGAGAATAATAAAATATCACACACAATCTCCTAAATGCTTAATTAAAGGGATTACTGGAGTATCACAATATCCTAAATGCTTAATTAAAGGGATTAGAGAATATTTTCATATCCGGCCTATCTAATTATACCATAATTAACACACCAAAAATAAGAAGATACAACACAATTCCATTTTTGCCTTACTTTTTTGTTCTCTTCTTTCTTTCCTTTCAAGTGTAGGGAGTGAAAGGGCAATAGAATTAGGTCATAGAACTATATAAACTCATCCATATGCCAGAAAACTTTGATCTTTTAAGTGGTGTGTGAACCTAATCATGTATCATCGAAGTAGATTCTTCAACATATTGAGCAAAATAAAAGGATGCTAAAGGAAAATATGGCTTCCAGTATTGGAAGATTATGCAGGAAAAAAAGAAACAAAAAGAATTGTAAACAATGACTTTAGCAGCTCCAATTTAAAGAAATAATAATCCTATACCAATAATCTAAATCTTTTGACATTCTCCATTAACAAGCTCGTGACGCTTCTTAAGTACTTGTACAGTATCAAGTATAAGTATAGCTTATAAGATAAATGTTCCATTGGTATATGTGCATTAAAATGTAGGTCTGGTAAGTTACTGGAGATTCTACTAGTTTTGAGTTTCAAACTGTTTTATGCCTTGCAATTTTTTATTTGCTAGTCTTTGGTTTTGTTAATGAACATGCTTTAGAGATAATTTACTGTAGAGAAGCAGTCCTTCCTAGGTGAACACTGTTTATAATAATTTGATTTCTTTTCTTGCTCTCCATTTTATTTCAGGGAGAGAGATAGTGACAAAGATGGTAAGGTTAATTTCAACGAGTTCTTTCATGGGCTGTTTGACTTGGTAAGAAACTATGACGAGGAGAGTCATGATACTTCTCATCATTCTGAGGATTCACAAGAGTCTCCAGCCAGAAAGTTGTTTGCTGAGCTTGATAAAGATGGGGATGGGTAAGAAACTAGACATCTGTTGCAGTAATTGTTTCGAGTAAATTCATCAACAAACCTTTAAATTTGATTTTATGCAGATATTTGTCAGAAGCTGAATTGCTACCTATAATTGGAAAGCTTCATCCATCAGAGCGTTACTATGCCAAACAACAAGCAGATTACATCATACAGCAGGTAATTTTTACTGAACTGAAGTGCCTTATTTAATAGAGTGCTGAATTGACTTATTACTCCTTGCTATTACCAACTAGTACTTGCATGTTTGCATTATCTTTATTTCTTAAGCTATAACCAAACTACTGCCATTGATTTGCTTTTTGCCTGCTTAGGAGCTATAGGTGGCTATAGCTTGTATTTTGGAGGGAAATTGCTTATTATACTGCTATTTTGAAGGGAACTAGCCCGGTTTGTGCCATTTTTTATTATAACAATGGTTGTTTTTTGGTTTCTCCTCAAATTAATGTGGAGGTTATACTTATTGTTTTAAAAACCTTTGATCATTTTCCATTCATCTTTTGTACTTTGAAGTCTCTCTCTCTTTCATAAAATTCAGGTAGAAAACACTTGTTCTAATTTTCAAGTTCAAAATTCAAAACACAAACTTGCAAATTGTATTGATACATTGAAATTCAAATTTATACTTGATAAAATTTAAGACTCGTTGAGCCTTTGAGTTTTTTTTTTTCAAATTTATATCCAGGTACAAATTCCAGTATTAGTTTGGTTATTCACTTATTTGCTAGTTCAAATATTTGAATATTAAAGTTTGAAGTATAAAATACAAACTTAAAAAACTCAATATAATTTCAAAATTGTAACTAAATAAAAAAAATTAAACCAAACTGGCCCTATCTTGGATTGGGCCGAACCACCTTTTTAACAGGTTGTGGGATGTGCCCGCTTGCCTCCCTTGAAAAATTAGCTCGGCCGAAACCAGGCCCATTAAGGACAGGCCTGCCCGGCCCCATTCTGGAATTGATGGGCTTACCCTTAATGGGTCCTTGCCTGGCCCACTCGACAAGTCCATTGTTGAATAATGTTAGTCTGTTTTTCTCAAGAAAGGATTTATTGTCATCAAAAACTTTTTCTGCCTAATCAGGCCTTCAGGAGCTATTTGCTCTTAGTTCTAAGTTATCTTCTTTAGAATGTATTTCTGGATGACTTGGAAGGTACACTGTTCACATATAGGTCTTGTCAACAGAGAAGCTACATTGAAGTAACAATTCAAACAATTTTGTACCATCTGTGATGTAATAATCTCCTAAAGCATAGCTTTTAGTTGGAAAGTACACTTTTATTTCCAGTAACTCAGTTTTAGTATACATTAATAAATCTCGTGGGAAGTACTTGTCTCTTGTTATTGGTGAACATTACAATGTAGTGGTGTGGGTGTCTGCTTTTTTTGTTTTAATTTTATGCATCTATTAATGGAGATATTTCACAAAAAATAGAAAGGAATTGCACAAAAAGTTCCCAATGTTGTTCCCCTTTGCAAACTAGTGAACCTGAAATCCTTTAATGTGATTGAATCTTTAGCAAATTTAAAACCTTAAATATTGGTGGATCGCACTATCGCGTGCAAAACTGAACTATTTCGAAACAAAATAGATTCATAATGCACCTCATTCTTGTTCGCTGATTGTTCTGGGATAGTGAGTGGGAAATAGTGTGTTCAGTAATTCTACCATGTTTTTTCTCAGGCTGATGCAGATAAAGACGGAAGGCTTACTCTGAAAGAGATGATTGATAGCCCGTATGTTTTCTATAGTGCAATATTCAACGAGGATGATGAAGATTATGAAGACCATGATGAGTTCCGTTAGTTCAAGATAGGTAGGATACTTTCTATCCCTTTATTCTTTTGCTTCTTTTTCAATGGCTGTCCTTTCTTTCCTTGGACTCCCTAGTTCGCTCCTAATTTAAGAGCTATTTGTTTCATATGATTTTATTCATCAGATCTAGACACAAGGATGGGTTCATACTCTACTTTTCTGAGAACTTGTAATTGTATTCCTTGGCATTAAGGATATGTTGGAGACCTCCAAAAAGTTTATCAACAGAGAAACTATAGCCCAAACAAATTGAACTTCATTTTCCACATTTACTAGTTTACACCAAAATGAAAATTCACGATGAAAGTCCACTTCATCTTCTGCCATTTCTTTCCTTCCATATTGTCCACTAAATTCACGATGGAACTGCTCTCCACCATCTCTTCAGCAACTTGCTAGCCCCTCTCCTAATCCAACAACTTAAAAGGTCCGCTGTGTGTTCTGGCATAGTCCGGTTGTTACCTGTGAGGCTAAAGAAGAGTGAGCACTATTGGTCTGTCACTTTACAATGCAGGAACAGATTACTGTTTGTCTCTGCAGTCTCATTTTTTTTTTGAAGAAGGTAACTTGTATTATGAACAAAAGGAATACTCAGAAAAGTATTCCAGTAATACTTACAACAAAATTACAGCGGGAGAGGTGTCCATATGAAGGCTTCATAAATAATCTAAAATACTAGGAATATCCTCTTCTTCTTGAGGATATTCGTGTTTACACCAAAAAAAGAAAAGGACTAGACAGTTCATCTTCAATTTCTGTTGAGAGCAACTCTTGTTTTCGAAGCATCTCTGGCTCCTTTCCATCCATATATAGTCCACCAAATGCAGGCGGGGACAATCTTCCATCTCTCACTGTGTCCCGACTGATTCCCATCTCTATTCCAGCAAGTTAGAGCCTTTTTGATGCTCCTTGGCATAGTCCAGTTTCCGGCGGAAAAATTTACCGGAAAAAGGGTGATCTACCCTCCTAAGAAGTACGAGAGAGAAGATTCTAGACCAGGCTAGAGATGTCAAGGACATGCTTTCGAGGCCTCCAATGCTCTAGTTTTGTTTGCAGTACTAGACAATTCTCATCATGATGTGTCCAGGTACTAGGCCGGGCTGAAGATGCTAAGGATGCACTTTTAGGTCTCCAATACTTTAGCCTTGTTTGCGGCTCTAGTAGTAAAGCAAATGTATTGCAAGGGAGAACAGGTTTCCAGACAGCTTTCCAGACAGCTGAAGGTCGTGAGGGTCATGGTGTGGTGACTTGAGTGTCACCACGAAGTTAGTCACCAGAGGGTGCAGGTGTGGAGACACAGTCCAAGTGAACACCGAGAGGTGCAGTGCAGATGCAGCTTGGACAAAACTTGGGAGGAGGAAGTGCGAGGGGCATTACTCCGTTTTAAGAGGAGCTCGAAAGAGTTTCATCACACATGGATTGGGAATTGTCATCGAGACGATGACTGTCTTGGGTGTGTGAGGGTGTAACGCCCCAAACATATGGGCATCTACACTGGCCAATATGTCGGCCAAGGAGTGCAGGCTAAGCAGGCCGCACCTATATTAGCCATGTAGACGGCATGTGTTGAAGGAGGTGCTAAAGTAGGAATGAGGCAAAGGGGTCATGGCATGAGGCAACAACCATTTGAGATGTTGCATGACATGGCCTTATAGTGCCAAAGATATTTAACAAGGACTTGGGGTGCACCCAAGGGCTTAGCCTGTCGGCGAAGGCCGCGTATGGCGCGGTATGTGACTGCCGGACGTTCTCGAGCTAGAAGTGGAATTTTGGGATTCCGGGCTATGAACTTGTTCATAGCCTATCCTTATATATGCTTACCAAATTTGGGGCCTAATAGAGTTCATTTGGATGTCTTTGACCTAGCCAAGGGCGATGGCATTTTGGTAAATATGCAGAAAATCCGAAGGCTATAACCCTCTCTATGACTATGAGAATGGGATGAAACTTCATGGAGGTGTGAAGGAAGTCAAGACGAGTAACTACTACCAGACAACACCCAATTTAGAGGTCGGTAGCGCCGTCTATGGCCCATGATGATTCTTTGGCAGAAGCATGTCAACTCCTGTCACATTGGTTTTGTTATTTTAAGCATATATAAGGGGGGGGGGGGTATACATGGAGATAGATTACCAGGCTCCCCCGGGAGTTTTGCCCCAAGTGTGCTGCCTTGAAGTAGAACTTCAAGGGCCTGCCTAGGCATCTCAAAGGAGTGTCTTAGGTACCCATACGAGTTAGGAAAGCTCTATGGGAGACATGTGACTCGGTAGTCAATGTTGAGCGTCCTGATGGCCATGGGGGTTAGATATATCGAACGTTGGGCCTTCTGGGTCGTTCTCCTTGTGGGAAAAGACCTCCTAGCCGAATGAGCAATCGAGGGACTCACTCAAGAGCCTCGTGAGCTAACTTGTGAGCTTGACAAGGGTTCAACTGAGCGAGCAAGGGTTCGTTGGCCCAGACGTACAGTCGTGGGACTACGCTGCACTGTGAGACTTGTATGCATGGTGCGTGGGCTATGTTGGGCTATGCCCTAAGACAAACGAAGGCACGGTAAGGAAGACGCACATGGCTAAGGCTAAGGATTGAACGTTACCGTACTCAGGCAAAGCGACAAGCCAAGAGCGGATGCACGAGGTGACTGACAAGCTTGAAGATTGGACTGTGCACGCAGTAGCGATGCTCAGGTCCCGGCATGGCATATGTATGTCCATAGCCAAACCCTAGGGCGCACATGGAAGTGATCCAGCATGTAAGGGTGCGCCATATGAGTCAAATACATGTCATCCAGCCTTGGGATTTATATCGCGCTCCAACGAGTCTTGAACGTCGTGCCAATTTTCATCCAGCCGAAGATTATTTGGAGACTCTTGGGGAACAATTAATGCCATTGACAAGCCATCAAAACGGAATCCAAGGGCTGCCACAAAGCCAAAATGGACTTGATATGTGGAAGAGTCCTTTTTACCATTTATGGAAACAAAGGACAACCTTTTTCCACCAACCTTTGTACCTTTGTAAAGACGCCCTTTTTTAGTGTTTTTCTCTTGGGACCTTGTCCCCTTTGTTTCTAGGCTTAATTTTCAGGTCGTATAAGTCTTAGGAAGCAGCTCATTTGTATTCCAACACTTAGAGAAATATAAAAACGAAAATTGGCAATAGTTGTTGTTGTCCATGTAAAATGATTTACTTCCCCTTTACTTGAAAGCTCATGGTCAATAATGCAAAATCCCACAGAATAGGCCCTAGTGTTTGCAACCACTTGATACCTAGGACAATATCAAAAGCATCCAAAGGAATCACATATAAATCAACATAGAAGGATTGGTTAACTACACAAAATTGCACTGCTGTGCAAATGCCCAAACTGGAAATCTTCTCTCCATTTGCCAATGATATATTGAAATTTCTTTGTTGTTCGATAGGCAAGTTTAAATGTTGGGCCGCCACCGTTGAGCTAATAAAATTGCGTGTATTGCCCGAATCCACTAAGCTAAGCAACAACTTCTTATCGATTACAACTTGCAACTGCATAGTATTTGCATGTTGTTTGCCTGTGATAGCATGAAGTGAGATGGCAGGCTCTCCACCGTCCGTTGGTACTTTTCCAGATTCCCAATCCTCTACTTCCAGCCAAAATAACTTTTTACACTAATGACCTTGAACATAAGGATCATCACAGTTGTAGCATAATCCCTTTGCACGTCGGGCAACCATCTCGGCACGAGCCAACTTTTTTACAGAAGGATTAGAAGCACCTACCTTAACACTCGGAGTTACTGGTGTAGTGGCAGCCCTTGCACTCATGTTTGAGGTTGAACCATATCCCCTTTGTGTGCTAGAAGAAATTTGGATCTTCTTCTCAAATGCTCTTGCCAGACTCATTGCTTGTACTAGGTTAGATGGGTTGTGCAATTCCACATCCAGAAGAGTCAAATCAACTAACCCTGTTGTGAACATATCTATTTGTTGGTCTATACGTACAGATGATGCAGCCAACATTTTTTGGAAGTTTCTCTGATAATCTTCAACAGAACTGGTTTGTTTCAAGTTGATCAATTCTCCTAACGGATTGCTTTTCATTGATGGGCCAAAACGAAGAGTACAATATTCCCTAAAGACGCCCCATGTTAAATTGGGTTCCTCTTGTTCCAGTTGATAAACCCACATTTGCGCTTCCCCAACCATCTAAAAAGCAGCTAAACCTACTTTTTCTTAGTTGTTTGTATGCTGATTACAGAAGAATTTCTCACAACGGTGAAGCCAAATAAGAGGATCTTCACTTCCATCATAAATAGGAAAGTCTAATTTAGTGTATCTGGGAGCAGTACCTCTTCCTCCGTTATTGTCATCAGTACCAAAATTATTGTTGTGGTTTCTTCCTCCAAAACGCACCTCTAGTTGTTCACCTGCCTTGCTGGTTTGTTGGACAAAAGCAATGCTATTGTCTCCAACTTCAACTCCCTTCGCACGTGCCGTGGTGCAGAGTAAGGTTTCAATTTGCTGGATAGTTGTTGGAATTTGGCGTCCATCCTGGTTTCTGAAGCTGCTACTTTTGCTTCAGTTTGAGTTTGGCCTTCCTTCGCAACTTTTCTTCTACCGTATTTTCGTCCATGGTGACATGCTCTTTGTTGCATTCACTTACAACAAGAAACAACCACCAGTGTTTGGTGCAACACTTGCATTTTGGTGTATTCTTCTTTCTTTCCTTGGTCTTTTGTTTCGTCATATTCCTAATAACTTATCCAATTACAACGTATTACGTAGGAACTTGTTGGCTATTGAAACTATCCTAACTTTTTTAACGGGAACTGAGTTGACTTGCTACGGGTAGGGCTGAGGATCCAACATCCCAACTTGAATTAAAGGGGAGCTCCAAATCGAAGCATGGGCTACTAATACTAAGGGGTTAAGGGGGAGGATGTCAAAACCTTACCCATAAAAAAAAGTACATAGACTGCTCACAAAGAGCTACAAGACAGCCAAAAACACAGGCTCTGATACCAATTTGTTAAGGTTCCTAGTTTTGGATTGAGTCGCTGGACGATTAACTGAAAAGTCAGGTCCGATAGACAGGTCTATGCCCCTGTTCTTTGACTTGCCTATGATTGTTGAAATTTGCAATTTATTTAGGGAATTGCAGACCTGGGAACTTGTTTGAGAAAGTTTCAAATCTCTGGAACTTGATAAAATCCAACTTATTTTATTAATAACGTCAACTCTCTTAAATAGAGGTTTACAATAGCAAGAGTCCTAATAAATTAGAAATAACAAAGTCCTATAAATCATAAATAATAAGAATCCTAATCCACTCAGACAGTTCTATTCGACTAAAACAACTAAAACAATAATTCAGAAATATTAATCATTCTTCCGTCTGGAATATTTGTTTCCCGACAAACGCATCATTAACACCTGCTTCAAACTTAGATTGGCAACTTTAACTGGGTTGGGACTGATATCCCAACAACTCAAATTTCAGTTGCTGAGGATTTGTGCAAGTTATAGCAAAACTGTCCACTGTCCAAAAGATCCACCCATTTTTTCCGACTTCCCCTCTCGTAGTGCCGCGAGTATTTCTCTAAGTGATTAATTCTTTTGTTTGTCCATCAGTTTGCAAGTGATTTTCGAATGTGGCCATGTGGCTTTGTCTTTTAACTGTATTTTAAATATGTGCATGCAGCCTTGACACAAGTCAGCATTGGTTGTTGGCTTTTGTTTTGTGCCTTGATGGCTTAAGTGTTATTTGTATTCGTGATTAATACAAAGTTAGTGAGGTTTCATGTAACTGTGCCTTGTGTTCAGTATTACTTGTCGAAAAATATTTCAAGTCCCTAATCAAAAAGAAAACGAGTAAGGGCTGAGTTGAGTGAGAACCTTGATTGCTGTACAATGACATGAATTAGAGTTCATCGTTGTAACAACCAACCATCTCATGTAAAAGCTGTTAGACAGGGTACACTTTTAGGGGTCGTTTGGTAGGGTGGATAAAAAGAGTGTTGAATATGGTGTATTAGTAATGCTAGCATTATTAATGCTAGTGTTTATTATGCTGCATTAGTTATCCTTGAGATTATTTCTTGTGTAGTTTTTGTTTTGATGTATTAAAAATAATATGTATTGCATAATTTAAAAAAAAAAGTTATTTGCTTACAAAAATACCCTCTACATATATGGTAGAAAGGATGTGGTAAAAGGTTTTGAGGGGCAATTGTGTCTTTAACTATGCTAATGCATGCATTAAACCCTTTGCCTTACTACCAAATATAGTGTATAACTAATGTATACATAGGTTGAAAAAGTGTACTAAACAAGATACTAGTAATACACAAAACTAATGCATGTATTTTTATTTTTTTTTGGAATGCACTCTACCAAACGTCTCCTTATTTATATAAATTATTTCCTTGACATGCTATCTCTCACGTGCGGGCTTGATTCTTTCTTTATGAGTGAAGCCCATGAAAAATCCTTTTTATAGTGTCTGGCTGTGAGATTTGAACTCACCTATGTTTGCTATGATACTAATATTGAATTGTGTGATTGTCTCATTAAAAGTTTAAGGTGTTAAAGAGTGACCACAATCTTATATATTCAAACTAGTCATTAGGTACACTCTTTGCGCGTATACCTGTATTAATGAATGTAAAACTTAAAAAAACAACATACAATGTGCTTGAGCTACAAAATAAAAATTTGTGAACAAGTGCAAGTTCTTGGGATATATGTGTCGCTTATTATTATATCAAATGAAAATAATACATTCTTACTCTTTTTTCTTTAGTACTAGCAATTAACTAAAATCAAGTTAGTTTTGATTCATTTTCTAAATCAAATCTTGTCTCATTGTCTCAAAGGTTTCGCCTCATAATAATATTGTGCTGAGACAATCTACCTCTTTAATCAACATTTTTGAGTTTCATAAATGTAGTATATACGCATTATCTTATTTAAAGGGCCTTATTGTAGTCTTCTAGCAGAGAGTACTTCTTGAATATAAAAAGAAAAAAATACTGTTGTAGAAGGGAATTGAATGTCCACAATTGGTTATTGGGTTGTTCGGATTGTTACTTGTTATACTACTAGTTTTAGTAGCAAAAGAAAAATGGAATTGAAGGAAAAATAATCAATCAAGAACACATAGTTTGCCAAGATCCATCAGTATTTGTTTCACTAGTCAATAATGTAATCACATGCTATAAATACAAACTACACTATAAAGATTCACTCTAAGGGTGTGTTTGGTATGAAGGAAAATGTTTTTCTGGAAAACAAGTTGATTTTTGACTTATTTTCTCATGTTTGGTTGGTGAGTAGAAAATATTTTCCGGAAAAGATTTTTAGTATTTGATTTATGAATGAAAAATATTTTTGAAAAATATCTTTTGTTTTTACTAGAGTAGAAATTTTTTTTTTTAAATTGAAAATATTTTTTAAAAACAAACTTAAATTTTTTTTTGGAGGGCATGGTAGGGGGTGGGTGAGGAGNAGGGGTGAAAAATTGAAATTTTGAAGTTGAAAATATTTTTTAAAAACAAACTTAAATTTTTTTTTTGGGTTGGGGGAGTGGGTCGAGGGTTGGGGTGAAAAAATAAAATTTTGAAGTTGAAAATATTTTTTAAAAACAAACTTAAATTTTTTTTTTGGGGGTGGGGGTGGGTAGGAGGTGGGTGGGGGGTCAAGGGTGGGTGAAAAAATGAAATTTTGAAGTTGAAAATATTTTTTAAAAATAAACTTAAAAAAATTTTTGGCGGGACACGGGGGTTGTCGAGGGTAGGGTGAAAAAATGAAATTTTGAAGTTGAAAATATTTTTTAAAAACAAACTTAATTTTTTTTTTTGGGGTAGGGGTGGCGAGTAGGGGGTGGGTGGGTTGTGTATTTTAATAGTGTATTTTAAAGGTATATATGTGTTTACGTGGACATCATAAATATTGTAATATTATAAATAGTAACTTGTTCACGTGGACACATATATACCTTTAAAATACATTATTAAATAATGCAGGGGGTAAAAGGTTCTCCATAAAGTTTGGTATCGTAACAACAAATTCGGCCAAAGTTGGAGTTTTTTTCAGACCATTTTCCCAATAAGGAAAGTTCTAAATATTAGGAAAAAAGTTAAGTACTCCCTCCGTCCCTATTTACTTGTCCATATTTCCTTTTTTGGTTGTCCCTATTTAGTTGTCCATTTTGACAAATCAAGAAAGGACAACAAATTTTTTCCTATTATACCCTTATTTACACTTCTTGAAAATTGTAAAAGTGTATGTTGTTTCCCTCCAATTTATTTCACTTTAATTCAAATAAGTGGTTGTAATTTTGAAGTGAAAAGTTGTCATAAGGGTAAAATTGTAACTTCACTGTGCTAATCATTGTTGCCTTAATCTGTGTGTCATTTCTAAAGTGGACAACTAAAAAGGGACGGAGGGAGTAACAATTTTGCTTTATGTAAAATCTACTTTTAAAGGGTAAAAAAGTCTTATCACCAATTCACATAGGGGCTTCGTGCTTTTATAATAG
This sequence comes from Solanum stenotomum, assembly GCF_019186545.1. Taxonomy (NCBI): domain Eukaryota; kingdom Viridiplantae; phylum Streptophyta; class Magnoliopsida; order Solanales; family Solanaceae; genus Solanum; species Solanum stenotomum. The sequence goes on along the minus strand of NC_064293.1, from coordinate 24,921,665 downwards.
TGTTAGATAGATAAGGTGATGTCTTCAACACTTAGAATCAGAAATTTTCAATTGTCCTGCAACCATTTTTTCCCCCTACTATCATAGATCTATAGATTCTACTAATACAATTGGCTACTTGTCTTGCATTTATGAGCGGAAGTGATCAGATGCTCTAATTGTCAATTAGTTCTTCTAAAATAACTTTTTTGTTTTGAAGTCAGTTCCATTGATCTTGAAAAGCAGGGAATAGTCTTTTTGATGTGTTTTTCTAGGGTATTAGGGTAGAAGGTTAGTAGGTAGTGTAATGTTGTTTTGCTTTGGGTGATTGATGTTTGCCAGCATACTAGTTGCATTACTGTAGTTCTTGTTTTGAAAAACAAAATTATTTACTATTTTTTTCAGTACTCTATCCTAGTATATCGTTTATTGGGTTTTGATTATTGCATTATTTTTGTGATGTTGTTGCTACCTTCTGGTATTTCTTGCTATATTTTCTTCTTTGTATTTGGAACTGCTGCATCTGAGCCGAAAGTTGCTACCTTCTGGTATTTCTTGCTATATTTTCTTCTTTGTATCTGGAACTGCTGCATTTGAGCCGAAAGTCTTTCGAAAACCTCTCTACCTCCATGAGGTAGTGGTAAGGTCCATGTACATTCTACCTTCCCCAGACTGCACTTTGTGTGATTTTACTGGATATATTGTTGTTGTTGTTGATGTGTTTTTCTAGGATGCATATTTAGTGAAACCAGTGAACCTGGGAATGTTGGAGGTGTACTTAAATTAGTTTCTTTTTCCTTTTGGGACAATGAGGTTACTAGGGGAAAATTGGAAGTTCAAGAAATGTTGAAAGTGCAAATTTCAATCTTTCAGGTGTTTGAAATACTCCTTGCCATGAAATGGAAAACTAGAGTCTGTAAATTAAATTACACTGTTAAGTAGTTGTATCATCTGTTTTTGTCCAGAAATTTTCTTCTTCAGAACGTTTATCAACATCCATAATGTGCAAATTTCATATCTTAGGCAAAAGCACCCCCTTGTTTAGACATTCAGTTCCCCTATTAGGCTATTACAGGGAAATACTAGATAACAAAGCACACTACTTATCTGCTGCCCATACCTCAGATGATATTGCTATCGATATTTCCTTGAATCTAATCGGAGGAGTGCTAATTCTGATTTATATTACTTGATCATCACTCAAAAATCTCAACTTATCTGTCATTGTCTATTTACAGATATCTGCATTACTTTCTCGAATGACATGATGCACTTTGTTTGTGTTTGCAGGATGGTAACACGCCTCTCCTGCCCTCAGTTACTCGTGTATGATACTTTCCAGTTAGGTAGATGTT
>NC_064293.1:24914608-24920231 GCF_019186545.1 Solanum stenotomum | reverse complement strand
AGCAACATGTGACCCAAATGTTGCTACAAATGACTCATATATTGCTACATATGTTCCATCTATCGCAACATATAATACAAATGTTGCTACAGATGACTCATATATTGCTACAGATGATCCCTCTGTAGCAACATGTGACACAAATGTTGCTATAGATGCCCATATGTGTCAACATATCACCCATCTATAGCGACATATGACACATATGTGGCAACATCTGACCCAAATATTCCTACGGATGACTCATTTCTATAATTTTAGGTTGTGCATCCATGGCTTGTCCCAACAGAAAAGGAATTTCAAATGCCATATCTAATTACTCTAGGGTTGGTTAAAATCTTATTTGATCTTGTTGTGGATAGAATTAAAATGGAATTGGTTGGAGCAAGAACCATCAAAAGAGACAGAGTTGTTAATGAATTAGTTGTTTTTGATGGGGGTGATAGTCGTGGTTCTGGACAAGAACAAGGGGCTACCTCTTGTAGAAAATGCTCTGGCTTTCTCTGTTATAAGTGCAAGAAACAAGATGAAGATTCTATCATGTATCTTCAAACATTGAATCAGGCTGTCAATGAATTTAAAAACAAGAGGGGGGTCAAGGTCATTCCATCAAAGAATGTTCGGCATCCATATACTCCACAGGCCAAGAGGAGCAAAAAATCATTTATCAAGGCAATACAAAATTTGAAGAAGAAGATCTTTGGAGAATTACCAATGGCTGTAGGAGAGGAAGTGTTGGAGTTCAAGCATGTGAATGTTTATAAGTGTGTGACTATAGCTGAAAAGAACAAACTGGTAGACCTGACGAGAGCAAAGGAACTACGTGCATAATACGGCATGCATTATTTTAGTGGAGAAGATTTCAGGACCATGACAAGCATCGACATTTGGTGGGAAGACTGGGTAATTTTTCTCTACTAGTACCTTCAATTTATAATATTCGTTTGTTTTATCTTTTCAATGATTACTCTTTTTTACTCTTTAATATTATTTTTTATTTTAGTATGTTGATGAAATCCTTAGCCTCATGCGGGAGAGGCATGTGAGATACCCTTAGTACTATGATTCCACAGATAGAATCCTGGATCTCAACTTCTATTTTAACTTCAAAGTAAAATATGATAAAATGAGCGAGGAGGCAACAACAGTTGATGGCAGAAGCATTACGCAGTTAATTAATGAGTTTGAATGGGATGAAGATATGATTAACTATGTCAGGGGCATTAGACCATATCCTGGAGGCATGGATTGGTTTGGTGCAAAAAGGCCTTTGGCAGTCATGAACTTGAACAAAACTCATTTTATGACTCTTGAGATCCTCTTGCACGAAGGTCGCATGAATGTTTATGACTGCCTACTGATGGGTATGGAACATGCCAAGTTTTTGACATTCATACAACCTGTCTTCGAGTTGCTGCCAAAATTGTTGAAGCAAAGTGAAATAATGAAGCATTTGCCAGATAAGTTCCTCAATGAACCATGGGAATTTAAAGATCGATCGGAACCCATGTTAACAAATGATCCAAAGCCACGTGCGTGTCATATTCGCTTGCATTTATTAAGCATTTGATTACCCGCACAACAATTCAACCTCCCCAAACCCTATTGTGTGACAATGCAATTCGTCGAATGCAATGGGTTTGGGCTTCTGGGATAGAATCTAAGAGCTTGGATCCTTGATAATGTGTTTGTAATTAAAGACAATGTATTATTTTATCACTTATGTTATTTTATCTTATATTGAGAGCAAGTACATAGTATGTGATGTTATATTGAGAGCAAGTACTTGATCAAATGTTGTTACATATGTCTCATATGTAGCAACATATGGGTCATCTGTAGCAACATATGTAGCAACATATGGGTCATCTATAGCAACATATGTGTCATATATAGCAATATATGGGTCATCTGTAGCAACATATGCCTCAAATGGTCAAACGTTGCTACATAAGGGTGATATGTCGCAACATTTGAGGCATCTGTAGCAACAAATGAGTCATCTGTAGCAACATTTGACTCATATGTTATGTTAAGAACAAGTAAAAATGTTGGAACAGGAGTGCAAAACTACGTTAATTTATTTTATTTCCACAACTATGATAATTTAAATGGTTGTACACAACTACATAAGAATTTTCCATCCTCCACAGTGTTCTTCTTGGTAATGCTTAAAATAGAAAAAAAAACCACAACAAACAACACGAAAATTAGCTTCCAGTTGTTACAACATTTGGTCTTTTTCTTCTCCTTCATCACATATTTGTTACTTCTTTTAATATGATTTTCATCATCAATTTCCAACTCCTTAATTTTGTTCACCAATCTCAGAATAACGAACTTGGATAGAATATCAACATCTTCACGATCCCTCCATCTAAAGAAGTTGCATGCATTCTCCTAAAATACACACCACAAAGAAATTTAAATTTAAAAAAAAAAAAACAAAATAAAGAGAACTCTCCAGACTAAGATGCAGAAATGTATATACACGATAGCGTGGACAAGACCAAAATCTTCGACCTGGATTGTCCTTCGACCATGAAGTTTTCATTGAAAGTAAGTCTCTATGTTTGCAACAGATTTTCCCACCCAACATGGGATCATTTTCATCATTACAAATTTGATTCAATATTGCATTTGACATTATATCAAAAGTAACAAAAACAAACAAAACTCATTCATTAGATCTAGATCTAGAGTATTGATCTATATTTAAAGAACTCATTCTTACCCAACCACTATAATGGAAAATTAATGATTTTATTGATTTGACAATACATGACAATGCTGAGATTTGGTTTAACCAAAGACCAATCAAATTAGTTGTGTGTTAAAAAACAAAGAACAGAAAAGATTGATGAAATAAAAAAACATCATTATATCCCATGCACTCCATAGATCCGAGATCCATGTGAAGAGAGAGAAGAGAGAGAGAGAGAGAAAGCGCGAAGAGGAGAGAAATTGAAGCGGCGAGGAAGAAAATGAAAACCCTATTCTTGAAATGAAAATGAAAACCCTAATTTATATATATATCCCTTCTAGAAATGAAATAATGGGTCGATTGGGCCAGTTTAGAGGTTGGGCTTGCCTATGACTTTTATAAAGTACTTACGTTTTTAAGTTGTTGCAACATATGCCAATTATGTGTACATGCAAGTAGTATCACCATTAATAGAGATGAATTCAAGCACATAAACTTGGGAAACATTAAACATAAACATAAACATGTCATTGATAGTTGATAATTGAACTAGTGACAAGGCTAGGCTAGACTACATATCCATATTTACAAGGCATTAATGCCAACCAAAAAAACAAAATTTACATCTGAAGCGCTCTAGCCCATTGATAGTTGATAGAGTGACATGCAAGTCTAGGCTAGGCTACATATCCATATTTACAAGGCATTAACGCCAACAAAAATAACAAAATTTACATTTGAAACGCTCTAGCCCTATACTACTACTTCAGCCAGCAAAAAAGGACTTGACTGAAGGATCTGGAGTCAACATTGAGCGATTAAACCTGGATGGGCATCACCATTCTTTCTTGAAGGGTGGTGGATCAAAGCTACCCATGCTTTCTGTCACAAGACCACCTACAGAAAAATAAACAACCATAGTTAGTTACCCCATACACATCGTTACAGTAGACAAGATGTTATATATAAAGTAAGAAGACTTACCAAATGATGAAGCTACCCTCCATTAGACAAGATCCGACAAAAACAAACAACGAACATCACCCATGCACTGAGAACACATTTGAAGAAGACATCATATTAACTGAGAACAACATAATTACGTTGATCACCCACAACAAGAGCATGCAGAGACTTAAATTTGTCCAAAGGTGATAACATCTTCTCAGGGAAATTTGAGTGTGAGGAGAGGACAGAGAATAAAGGAAAGAAAATATAAAATGAGACCTTATTTTTGTGAATTAAGGGAACCCGAATGAACCCTTTTATAATGAGTGAGAGTGAGTGGAGTGTGTGTTAGTGGAGTATTCTAGAATGATCTGTTACATTACATGTTGAATTAAGTCCAAAAAGACCATTTTATGATATACACATGTTGCCACATATTACATGTCTGTTGTGATTTATCAAATAAAACGTGCATATGTTGTCACATATGACACTTCAAGGATCGGTTAATCGATAAATTGAGTGATTTAGGAATGGAAAACTGTCAAATTGGACCAAATTTTAGTACTTTGAACCATAATTAAGCAACAAAAATATGCTATAACACTTGGAATAATGATTTACAAGGGTGTTATATAACTATTATATGGAGTTACTTGGTCATTGTATGATGAACTAGTAAGATGATAGTCTTTATAAAAATAATTGATAGAATTGAATGAAGGTTGTTGTATTAGACCATAATTCTGTACTTAGACATGTTGTGAGACTATATATTAGTGTTACATGTTGAATTATGTGACAATTTAATTGAATTAACCCCAAAAAGACCCTTTTATGATATACACATGTTGTCACATATTAATGTCTGTTGCGATTTATCAAACAGAACGTGCATATGTTGCCACAGATGACACTTCAAGGATCAGTTAATCAATAAACTGGCGATTTAGGGATGGGAAAATATCAATTTTTTTTAGATTAAATATTTTATAAAGAACAAATTCAAAAACAGAACGTGCATATGTTGCCACACATGAAAATTTAATTAATACAGAAATTTAACTACTTCATCTATTTCTAAATCACACCTACATAATTTACAACGAAAGTGAAGGCTTTGAACAGTGCAACAAATTGGTCTTTGTCCCAACAAATGAGGTTCTGGCACCCTTCCATATAAAGTATATCGCAACTTCTCTCGACATCTTCTGAGTTTTAGTGGAGTCATGTTGGCAATGAACATTAAGTATTCTCTCATGGATTCACCATCGTTGAAGATTGAAATTATAGCAAGCACATAGGATGCACCAATATGGCCACCGTCTGCTGCTTGACTAAGAATTCCCAATCCATTTGAATCACTACGGTTGAAAAAATCATACTACAGAAAAAATAACACATTTAAAATGCAAAATACATTGATAAAAATGTGAATACATTCGAAAAACATTAAAAATTATCACGCCTTTTCTGTTAAGGCTTTTAAATTCCCCGATGCTCTGCACATTTCCAGGAAAGAAGTGCATCTTCGAACAACTGAACACGGCCATAAAAATACAGGAATGCTGAGCAATATTACCTTCTGATATACAGAAGGTTCATTAGCGACTTGATTGAGGACCCTGTAACTGAGAAATCAAATCGTTAGGAAATCAAATTTAAGAGCAAAAATTGTTTAATACATACATACCTTAATTTAACCCTCATTAAATCTTTGAGGGAGTAGAAAGCAATTCTTTCAACGATATCAATTAGTAGTTCCCTCGGAAGGGATTCAATGTAGTTTTTTTTACTCATAGTCATTTTTGAAGATTTCTTATTCTTCCTTCCCATCTTGGAGAAAATTAAATGAAAGGACCTTCTATTGTTGTGTTCTTCTTATATAATATAATCCCAATGTAATGAATGTGAAAAGTTGCAACTTCTGAAGACGAAGAGGCACTTCTGACTTTTCAAATGCAAGTACTT
>NC_064293.1:24904309-24914281 GCF_019186545.1 Solanum stenotomum | reverse complement strand
AGGCTTTGAACAGTGCAACAAATTGGTCTTTCTCCCAACAAATGAGGTTCTGGCACCCTTCCATATAAAGTATATCGCAACTTCTCTCGACATCTTCTGAGTTTTAGTGGAGTCATGTTGGCAATGAACATTAAGTCTTCTCTCATGGATTCACCACCGTTGAAGATTGAAATTATAGCAAGCACATAGGATGCACCAATATGGCCACCGTCTGCTGCTTGACTAAGAATTCCCAATCCATTTGAATCACTACGGTTGAAAAAATCATACTACAGAAAAAATAACACATTTAAAATGCAAAATACATTGATAAAAATGTGAATACATTCGAAAAACATTAAAAATTATCACGCTTTTTCTGTTAAGGCTTTTAAATTCCCCGATGCTCTGCACATTTCCAAGAAAGAAGTGCATCTTCGAACAACTGAACACGGCCATAAAAATACAGGAATGCTGAGCAATATTACCTTCTGATATACAGAAGGTTCATTAGCGACTTGATTGAGGACCCTGTAGCTGAGAAATCAAATCAAATCGTTAGGAAATCAAATTTAAGAGCGAAAATTGTTTAATACATACATACCTTAATTTAACCCTCATTAAATCTTTGAGGGAGTAGGAAGCAATCCTTTCAACGATATCAATTAGTAGTTCCCTCGGAAGGGATTCAATGTATTTTTTTTACTCATAGTCATTTTTGAAGATTTCTTATTCTTCCTTCCCATCTTGGAGAAACTTAAATGAAAGGACCTTCTATTGTTGTGTTCTTCTTATATAATATAATCCCAATGTAATGAATGTGAAAAGTTGCAACTTCTGAAGACGAAGAGGCACTTCTGACTTTTCAAATGCAAGTACTTAATTTTTTTGAAAAAAAGGGTAAAGTATGAAGAGTTGTAATTAATGAAGAAGGTTGTTGTATTAGCCCGTAATTCAATTGAATTAGCCCCAAAAAGCACATTTTAGGATATACACATATTGTCACATATGACATATCTGTTGCAGTTTAAACTGTTAAATACAACATTTTATACCACAGAACGTACATATGTTGCCACATATGACATTTCAAGGATGGTCAAAATGAGAACACTATGAGAAAAAACAAATATTTTTAGATTAAACATTTTATAAAGAACAAATTCAAAAAAGAAGTACAAAACACAAAAAGGCAACCTTTTTCACCATGAATTTGGTTTGCAAGTTATGTACATATGTTGCCACAAATGTCAATTTAATTAATACCACACAGTGGTATAAGGCAGAAATTTAACTACATAATCTAGTTCTAAATCACAACTACATAAATCACAACGAATATCATCTTCATTGTTACTTCCCATGGGCCAGCCATTCATGCGACCGATTCGCTCAAATTGATGAACAGTGCAACAAATGGGTCTTCCTCTCAACAAATGAGGTTCTGGCACCCACATTTCACCTAAAATATTTCGCAAATTATGTCGACATCTTCTGACTTTTAGTGGCTTCGTTTTTTTCATGTTGGCAATGAACATTAAACCTTCTCTCATGGATTCACCGTCATTGAAGATTGAAATTATGGCAAGCACATAGGATGCACCAATGTGACCACCGTCTGATGCTTGATTAATCATTCCCAATGCAGTTGGATCATTATGGTTGAAAAAATCATACTACAGAAGAAATAACACATTTAAAAGGCAAACTACATTGATAAAAATGTGAATACATACGAAAAACATAAAACATTACCACACCTTTTTTGTATAAGGCTTCTAAATTTCCCGATGCTCTACACATTTCCAGGAAAGAAATGGCTTCTTGAAATATCGACCATATACGATAAGGAAAGTTGACCAATGTTACCTTTTGATAAACAGAAGGCTCATTAGCGACTTGATTGAGGACCCTGGAACTGAGAAATTAAATCAAATGGTTAGGAAATCAAAATAAAGAGCGAAAATTATGTAATACATACATACCTTAATTTAACCCTCATTAAATCTTTGAGGGAGTAGGAAGCAATCCTTTCAACGAGATCAATTAGCAGTTCTCTCGGAAGGGATTCAACGTAGTTTTTTTTTACTAATAGTAATTTTTGAAGATTTCTTATTCTTCCTTCCCATATTGAAGAAGATTAAATGAAAGGACATTCTATTGTTGTGTTCTTATATAATGCCAGGAAAATGTGTGAAAAGTTGCAACTTCTAAAGACGAACATAAGAGAAGAGAAGAGACACAACTTTTGACTTTGCAAATGAAAGTACTTATTTTTTTTTAAAAAAGGAGTATTTAATATGAAGAGTTGTAATTAATTTTTCTCTTGAAAGTTGTTCCAAGACAGTAATGATTGATTGATGGTTCACACACCTTACACGTAATTATTATTAAAAATATGTTGGAACAGATGCATTTTCTGTGGTACTTGTAACACATAATTGACATATGTTGAAGCATATGCAATATTATATTGTAAGATCTAACACATAATTAATATATGTTGGAACAGATGCGTTATTCTGTAGTACATGTAACACATAATATGTTGGAACATATGCAATATTCTATTGTAAAATCTAACACATATTTGACATATGTTGGAACATATGCAATATTTTGTTGTAACTAGCAACACATAATTAAATAAATCACACATTTTATATAAATAACATAGTATAAGTTGATTCAAATTAAGATAAGAAGATAGGGAACATCATCATCAAATAAAAAAAACATTCATTAAAATTCAACAACACTTATGGAGCATTTCGATTTGGGCATGTAGTTCTTTTGTGGCCAAAATCCCTACGTACGGAACACTTATTTTTTCTTGTTGGAAATGATTCACCAACTCCACGCCGTCTCTTATATCTCCTTCTTCCAGGTTTGCTTTGATCAACATATGGAGGAGGTATTTCTCTCTCTATGACATCCGAAGGGGCAATCAAAGAATCTTCAGGTGGCACTGGGTGAATTTCCTCACGATATGTCATTATGTATTTTTCCACTGAATAATATGGAGAGGAGTACTCATAAATCTAATTTCCAAAATCAGCACCATATTGGGCTCGAAGCGCTGCCATGGCATGTGGACAAGGTATTTTGTCCAAGTTAAAAATTCTACAAGTACAAGTTCTTCTTTGTAGATCCACCGTAGCAGCATCACCATGACTAGTGACACTGAACTTATAGTTAGCGATTTGATGATCCAACAACTTGTTGCCTGCGTTGACATACTTTGATATGTCTTTTTCAATTGAAGAAACAAATCTATTTGCAGAGTTCACCAGCTCCATACGCCTCTGGTGAAATAAAAGTGCAAATCTCCTGTTTATTTCATCAAATAGAGCGACAATGAGAAATTCTCTTTCAACATCAAACATAGAATTAATCGACTCCGCGATGTTTGATGTCATAATGTTATATCTACACTACAAAAAATAAAAAATCAATTTACATAAAATTACAATAAACTCAAATGAGATGGTATAGACAATAATGTACCTATTTCCCAGGCAAAATGCCCTGCTCCATGTGTGGAATCCAATATGTTCAAGAGTTTCAGCCGCCTTTGGTACCAAATCTCTTATTTGATTGAAATGGTCATTGAACTCACATCTATCGTACGCCTTTGCTGCTTTATAAAAATGGGTCACTACCTTTGAATTGTGAAAGTTATTTCAAATATTTTCCCCAAGGTGTCTTATGCAACAACCATAATGAGATACATGGTAGATAGTCGAAACCATCTTTCGAATAGTTGGATGTCTATCAGAAATAGTGCACAACTCATCAGTATCATCTACAAAGCTTCTCATTTGAAAATAATATTCATATGAGGCATCACATTCCTTGTCCACAACACAGAAAGCCACTGAAAATATATGATTCTCAACATCTTGTGCCACCGCTGATAGCAAAACTCCTTCATACTTGCTCCTCAAGAATGTCCCATTAACGACTATTACTTTTCTCATTTCTTGAAAATCAGTTATCTCAGTGACATATGATACAAAGAAGCACTTGAACCTCCCATTTTCATCGAGCGACAATGTCGTCTTGCTTTCTGAATTTACAACTTCAAGCATATAACGATACACATTAAGCACTGCATATCCGTGCTCATGTGTTCCCCTAACATTAGACTTAGCATGCTCCATACCCTTATAAATCTTCTAATAGCTTACCTTACAATCTAATTTTGTGGGGAGTTGATTTGACAGTCTCTTGTGGATGGGCCTTTACCATTTGGAAACCTATTTTCAAAGTACTTACCTATGACTTTTGTCGTGGCATGGGGATTATGGCTTGTAAGATGCTCTGAACCACATGTATGGTAATTTTCATAGATTCTAATGACAAACCTGTCGCTACTTGTAAATTTCACAGCCCTGAGCCACCAATTGCACTCCGGACATGAACATTTAAAAGAAAACACATTACGAGAATTAATCACCTTTTTCAGTCTAAAATCTTTTTTCAAGCAAGCAATTTTCAATGAATTTGTCAGTTCTTCCTTCTTCTTGAATGTTACTCCCTTAAAAAAATCGATTTCATCATCTCGAACATTATTCACACGTGATGATTGAGAAGAACACGGAATGTTGCTGCCAACAATAGGTGTAGGAGGATTGTGGCTCTCAAAGTTCAGCACGTCATCTTTTCCAATTTCAGCATCGTGATTATTCATGTCCACATCATCAAATTCATCATTTAACATATCTTGTTGGTCTTCTTCTAGATTATGATCCTCTGCGATAGGATTTTCATCCACGTAGACTCTTAATATGGGCGATATCTCTACTCCTCCCAAATAAACAATCAAACTAGGCTGATCAGTTATTTTAAAAGGTAAGACCTTCTCATTATGAAAAAAAATGGGGAATGTAACTCATGACAAAATCTTTCAGTTGACAATTGTATATATGCACATTTTTCCATTACTAAATTCACAAAATCATCATACAAAATATTTCTTTCGACAGTCATCCCTACCGACCCTCCCCATTTCTTACCATCCTTCCAACGCCAAATGTATCGATTTTTCTTCTCGACCCATTCACCACGACAATCAATCCCTACAAATAACTCCTCCATTTATTGTACCTGAAGAAATTAATTAAAAAAACAATTAATACTAATAAAGAAATGTGTAAGTCATATGTTGCAACATATGACTATTATGTGGCGACATGTAAGTCATATGTTGCTACATATAACTGATATGCTGTGACAAATAAATCACATGTGGCAACATGTGTAAGTTATATGTAGCAACATATATGACTATCTTGTTGCGAAATGTAAGTGTTGATACCCAACTTTGATCGACCTTTAACCCTTTTTGGAAATGCTATTCGATTAAATATGTATTTTAAAATATATTTTGAGTTTAAAAGTTTAGTCGATTTTGTCTAAAATTATACATTTTAAGTATGTATGCTTTATAAAATTATCGTAAATATTATTAAAATATTTCTAAAATTACTAGTAAAAACTCAAAATAATTATTTTATTAAAGTTTAAGTGATTTTTATTATATAAATGTTATACTATGTGTACTACTTTAATTGGATAGCATTTCTTTAATTTTCCTCAAAATTGTTTAAATTGTAGCCTATTCTTTTCAAATTTCTTTCAATTTTAGCCACCTCAATTCCAATCTTCTTTCAATTATATCCATCCTTTTATTTCAATTTTAGTCATTCCAAACACAACCAATTTAAAATTTGATCGAAGACCCTATCTTTAATCCTAATCGTCGATTTCTTTTATTGTAATCTCTGCCTCTCATCTCGCAATCGATCAACGGTTAAGATCAATTTACCTAACCTTCCTATTTTTAACCTAAGAAGACCAACCCTAACATAATTTTTTTTCTCTCCTCTCTCCCTCTCTAGCCGCTGCCTCCCTCTTTTCCTCCTATTTCGTCTCTCTATTTTTCTGGCGAAACAGCCACCGGCAAGGCCGGCAGCCGCTGGCCTCCATCGCTTCTCCCTCCAGCCTTTTCCTTTCTCTCCTTCCCCTCTCCTCATAGCTGCTTCTCTGTCTCCCTTTTCCCTCATTTAACCAGCAGCTGGCGAGGACCACCAGCGAGCCTCCATCGCTGGCAGCAGCTCCAGACGGCGAGCAACAATAACATCGAGCTCCAGCGAGAGCTCCTCCAGTAGCTGTGACCGAGAACAGCAAGCCAACAGCAAACAACAAAATCCAGCTCCGACCCCGGTAAATGCTGCTCCGGCAAGCGAACAAGCGAGCTCCGGCAAAGTTTTCGAAAGTTTCAAGCGGGTCAAAAGACGGATCTGGGTACATTTTCTTTAAAACTATTACCTCATATTTTGGCAACTTTGTTCTCCTTTTCATTTACAAGTTGACTATGCATGCTCTGTGTATGTGAAAATCATTTCGGTCTCAAATTAATTATTTTCTGTTATTTCCTGATCTTATTCATTGTTCTGCAAATTTTCTTATTTTGTGTGTTGCTAAAATATTATTCATTTTGTTTCAGAGTGTCAATATATCTCTATGCGACCTGCTTCTCTATAGTTGTTAATATATGTTGGATTGCTAATATTATTGGGATTGTCGGTTCTTGATTTAAGATGATGATTTGGAATGATAGTTGATGCCCGCATATGATTGTTTTCCCAGCTAAAATTCGATTTGTTTGACTTGGTGTCTAGGTGAACCTAATCAGAAGACTTTATTTATTTCAGTCTAAAACCTTCATAATAGTAGTTCAATGCCTCTTGGACCTTACGTGGAGACGCTAGACACCTTTTAGAAGAAAAGCATGCGGTGGTGGGGTAGAGGTAGTTTAGGCCCCACGATATGATGACATCGACTCGGTCTTAATGACAAACCTTGGTTTTGTCTGTCCCTACGAGTAACCGACCGAAATAAAGAAAAATCGACTGCTGATCCACAAAGTCCTTCAGAGTCTCCCTTTCCTTCTCCCTTTATATGTTAATAATAACTATATTTATTTGGGGTAGTTCAATAAAAAATAAAATTTGTTTATCCTATGTGATTGTGTAATTTCTGTCTCCTTGCTCCTCTTTTTATTAATTGTTTAAATGTTTATTTATTGTGGTTATATCATATAGTCCCGCATGCTTAATTAATTAATTAAAATAACTAAAGTGCCTTTAATTGTTTAATATTACGTTATCACCTAGTTTTGCATGCTTAATTAATTAAATAAATTAATGAGTCGATCTTAATTGTTTAATATTAGTTATCACCTAGTAATCATGTTTAATAAATAACCAAATAATGAAGTGACCTTAATTGCTACTTGTAACCCCCACATAAATTGCAGGAGACACGGCCGGAACCCACATTTGTGAATCTCGAGGGATGTCTAACACCTTCCCCTTGAGGTAACTTGAACCCTTACTCTGATCTCTGGTTCGTTGACCTTAGTTAGATTTAGCTAGGTTAGATAGGTGCCCTAACGCGCCTTAATTCGTTAGGTGGCGACTCTTCAATTTCAATCAAAAGCCCAAAAGAGTTGTTAGGTCGTGCACCAAAAACTCGTTTTGAGGAAAAACGGGACGCGACAGAATGACGACTCTGCTGGGGATATTAAGTTCTAACCATTACGTGTTTCATTTGATTTATGTGGGGTTTACTTTATCTGGTTATTTCATTACTTGTTTAGTTGATTATCATGTTTAGTTATCATTTGTCTCCTTATTTATTGCATATTTTTCATGTTCCACCCCTTCCCTTTTTCCCTTATTGTTTATTTTCATGTTTCACCATTTCCCCTTTTTCCTTATTTGAGTATTTTTCATGTTTAAATACATACCTTTTTCCTTATTTGTTTGATTATTCACAATGTTTGTATATTCATTTCCTTTTATTTATGTATGTATTTATTTACCGCTTTTCGTAAATTGTTTATGTCTTACGGTTTTTCATCTAAGTGCTAAATGTTACTACTTTGATAATTGGCATTAGCTTATACTTCCCCAATTGGGACCCTCTTCATTTTTCTTTTTTTTTGTTACTGTGATGTTGTGCCTTTGCACCTCTCACAACTACTCCATTTCTCTTCAAATACCCTTTATAGAGAGTCGGCATATGCGTGGACAAAACAGATAGTTTTACTACCGAGAAACCACGAGCCTTCTCGCATAGAATCCCTTTCAAGTCCATGTCAAGCCAACTCTTAGAAAATTTGCTTAAGTCATACATGTTGCATAAGCCCTAAGTAGTTTGACCCTTGGTGTCAATCCGCATGATTAGTAGCCACATTATCGTTTAAAGGGCCCCAACACCCTTTAGACAAATTGCATATTTATGTGTCAATGTGATCACAATAATTAAATTAAGCCAAACTTTGCCAAAATGGAGTTTAGAAGTCGTTTGTTGTTTTGTTTGCATAGTCATGGATGCTTTCAACTCCCCAAACCCGCATATGGTCGTGGAGGTAAACTACAAGCTAAGGAACTAGTGGATTGATATTTAGAGAAACCGTGAAAGAGAGATTCATCAGTTGTTGGGCAGTCTTACCTACCTCATATTTGTCATACCAAACTCTCACCTGATTAGGGCTTTACTGGAATTTTGGGACCCTGTGAGGATGGTCTTCAAATTTGTGAACTTTGACTTGGCACCAACGATTGAGAAGATAAGTGGTTTCGTCGACATGCCATACCACGAGTGTGAAATGATAGTACCATACAAGCCATCATCAAGGGAGTTCTTATAAAGTCTCGGAATGAAGTCAAATCCAACCTTACCTTCTTCAGACCTTGGGTGGATTCATTTCGACTTTCTATATTCACGCTTTGGCCGAGTGGATAGTTATTACTCTTTTATTGATGAGTTTGAGTGCTCTGTCGAGGAATGGTAAACATATCGCCTAAATGCCTTTGCCATTGCCCTATTAGGATCCCTGGTTTTTCCTAAGATAAGGGGAAGGATTAACACACACTTGGGTTATGTAGTTCGAGATTTAGCCCAAAGAGAGGGCGAACCTAGGAAAACCCTAGTACTCATGATCTTGGAGGAAATAATGAGGAGTCTGTCAGCATGCGTCGATGGTCGAATGTTTTTCGAGGGACGCAACCTTTTGCTGCAATTATGGGCTATTGAACACTTCTACCTACGGTCTGACGAGGTAGACAACTTTTTGGGTTATGGCAACAAGATTGATAATCATCCAAGAAAAATGGTAGCTTTCACCGCCCCTGTAGGATTCGTAGACTGACAGATATTCTTGACAGAGCTCGAAAGCTACCGCATCCAATGGAAACTCCATTGGTTGTCCACCCCTCATGCAATATAAAGAGGCGATGACCGATACTTCATTGAGATCATTGGCTTAAAAGGTGTTCAACCATACCATACACTCCTCTTCGAGTACTCCGCCAATTTGGGCGAACTCAGTTAATACCACTCCGGTCTGACATGGAGCAGTTTAAATATGAATTTGGATTAGATAAACCACAAGTCCACATCATACTTTGAAGATGGGAGCGAGTATTAACCATTCCTATGGGTGCACGACAGGCCTTATGCACACGTGAGTATTACATATGGATCCTAAAGGAGGTCAAAGACAGAGAAATGAGTGGGGAAGTATACTATAGGCTCACTGATGAAAGGGAAAACATATGGGCACACAACGTGTTGAATATCAAGAATGAAGTCATTCCCTATACAAGAAGTCAATTGGCGCCAAGCTCTTGGAACCGATATCTTCAAGATTTTCAGAATTTAGGATGACTTTTCCATTGTTACCCCTTTTTTCCTAAGTTTATTTCAGTTTTTCGTTTTTCAATTATGATGTATTGTTCGAATTTTATAATAAATAAAGATCGCTTTTATTTCTCTAAATTCCAATTGGCAAATAAGGCTTGAATTAATTATTGTGCATTACTTATATGTCGTCTTAGGCTTACCTCTGGCTCAATGAGGATCCTTGCATTTAGGGCGTTTTTCTTAAAGCAGTGTGCTTGCTATCTCAATTAATGCAAC
>NC_064293.1:24860105-24903553 GCF_019186545.1 Solanum stenotomum | reverse complement strand
ATACTATAGGCTCACTGATGAAAGGGAAAACATATGGGCACGCAACGTGTTGAATATCAAGAATGAAGTCATTCCCTATACAAGAAGTCAATTGGCGCCAAGCTCTTGGAACCGATATCTTCAAGATTTTCAGAATTTAGGATGACTTTTCCATTGTTACCCCTTTTTTCCTAAGTTTATTTCAGTTTTTCGTTTTTCAATTATGATGTATTGTTCGAATTTTACAATAAATAAAGATCGCTTTTATTTCTCTAAATTCCAATTGGCAAATAAGGCTTGAATTCATTATTGTGCATTACTTATATGTCGTCTTAGGCTTACCTCTGGCTCAATGAGGATCCTTGCATTTAGGGTGTTTTTCTTAAAGCAGTGTGCTTGCTATCTCAATTAATGCAACACTCTAACTTGGGTTTTCCTTTGTTTTTACTTTTATTTTTTACCCTTCCCCAATGGTTGATCTGATGACAATGTTTTACCATACGCGATCAAAGGAAGCTCTTCCTTCTCTTCCAAATGAGAACCACAAAGGGAAGAGAAAAGTGACTAATGAGAAGGTTATGAGTAAGACTATTGAAAAGAAGGATCCTTCAGACGAGTTGGTCTCAAGCCTGAAAAAGAAAACAAAGGAATTAGAAGAAGAAGTGGCTGATATGCGCGGGTAGGCCAAGATGTTACTCTCTGTCAATCCCACTTTGGAGACAAACATAGATAAGTCGCCTGTCACAAGTCAAGTCACTCTCCAAGATAACCCTCCACTCACTCACCTTATTTCTCATCCTCCAACCAACTTACCCCACTTCTCAAAATTAACCAAGCTCCATTCAAATGCCTCTAAAGAACACTCACATTTCAAATTACCCATATCCTCCTCAACATCATGTTTATGGTTCCAGACCTCCATATCTTACTCCGAGTCTGCCGAGTCCTTCCTTACAAGGTCCTCAATACACTACAACAAATTTGACTATCAAAGACAAATGATTTCGTCACTTATAAATCATATTTCGTCACCAAAGATCTTGTGTGACAAAAAAAAATTCGTCAGTCAGTCGTCACTAAATGTGCGTCACTAAAAGTTTACAAAGACGATTTAGTGCATCGTCACTAAAAAGTTATATTAACTACAAAAAGAAAAATCGTCCCCAAATGTGTCGATATTTGTGACGAATTTATTTGTCATAAAAAGTGTAAATTTTTTGTAGTTAATAGTATGATTTTGTCACTAAAAAGGTTATTTTCACTGACAAAATTACATCGTCACTATTTATTTAGTTCAGTCAGTGACGACATCAATTGTCTCTAAAGTTATATTATTTCGTAGTTGAACAAATGTAAATTTGTCACTAATGACTGTTTTTTATATACAAAAAATTATTTCGTCCTAAAATATATAAATTAGGGACAAAATTATCATTATAAAAAGGTTAACAATTTCGTAGTTAAATTTATCACCGTGTCACGAAACATATAGTTTTTACTGACAAGATATAATTGTCACTATAAATTATCATGATTAGTGACAATATATTGTGTCACTAAATGTAGTCGACTTATGACGAAATAATTTATTTGTGAGAGAAATATTTGTCTTGAAAAGTTTGATTTAGCTGTTGCTAAAAGTTACCTTTGATGAAATAATCTTTTGATGCTCACAAACATTTGATGACATTTAATTATTTCGTATTGATATTATTTTTTAAATTAGAATACATAAATTGAAAAATAAATAAATAAAAATATCTCAAATAATCATAAAATTCATCCGTTATCATAGCATTAAAAACAACAAACATTTGATGATGTTCAAATTTGTAAATGGTAATAATTCACTAGTTTCTCGTTAATTTGATAATTTATAAATGGTGACAAATTTTCTCATATTTTAGAAGATTAATTAATTCATCAATATAAAAAATTTACTAGGAAAAGTCTAAAGTCATAATATGTAAAATGAAAATTTATTAAATTAACAGCATGACAAATATTAAATTTATTTTTTAAACTTAGCAGATATCATATAATAATATAAACTCAACACAATAAAATAAAACATTTAACATAATAACAAAAAGTGTCTCTCATGATCATATATATATTTTAGAATTAAAATAATATTGAAATAATCTCATTAAAATATTCTTATATGATCCTAATGGAAGTACATAATGTTAGTCGTCAATAAGAAAATAAAAATGTTACTCCTTATATGCTAATGTAGCCAACTTATCTAATAACTTTACCCTTCATTCAATTTTGCAATGTACCTGTGTGAAAAGGAAAAAAAAATATAATTTTAATGTGTACTCACTGCTATTTTGATTTAAACATGATATATTATAAAATTTTAATTGTAAAGTTGCTATTAGAATGAGAAATAAATAGGAAAGATACTCACTCAAATTCCACAGTAAAATTGCCAATCCTTCTTTTCTAAGGATATAGACCTTGAGCTTTGTCTGCAAATTAAAAAAAAAATCAAGAATCATATATTTTTTAAAGTTTCTAAAAATTTCTAACGCTGAACAAATTCATAGGCTAAACACAAGTAACTCGTTTAAATTATCATACTATATTTTTTAAAAATACACTAGCGTGAAGGGAGACAAAGTTCATAAATTAAAATAAATTAAGAAACTCACTGAAAATTCAAGTGAGGTATAGCAGAAAGTAAAAGAGAGTTGCATATTTTCATATTATTTAAGGAGTATGCATCTCATGATAAAACATTGAAAATTCAATAAAAATAAAGATAATGGGAGAGAAGTATTACGTGGGGAGATAAGGAGTGGATGTGGCTAATAACTAAAAGAGAGGTTTGTGGAGAAGGAAAAGGAAATGAGAGAATTACGTGTGTTTTTTTCCTACAAATTTGGAAATGAATACTCTCTTTTAATTTCTTCATTTGATTTTGGTAAATACCTTTATCTGATTTTTATTTGACATAAAATTTAAGAAAGTAATTTAATTTATTTGATTTTGACTTGACAGAAAATTTAAGAAAGTAAATAAGATTTTTGAATCGTGTAATCTTAAATTAAAAATATGCGGAATGTGTAAAAAATAGTTTTTAATCTTCTAATTTTAAATATGTCATGTGAAAAATTAGAATGAAAGAGTTACCAAAATAAGGGAAGAGAAATCATTTTTTAAAAAAAAAACTAAAAAAGGAGTATGGAAAATAAATTAGAACAAACGGAATTATAAATATAAAAAAAAAGTTGGTTAGAAAATTAAGTATTTATCATAATATAAAGACACTTAGTAGTCATGCAGGGAAATGTGTTGGTTTCATTTTATTTTCACACTTTATATTTATTATATTACCCATAATTTATGGCTACAAACAATAAAATTTGTGTAGAAAGAAATAATAATTAAGACATAAAAATATTATGAGTGTTACAATTTGTATAAATCTTCTAGTTTTTCATTTTCAAAATCAATCCAAGCATTTTTAGTTTGATCTTAAATTTATGTTGGATTTGATATATATTTTGATTTGAATTTGATTTCTCATAAGTACTTTGATGACCGCCTTAAACAAGTTTTCCCACAAACAAGTGAATTTGATCTTGAATGTTTTGATATTTAATTTATCCTTATCCTTTATTTTCAAGTATATATAATATGTACACAAATATTTGAATGCTTGCAACTTATAGGAAATTTGTAATTTTTGATCGATGAGTTTTTTTTTTTGAAATTCTAATGACTTTTCTTAATTTTGACCTCCTATTTATAATTATAAGATGAAAAATTATCAGGTTCAAATGACATGGTGATATTTAATTATCGAAACATGTCAATTGCGGTTGTATATTTTCATTGTCATCGAATTTAATGCTATGTCATTTTGATATGTGACATGATCTTATTTTCTCTTTTATTTGATTTGGCGTACCACACCAGCTGACATGTAGCACCGAACTAGACCTCTAGAATAAGATGAAATTTTGGATTTGGCAAAGTGATATAATCTATCATTTGTAGCCCAATGAAATGAGTTTACGCACAATATTATGGTGCACATGATACATTAGATATCAAGTATGAAATTTTAATACTGTGATTGCACTATTATGATATATATATATGCATTTTAAGTTTTTTTTAGTATTAGGTATTTATAAATATACCGAAATGTGTAGTTACATAAAAGATTATAGTATTATATCATACAAGCTAATGTTAGTAAAAAATTAAATGTGTAGATGTTTAACTTTTGACTACAAATTTTTGATATTGAAACTAATACCAAAATTATTGATTAACAAAAAAAGTTGCTTGTAATTTCTTTTTAACATATATTTCTACACATATAAGATTGTAAGGTGTTAATATGATATATTTTTTTCGTATTTTTTTTAAAAGTAGAAGTCATAATTCTCTATTAAATGACTATAAATAAATCAAAGTTGAACCAACTATGGTTGCCAATGTTTCATGCATACGGCAAAATATCAAAATAAAAATTTAAAATTATCGAATCATATTCAATTAATTTGATATGTTGTATAATAGTATTTTTAAAAATCAAAAAATAAATTTACCTTGATCAAAGTTTGAATTAAGAAAATTATTATTTTAAAATGTCTTGATTGAATGTCTTACGGAAAAAAAAGTTAGAACCCATGTCTGATGGATATCATACATGAGTTTTATTTTTTTCTGATAGGTAGAACTTCATGTCAATTGAGAAGGTTTAGTGTCTTAAAATATCTTAATCATTTGTCTTATGGGCAAAAGTTAGAATTTTCTAAAATAATTTTTTCTTAAAAAAATAATATTAAGCGGGGTTGAAAAATCAAGATCACCCATTACTACTGAGATCATTTTAGAGAATTTTTTTAGAAGGGAAAAATTATCAAAATCAGTCCATCTTAGGGTCATTACTAAACTTGACCGTTGAAAAAAGCTAAGATAAAAAATTGATCTTTAAGAGTGAAAATGACCCAAATTAAATTTAAAAATTAATCAATCATCTTTAAGTTATAGCCATTATTATTTCAAACATAACCGATTCGCGTTGCAATTGTGACCAATTATTGAGTAAAAATCAAATCTACTCAATTATTTATAATTAAAGATATTTATGAAACAAAGGCAATATGTATTAAAATTGAGATAATCATTTAATTAATTTAATAATGAAATCCTTTTGATTTAGCAAAATAAAGTAATTATTAATAATATAATAGGGTCCTGATCATAATTAAAGCACAGTTGGCTTTAATTTGAAAATATAAAAAACATACTCGTTTAAAATACTTATTTTTTAATAAATAAAGTAGTTTTTAAATTAATAAAATGACATTTATTAATAGTTATTTCATTATGTTTGAAATTCAAGAAACCAAGTTAAAAGAAAAAGAATTGATTAATTAATTTAAAATATCTTTGGTCAAAATAGAGTCTCTACACCCACAACCATGACAAGTAGCCATCATCACCACTAACTGCGATTAATTTTTTTTTTGGAAAAATATATATTATTGATAGTATTAGATTAATTTCACATTTTATTAAATTTATTATTATTATCTTAAATAAAGATAAATTTTACATATTCATATATTAATAATAATCTTAATTATTTAGTATTCAAATTTTAAAACAACATCTCAATTTTGAGATGCATAATTAGATTTATACATCTAGATCTAAATACACATCTTAATATTTAGATATGTCTCTAAATTCAAACATCATAATTTTATTGAAATCAAATAGTTGGGGTTCTTGAGACCTCCGAAATTGAACTTATTTTTAGTCATTATAGAAAATAATTAGTTAAATATCCATAAAATATTTAAAACTTTTGCAAAATTGACTTACAGTCGATGTTATCTTTGTATAATTGCTCTCTGTGATATCACAATCCCACTCACATTAGATCTTATGTTAGCACTGTCACTTAAATTTACTTAAGGAATAGTTCGACTTTATCATTATATCATTCTATAGTTTTCTTTTGTTGTTACCTATAGAAAACGCTTTACAAAAATATTGCTAGTTGCTACTTACAATTGTAAATAATAAGCCTAATCAAAGATTATTATATACTTTGCTAAAAATAAAATTAGAAAATAATTAAATTATTTAGCTGCAAATTTTAATTTTTTTTTATTTAAATATTGCATATTTTGTAACAAAACTATGTTTTCACTAAGTCACAAGTTGATTAGAGACAAGAAAATGTTTGTCACTAATTGATTATATTATTAGTGACAAAAATTTAGATAGCAATCAAGTATGAAATTTTGTGTCTAAAGCTTATGACATTTGACTACGAATTTTAATTTGTCACTATTGCAATAACATATTTTTAGGGACAAAATTTCTTCGTGTCCAAAATTATAACTCATCTAAGACAAATAATAATTTGTCACAAATTGGGTGTAGTATTAGTGACAAAATAAGTTGTCGTTTATAACTTAGAATGCGTCACTAATAGTACTTAATAAATGGCGCCAATTTTTTTTTTGGTGGGAAACTTAAATGGACAAAATTTTACTACGAAATTGTGTGTTTCGTCACTAAAAGTATTTTTCTCATACATTTAACACAAAATACAATTTTTGTCACAAAAAGTGAATAATTAGTGACAAATTTAGTATCGTACCTAATAATTTCGTAGCTAAATACCACATTTGTTGTAGTGATATCAAACAGCTCTACACCAAGTCCCTTGGTATTGTGCGCCACTTATACCATTTCAAATTCCTCCATATCAAATACGTTCATCCCAAAAGCCTCATCTACCATATCAAAAGCCTACTTATCCTGTTCACAATGTCAAAACTCTCACTTAAAAACATATTCGCAAAAATCTATTCAATGTGGAGAAGAGGCCCATCAAAATTTACACTCATTTGACTGAGCCTGTAGATCAGTTCTATGAAAAGTTGAGGATTGCTGGTCACATTGCTCCTATCAGTGAAATAAAGATGAATATACGTGCAAGGTGAATTGAACCCGCTAAGGTTTGCGCTTATCACTCAGGGATGAAAGGACATACCATAGAAGAATGTCATGATCTGAAAGACAAGATTCAACAATTTATTGATACAAGATCATATGCTTGGACAACTTCGCGCCAACGGAATCCCAACAATGAGCATGTCGAAGCTCATTTGGAAGCAGTTTCCAATAAGAGCCTTGAGCCATTTAAGATTATGTTTTCTACATTCAGGTACCCATATTAGCATATGGGCAATAAAGTTAGTCAGAATCTGTCATTTTCAGTATTGGTTAAGAATGCTCTGTTTTATGCTCTCTATATTCGGAACTACATCAAACCTGATTCCCGTTTAAGAGGGGATACGTAGGCGCTCCTTTGGAGTTCGGTCTTATCATAATAAAAATTCCATTTTCCCCTTTTAACTGTGTAACTGGGGCAGAATTTTTGAGAGGGTCTCAAAAATTCCTTCAGAAGGACATTTTCTTGCAAGTGATGATACTGGAAAAGAATTTTTGAGAGGAACTCAAAAATTCCTTCAAAGAATAAAAAAAAAGATTTCTTCTTGCAAATCAGTAATTGGGACAGAATTTTGAGCGGGTCTCAAAAATTCTTTCAAAAATATTTCTTCGCGCAAATCAGATTGGGGCTGAACTTTTGAGAGGGTCTCAAAAATTCAAAGCAATCAAGCTACAATCTACAACAAAAATCAGAATAGCAGAAGTTCTACACTGGGGCAAAAATTTTGAGGGGACCTCAAAATTTTTGACAACGCTTCAAAGGACATTCTATCAGACATCAGAGGAGCATACTGTGCCGAACTAGGGATACAGATCAACCTTCCATTTTAACTATTTTTCTTTGAATGCAGAAAATACAGGTATCTATACTAGAAGCAGCTCCAACATCGCTTGAAAGATCAGTGTACCATCATATTGAGCCCGACAAATCGCTAATCAATGGCATTCCGTCCTTCCGATAGGAAGAATGATCAAACCACATTATTCAGAGCTCGAAAATTGCCAGTCAAACGGCATTCTATCCTTCCGACATGATGAAGGATCAAGTTATTTTGAGCTCGACAATCGCCAGTCAAATGACATATTATCCTTTCGACATGATGAAGGACCAAATCATCAAGCCCGACAAATCAACTTTCCAACTGCACCTACTCCTTACAATAGGACGAAGGGTCAAAGCTATAATATTCTGAATTCGTCAACAAATGAAACTCAATCTATCTAAAGGGCGAAGGTTTATGCCCTCAANAGTTATTTTGAGCTCGACAATCGCCAGTCAAATGACATATTATCCTTTCGACATGATGAAGGACCAAATCATCAAGCCCGACAAATCAACTTTCCAACTGCACCTACTCCTTACAATAGGATGAAGGGTCAAAGCTATAATATTTTGAATTCGTCAACAAATGACACTCAATCTATCTAAAGGGCGAAGGTTTATGCCCTCAAATAATTTAGCGCATGAGTCTGAAAACTATATTATGCCCGGAGATTACATTTGTGCCCGATACTGCATTGTGCCCGATATTACATTGTGTCCGAGATCGCATTTAAGCCCGAGATTGCATGTGCCCGAGACTGCATTATGCCTGAGAATTACATGTGCCCAATATTGCATGAGCCCAAAGATTGCATTGTGCCCGATGACGGCATTGAGCCCGAATTGCATGTGCCCGAGAATTATATCATTTGCATTATGCCCGATATTGCATGTGCCCGAGAATTACATCATTGCATATGCCCGAGATTGCATTGTGCCCGAGATTGCATTCAGCCCGAATTGCATGTTCTCGAGAATTACATCATTTGCATGTGCCCGAGATTGCATTGTGCCCGAGATTGCATTATACCCGAGATTGCATTGTGCCCGATATTACATGTGCCCGAGAATTGCATGAGCCTGAGATTGCATTGTGCCCGAGATTGCATTAAGCCTGAATTGCATGTGCCCGAGAATTACATCATTTGCATGTGCCTGAGATTGCATTAAGCCCGAGATTGCATTATGTCCGATATTACATGTGCCCAAGAATTGCATGAGCCCGAGATTGCATTATGCCCGAGATTTGCATTGAGCCCGAGATTGCATTATGCCCGATATTGCATGTGCCCAAGAATTACATCATTGCATGTGCGCGAGATTGTATTGTACCTGAGATCGCATTGTGCTCGATTCGCATTGTGCCCGAAGACTGCATGTGCCCGATTTGCATTGTGTCCGAAGATTGCATTGTACCCAAGATTGCATTGCGCCGGAGAATTGCACGTGCCCGAATAAATTCCAATCAAGCTACAAGTATCAACAGATGCCCGAATTACAGATACACTTTCTTTACTCATTACTCATATTCCTAAGGCGTCATGGTCTAAAGGCATCATTTTTCATGGCCTGCGGACGTCATATCATGGCCTAAGGATTTACTTTCTGCTTATCAGGATACAAAGGTGTCATAGTCTAAAGGCATCATTTTTCATGGCCCGCAGACAATATTTTCATGACCTGAGGATATAATTTTTGCGTATCATGGCCCTAGACATCATAGCCTAAGACATTATTTTCATAGTCTTATGGTAAACATCATTGTCGATATAGGAAATTGCATCATGTTTACATTTACCATTTATCTGATATATATTTGCTCTAATCACTTTATTTAGTCATATTACAAGTTACAGATTTGCAGAGACTAACATTTTGCAGATAAGACATCTCCCTCTTGGCTACAATTATCGTGCTTACATCTATCGCAACAAAAACCCTATCAAACTCCTTGCTACTCTTATTACCGTTTTTCCATTTAATCCTTGGCTACTCATATTACCTCCTCTTCATCGGATCCTTCGCTCTTAAACTAAAAATCTCTCTGTCATGCCTTATCCATTCAAGTCGATATTGTTCCCGTTTGAATACCGTACCGCTCTTTTAATTCTTAGGAGTTTCGTTTGCTCCAGAGTCTAGAACTACACACGACCTGATTCTCGTACAATCAGAGATATGTAGGCGGCTTAATACCAAAGTCTCGGTCGTACCACC
Organism: Solanum stenotomum; assembly: GCF_019186545.1. Taxonomy (NCBI): domain Eukaryota; kingdom Viridiplantae; phylum Streptophyta; class Magnoliopsida; order Solanales; family Solanaceae; genus Solanum; species Solanum stenotomum. The sequence continues at coordinate 24,893,538 of NC_064293.1, read as the reverse complement.
CTCCAACTATGTCATTTCAATTGATCCCACTGACATCTCTTGTCGGTCGGACAAAATAGGCTACTAAGCCAACGCTGGTTGTCCGACAATTCATCATTCATTCCTAAGCAACCAAGGGGCAGCTGTTGACACCCAATTTTGACCGACCTTTGACCCTTTTTGGAAATGATATTCGATTAAATACGTATTTTAAAATATATTTCGAGTTTAAAATTTTAGTCGATTTTGTCTAAAATTATACATTTTAAGTATGCATGCTTTGTAAAATTATCGTAAATATTATTAAAATATTTCTAAAATTACTAGTAAAAACTCAAAATAATTATTTTATTAAAGTTTAAGTGATTTTTATTATAAAAAATGTTATAATATGTGTAGTCCTTTAATTGGATAGCATTTCTTTAATTTTCCTCAAAATTGTTTAAATTGTGGCCTATTCTTTTCTAATTTCTTTCAATTTTAGCCACCTCAATTCCAATCTTATTCCAATTATAGCCATCTTTTTATTTCAATTTTAGCCATTCCAAACACAACCAATTTAAAATCTGATCTAAGACCCTATCTTTAATCCTAATCGTCGATTTCTTTTATTGTAATCTCAGCCTCTCATCTCGCAATCGATCAACGGTTAAGATCAATCTACCTAACCTTCCTATTTTTAACCTAAGAAGACCAACCCTAACATAATTTTTTTTCTCTCCTCTCTCCCTCTCTAGCCGCCACCTCCCTCTTCTCTTCCTCTTTCGTTCTCTCCATTTTTTCGGCGAAACAACCACCGGCAAGGCCGGCAGCCACTAGCCTCCATCGCTTCTCCCTCCAGCCTTTTTCTTTCTCTCCTTCCCCTCTCCTCATATCTGCTTCTCTGTCTCCCTTTTCCCTCATCTGACCAGCCGCCGGCGAGGACCACCAGCGAGCCTCCATCGCTGGCAGCAGCTCCAGACGGCAAGCAACAATAACATCGAGCTCCGGCGAGAGCTCCTCCAGTAGCTGCGACCGAGAACAGCAAGCCACCAGCAAACAGCGAAAGCCAGCTCCGACCCCGGTAAATGCTGCTCCGGCCAGCGAACAAGCGAGCTCTGACAAAGTTTCCGAAAGTTTCAAGCAGGTCAAAAGACGGATCTGGGTACATTTTCTTTAAAATTATTCCCTCATATTTTGGCAACTTTGTTCTCCTTTTCATTTACAAGTTGACTATGCATGCTCTGTGTATGTGAAAACCATTTCGGTCTCAAATTAATTATTCTCTGTTATTTCCTGATCTTATTCATTGTTCTGCAAATTTTCTTATTTTGTGTGTTGCTAAAATATTATTCATTTTGTTTTAGAGTGTCAATATATCTCTATGCGACCTGTTTCTCTATAGTTGTTAATATATGTTGGATTGCTAATATTATTGGGATTGTTGGTTCTTGATTTAAGATGATGATTTGGAATGATAGTTGATGCCCACAATTGATTGTTTTCCTAGCTAAAATTCGGTCCAGCTTCAAAACGTTAAAATTAGATTGCATAATTCGTGACTTGCCCCATAATTTATTCAATGTGGTATTTAGAATTTGTTTAAATTGTTATTTTGTTTGCATATGACAAGTCTTAAGATTAATTAGTAAAGCATGTAAATTGGTCCCAAATTTTATGCCTTTCCTTAGATATTTATTAATTTATGTCAATTCGTAATATTAATATGGTGACTGCCCTTAATTATTTTCTCTTAGTATAATTAGAATTTAAACTAATTCTTACTTGTTGACTTTTGGAAAAAAAAAATTCCTTTACCAGTTTGATAAATATTTTGTTGATTCAATGTTATTAATTGTAAAATCATGGCTGCCCGTGAATTTGAACTTGATAAAAATAACAACTTCGATTGATTCCTTTTACCTTTAGTTGACAGATTTCTTACTTGTTTATATATGGTAAAAAAAATAATTTAAAATCTGATTTGGCTCCTTTGAAATAAGGAAAAAATATTTAATTTATCCCTTTCCTTTAATATGCGCCCTCTCCCTAGTATATAAAGAGACCCCCCTTTTCATTTATTGACCACCGGTTCTACACCTATAGCAATCAAAAGAAAAACGACTCTTTCACACTTGACACACACTACTCACTTCTCACTCACGTTTACACGTTCTAACAAGAGCATAAAATACTCTCTACTCTAAAGATTTAAAATTGGGTGAACATTCTAAGAGCCTCTCTATTTGGTTTTGTTGTGTTCGAGTCTAGTGTCGGAATTAGTTTGGTCTTCATTGCTGAGTAATAAATCTGCATAATCGGTTAGCTCTCTTTTCCATTAGTTTAAATTTCCCTTGCATCATCTATTATGAATATTGTATGTTTGAAATAAATAAAGGAAGCATTTGGGTTAGCTCTCTTCTCCCCTTTTTATGTGTATGATTATATATGTGCAATATGTGGCTTGAAGTAATACGTATGTCCTATTCTGCTTGAGTTCATAAAAAATAATTGTTATTACATGTGTTGTATGTTACTTGGGTTGTATTGTTGCTTTCTTTAACATGGTTTGAACTTAAAGGTTCAAGACATGAAGAGTCGCCATGGGAGGAAAATAGACGAATCGAGTTAATTGATGTTTTGTTTATTATTTAATCTTTTTATTATTTTGTAATAATTTGTAAACTCTAACTCTATATATGTGATATAACTTGGGGATCGTCTAAGGAGAGGGGGATATACGTGCTAATTGTCTATTTTCATTTTTTTTGTTTAGTTTATTTATTTTGTTATGTGTGATTGCTACATATATATTAATTATGTCGGAATTTCTTAAATAATCCAACTTAAAAACAACTGTTTAGTTGTGATTGTATAGTTTTAAATCAACAAAATTCGTAATGAGCGAGCTTTAAGTATGTCGCATAATAACAATTGATAATCTCTTAATTAATTAACTTGAATTAATAAGAGTTTGATAACTATAGTATATCCAGATCTCAGTTTCATGTGCTTAACAAACCTTTTTAGCATGTTAATAGATTTAAAAGGATTAAAATCTGAACTTTTGTGCTAATTTGTCATATTTGTTATTTGTTAATATAGGCTTCATTAATAAATTCCAGCATATTCACTTAAAATTATGCCTATAGGATCTAACTAATAACATCAATAGAACAACTTGTTAAAGTCATTCATTCATCATGTTAAATAATTGAAAATGAATTTGTCTTGAATATATTCCGTTCACTTATTAATGACATTTGTTTAAAATATAAGCATAGTGAGATAAAGAAAGAAAGCATGCCTCTAGGATCTAAATAATTTTCAATATGTTTTGGGCTTAGAAATCATGCATATAAGTTCAACCTTTGTTACATATTAAATAAATATCATGCATACATGGTTAACAATTTGTTTAAATGAAATAAATATCATGCTTATGGGTTTGATAATGTTTTCAGCATATTCACACTTAGAAATCATGTCTATAGGACATAATTAATAAGTTGAGATGTTGATCAGCATATTAATAAATAAAAAGGGTAAAATTCTGTTTTAAAATTATAGTCTGCTTCCTAGATTGAATCTGGCCCAAATCAATTAGGTTCTGATCTGTTTTGGTACTGAAAATGCTAATAACTCATTCCGATCTGCTACATGCTTTGTAAAAATAAATAAATAAATATATATTTCTTGCATTTTTGTGTTCTATTTGCTAATCACCTAAAATTAACTAATAATTATATTCTGCGTATCTTTAAAATCTGCTATTTTAAATCTGCTGACCTAATTAAATCATGCCCGAAATTAATTATTTTCTGTATTTGCACAGCCACTTAAAGTGATTTCTGCACTGATAATAATACCATGTGCTACTGTTCTAGTTTTATTTTTTTTTGTATTTGACCACTGTCTTGCCACTTTTAAAATAATAATAATAATAATAATAATAATAATAATAATAATAATAATAATAATAATAATAATCTTTTGCATACTTTAATCTGTCCAGTTGAGTAATTACCAATTAAAGTTGTCCCTGTTTAATTATGTCTGCCCTTGTTATTGATCAATTTGTGCTAATAATTAAATAACTTTTGCAACATGTTGTATCTTTCTGCCCCTCTAATATTAACAATATTGTTATAATATAGGTTTTGTATGTTCACACACTTAGCATGCAACCTTCATTTTACTTGTGTTTGCTAGCATGATAAATAAAATCTAGAGGCCAACTTTCGACTTACGTGCTAGATGTTCGTCCTATTTGTTTGACTTGATGTCTAGGTGGGCCTAATCAGAAGCCTTTATTTATTTCAATCTAAACCCTTCCTAATAGTAGTTTAATGCCTCTTGGACCTTACGTGGGGACGCTAGACACCTTTTAGAGGAAAAACATGCGGTGGTGGGGTAGGGGTAGTTTAGGCCCCATGGAGATGATGACATCGACTCGGTCTTAATGACAAACCTTGGTTTTGTCTGTCCCTACGAGTAACCGACCGAAATAAAGAAAAGTCGACTGCTGATCCACAAAGTCCTTCAGAGTCTCCCTTTCCTTCTCCCTTTATATGTTAATAATAATTATATTTATTTGGGGTAGTTCAATAAAAAATAAAATTTGTTTATCCTATGTGGTTGTGTAATTTTTGTCTCCTTGCTCCTCTCTTTATTAATTGTTTAAATGTTTATTTATTGTTGTTATATCATATAGTCCCGCATGCTTAATTAATTAATTAAAATAACTAAAGTGTCTTTAATTGTTTAATATTACGTTATCACATAGTTTTGCATGCTTAATTAATTAAATAAATTAATGAGTCGATCTTAATTGTTTAATATTAGTTATCACCTAGTAATCATGTTTAATAAATAACCAAATAATGAAGTGACCTTAATTGCTACTTGTAACCCCCACATAAAATGCATGAGACACGACCGGGATCCACATTTGTGGACCTCGAGGGATGCCTAACACCTTCCCCTTGAGGTAACTTGAACCCTTACCCTGATCTCTGGTTCGTTGACCTTAGTTAGATTTAGTTAGGCTAGATAGGTGCCCTAACGCGCCTTAATTCGTTAGGTGACGACTCTTCAATTTCAATCAAAAGCCCAAAAGAGTTGTTAGGTCGTGCACCAAAAAACCGTTTTGAGGAAAAAGGGGTGCGACAGTAAGTCATATGTTGCTACATATAACTATTCTGTTGCGAAACATAAATCNTTGTGTAATTTTTGTCTCCTTGCTCCTCTCTTTATTAATTGTTTAAATGTTTATTTATTGTTGTTATATCATATAGTCCCGCATGCTTAATTAATTAATTAAAATAACTAAAGTGCCTTTAATTGTTTAATATTACGTTATCACATAGTTTTGCATGCTTAATTAATTAAATAAATTAATGAGTCGATCTTAATTGTTTAATATTAGTTATCACCTAGTAATCATGTTTAATAAATAACCAAATAATGAAGTGACCTTAATTGCTACTTGTAACCCCCACATAAAATGCATGAGACACGATCGGGGCCCACATTTGTGGACCTCGAGGGATGCCTAACACCTTCCCCTTGAGGTAACTTGAACCCTTACCCTGATCTCTGGTTCGTTGACCTTAGTTAGATTTAGCTAGGTTAGATAGGTGCCCTAACGCGCCTTAATTCATTAGGTGGCGACTCTTCAATTTCAATCAAAAGTCCAAAAGAGTTGTTAGGTCATGCACCAAAAAACCGTTTTGAGGAAAAAGGGGCGCGACAGTAAGTCATATGTTGCTACATATAACTATTCTGTTGCGAAACATAAATCACATGTTGTGACAAAATGTATAAGTCATATGTTGCAACATATATAGCCATCTGTTGCAAACGCGAATACAAATTATTAAAAAAATTGCGGCTACCCAGATGATAATGAATGATTTCAAAGAACTGTTAATTTTACTTACCAAAACAATGGTGTGTGAACCCAATCACTTATGAAGTAATTCCAATTGATACAGAACGTAATCTGGTCCACTAATTAGATTAGCTAAATCTGATTCAAGGAGATGAAAAGAGCTCAAGAAGGACTAACAGCTAAGACCAACAATGTACGAGAAGAAGAAGAGGGGGGGATGTTTTATTTCCCCCCTTTTGGTACAGCTGGTGGTTTCCCTCCAATTTTGATTTCCACCAAAATTGGTTAAATTAGGTTTTAGTCATTTACCCTTTTACCCCTCATTTAATTCAATGGACCAAACTGTCAACTTATAAATTTGAGGGCAACTCCACAATCCTTAATCATTAATCACATAATTGTCACCTACACTCAATAATTAAGACTTATGTCACCGCCCCTTTATTTTGACACATTAATGTCACTTTTAATTCAAAGGCCCAGCTCTCTAAGACGGCAGTAACCTCTGCTAAGAACCCAAACTGATTTAATAAAAAAGATTTTTTTCTAATAAAAGAATATAAATTGAGCAGTCAATTTCCTAAAAGATAAGCCATTTTAAAATAATAACTACTCTATTACATTAGTCAGAAAATAAAATTAATTTAAACTAAAAAAATATTGTTAAAGGGCCGACTACAGTGGTCTCCATTTAATAATATTTTAAAAATTATTTAAATAAGTTTCCGACTATTGTAATCGGTAACTGATCAATTATTATTTTGACTTCACAAAACTTTATGACTTTAATAGTCGAAATCATGATCGAGTAAAATTATTAAAAATTAGAAAAATATAAATCTTAATTTCCCGATTACAGTAGTCGAAAAAAAATCTAACATACCGACTATGCATTTGTAATCGGTAATTGTAGTTGGAAAATAGCTTCTTTCTAGTAGTGAAATATAAATTGAAATACATTACTTCACTCTTTAAAAATCAATTGTAAATATGGTTTGTTTTTAAAAAAGTGTCAACAAAAAAGGCACATGGACGAAAATTCAAGTTTCAATCAACACTAAAGTGTGTTTCTCAAACTAATTAATGATTGGTAGTATAAATTTATTTCTCACCCTTCCAATAGTTTATGTATGAAACTTAAAAAAATAGTTTAGGTTTGTTTGTGACACTTATTTTTTAAAAAAAATGTGTTGAAAAAAATAGACAAAAATTTGGGACCAGACTCACCTTAATGAGTTGTATACACATATTTCGTCCAATCAACTTTGAGATATGTTTCTCAAATTAATGAGTGATTGGCTATGTGTGGTTCTTAAACTCTCAATAGTTTAGATATGAAATTAAAAAAGAAGAAGTTTGAATGTATTTTTGACACTTAGCTCTCCTTTAATATAAAATTTATCTCCTTTAAATAGTAAATAAATTGAAGCTTAAAATATTTTTCTTTCTCTCAACTTATTTCTTTCGGTACATTAACCTCTCACTACATACTATAATAATTTGTCAAACTTCTCATATTTATCATTCTTTTACACAGAGATGAAACACCACAATTTATATTTAGGTGCAAAATTCTTTATAGATAAGATAGCAAAGATGGAATAATATTACTATAGTATGTGGGGTTGGTTCATAATTAGTGATAGGTTCATGACATTAGTCAATATTTTACATGAGTTACCTAAGAAAGATGGGTACCTTTTTGTCAGTTTATACACATTAATATATGCATTTTAATATTAAAATACATAAACATCAATGTTATAGATACCAAATTATCTAAGATTTTGGACTGTGTTCCTTGGAAAAGACTTGAATGGCTTACTTTGGGGCAAAGGTGATTTGCATAGAAATAAATGGAATTTTTTCATCCTATTTATCGATCTCCCTAGCAGTTGAAAAGATTATTAGATATTTAAGTAACTTTGTGCTTTATATGTGTGAAATCGATATGCAATTTAAAGAGAGGTTAGTAAATTATTTACTCTCTCCATTTTAATTTGTAGGTATAATTTGATTGGACACGAAATTTAAGAAATATGAGAATACTTTGCAATGTTTTAAAATTATTCTTAAGATAAATACATTTTTAAATAAAAGAGTATATCTTTATTGTTTTTGTCAAATAGATGGGACTCAACACGAGTAAAATATTGATAGTATAATTAAATATTTATCAAATAAAAAATATTTTTTTCTGGAATTGACTAAAAAGGGAAAAAGTCAAATAAATTAGATTATGCTTTGATAAAAGAAATTACTAATACTCGAAGCGCAATACCTAACTAAAACATACATTAAATTTTGGAGAAGCAAGAAAATCGTGATGATTATATAAAGCAAAAAAATGCAAAGAATTGAACTTACGCAAAAAGGAGGCACAACTTTCATTTTGCAAAATAAAAAAATATTTACCAATATTTTTGTAATAACATTTGTTATGTATAATCATTTCTCATATTAAAAAAATAAAATAATTAAAGTGACGACTCTACTTGCAAAATGGGAATTGATAATATAAAGATTGCGTGTTGTCATGGCACCAATTTTAATATACTATAGGATTAATATATAATAAGCACTCAAATGCAACCGGTGGAGACATAAATTATGTTTCCTTTTTGCGTTAAAAACTGTTTTAGCTTTGAAAACTAGTATTCTCCATGCGTGTGTTTGGTACGAAGGAGAATGATTTTTTGTGGAAAATATTTTTCTAGAAAACGTTTTTCTAGAAAATAAGTGAATTTTTGATTTATTTTCTCATGTTTAGTTGGTGAGTAGAAAATATTTTTTAGTGTTTGATTGGTGTATGAAAAATATTTTTCAGAAAATATATTTTAGTTTTTACTAGAGAGTAGAAAATACTTTTTCGAAAAATAATTTCTTATCCGGAAACCAACCTTATGTAATCGATATAGGACACAACCCTGATGATCGATCAAAAATATGACACTGAGATCTGACCCAGGACCCTGGCTAACAACTTGAAACCACACATTCGAGCTGAAATTGAATATCCGATCCAAGACCTGACCACGACACCCTAACTTGAACACGATCGATAAATTCAGAAAATTCAACTCCGACACTCGAATCAATATCCGACTTCCAAATTAATCATGCCCCGACCCTAACAACCCACACCCTATGCGAGAACCAACTTTTGTATCGGGACCCGACTGCAACCCAAGATTCGACTTTCAAATCGAGATTCGACCCCAACTTGTGAATCAAGACCCGATCATACCCAAATCGTGTTATAGAATGGAAGAAACTAGAAAGAGAAATTAAAGAGAGAATGGATGATAACTCTTTGTATTGATTCTTGCATTGATTCAAATAGAAGAGTACATTCCTATTTATAAATAATTAAGGAGAATCCTTATAGATACTAAACTAAAATAAAACTAAATATTTTGCAATTAATGTAAACCCTAGACTTGAAAGGAAATTAAATGCTATAAAATATTTTTAGACTAAAAAGAAAAAGTAAAAACATTCTACCAAATTTCAACATTCCCCCTCAAACTCAAGTTGGTATATCTAGCTTGAGTTTGAACACTTAATTATTCTTCAAAAATATTTCTAATAGAATTCATCCTCACATTCTTCTTCTACTAGTAATGCTTGTGATTTATCTTGAGTGTCTTTGAACTTGCACACTTTTGTAACATGACCTGTTTGTTTGCAACTTCTGCATACTGCATCAGATCTCCACCAACAGAATTTTTCCAAATGTGATTTCTTTTTGCAATATTTGCAAGGAGGGTAATCAACTTTTCTTTTTTGATAGTTTGCATAAAAGATACCTTCAACAATTTTATCTTGTCTGAAAGCTCTTCTTTGTTCTTGTGCTTGAAGAGCACTTATCAATTCAACAAGAGAGATGGTAGAAAGATCTTTAGACTCTTCCAAAGCAGAGATTTTAGACTCAAATCTCTCAGGAATAGTTACAAGAATCTTTTTAACTATTCTATTATCTTTAAAATCCTCACCAAGCAACCTGATTCTGTTGACAATCAAGGAAATCCTGTCAGAATAATTAGTGATAGTATCACCCTCTTGCATCCTAAGAGATTCAAAATCTCTTTTCAAATTCAAAATTTGATTTTGTCTGCCTCGTTCACTTCCTCGATACTCCTTCTCAAGTTTTTCCCAAGCTTCTTTTGTTGTTTCACATGCAATGATTTTAGAAAAGATTGAATCTGCAACTGAGTTTTGAATTACAATTTTGGCTTTGTGTTTTTTTATCTTCTCTTCTGAGTGAAGTTTGATTTCAACATCAGAAGATTTATTAGTGAGTTGTTGTATGGGTTTGTCTTCCATTACAACTTCCCACAAATCATAAGCCTCAAGATAAGACTTCATCTTAACTGCCCAAATTTGATAATTTTCACCATTGAAGGTTTGTGGGGCATTGAAAGAAAGAGCATTGCTTGTCATGGTTTGAAAAATAAGATTTAAAATAATATAGATTAAAAATTGGTTAAAAGTAGCCCTGCGTTAAAAATAAAAGCACGGGTTAAAATTGGCCCTGTGTTAAAAATAAAAGCTCGGGTTAAAAGTGAGTTGAAAATAGATATGAATTAAAAGTGGTTGAAAGTTCTTCTTCAACGAACTCACAGATCCATTAAGATCAATGTAAGGCTCTGATACCACTGTTATAGAATAGAAGAAACTAGAAAGAGAAGTTAAAGAGAGAATGGATGATAACTCTTTGTATTGATTCTTGCATTGATTCAAATAGAAGAGTACATCCCTATTTATAAATAATTAAGGAGAATCCTTATTAAATGAGAATCCTTATAGATACTAAACTAAAATAAAACTAAATATTTTGCAATTAATGTAAACCCTAGACTTGAAATGAAATTAAATACTATAAAATATTTTTAGACTAAAAAGAAAAAGTAAAAAGATTCTACCAAATTTCAACAGAACCTAACTTTTAAACTGTAATTTAATTTATTTATTTATTTAAAAACAAAACTTAATTTCTTTTTTTTTGGAAGGTGGGAGGGGGCTGGTATTGGGGTTCAAATAGTGTCACGTAAAAAACTAATTTCTTTTTAAATTTAAAAATATTTTTATATTTTAAAAACAAACTTTAATTATTTTTATTTTTATTTTGGATGGGGGAAGGTTGGTTGAGGGGGGTCTAGTAGGGGGTTGGGATAGGGGTGGGGTAAGAAAATGATAATTTAAATTTGAAAAGAAAATTCAAAAACAAAATTTTAATTGTTTTGCCGGGGAGAGGGGTTAGAGGTGTTAGGGGTTGGGTGGGGTAAAAAAAATTAATTTTTTTTTTAAAATTTAAACTAATATATATATTTTTTTTGTTGGGGCTGATTTGGGTGTAGAGGGTGAAAAAAATTCAATTTTTAAAATTTTTTTTTTTTGATGGGAAGGGTCGAGGTACGGGATGTGGTAAGAAAAAAAGATTAATTTGAAGTTGAAGGAGAGTTTTGGAAAATGTTTTCCTTAATTTTTGAAAGAAAGTCATTTTCCTTAAATTTGAGAAAAATAAGTTGATTTGAAAAGGGAAGCTCGTGCTCTGCACGGGCCCAATTACTAAAATTTGTAATTATTATTTATGATATTTTTAATCCTTTTAATAATAATAATATTTTTTTCTAATAACACTAACGATCTAATATTAACATTAAATCAAAGGTAATTTATGGATAAAAATATGGAGAAAGAAATAATCAAACGTAGTACTTGGTAAATAACAATAAAATATGTAAAGATTTTGGACAATTAAATCAAAGATTTTAATTTAAAATATTAGGGATATTTACTAGACCTAATTAAGTAGTACTTATTTAGTATGATTTTTTTGATAATGTAAAATTTAAAAACACTTATAATTAATGTATGTATAAATTATAAAGAATTATATATTATGTTATGTAAGATAGAAAATGGAACAATTATAAGATAAATAACTAAATTTTCATAATTAATATTTACATAAATACATAGCTATTTTATAAGAACTAATGTAGGATTAAAGTGGGGCTCCAAAAAACTTACTAATGAGTAATGTCGGGAACTTAAGAAAAGGTTGCCCAGGTCCAATACCCACCTTTCACATGAAATAGTAATAATAAATAAAGATCCAACTAAAGTTATTTATATTATTAATAAAAAAATTACTCATGTTAGATTAGTTAGTAATTCCATAAAATCATAATAGAAGAAGCTAGCATCCTCTTAGCATTATTGTAGAATAGGAAAGTCGATCATTTATTCTATGTGCTAAGCTCCTAGGTGTTCAATGGAAAGGCTACCTAGCATAAAGTTCCCCAATACTAAAATACACACTCTTATTAAAAAGGAGAATAAGTAATAAAACTTCTTTGAATAAAAATTAATTGCACCACTCGCTTGAGAAATAAATGATGACTCGTCTTTTTTTTTTTTTTTAATTTTTATTTTTAAATGTGAATTATTTGGTTCTTTTATATTAAGGAAATGACTATTTTTGAACTAGTTTTGTACGATGTAAAATATCTTTTTTACTTTTCATATTTAATTGGTCAAAGTATTTTAAAAAATTATTTTTCTCTAAAAATAATATTTTGTAAGGAATAGGAAAAACAAATTTTACAAGCAGTAATCTAAGTGCCCATTTGATTAGTTTATTTTAACTACTTTTAAGTCAAATTAACTTTTAAACAGTTTTGAAGTGTTTGGATAAAAAATATAGTAATGAAAACCCGCTGCCGGCTAAACCCTAGCAAAAACCTTATTTTTTGTGGTGGCTTGTCACACCCCTATTTTTCCTCAAAATTATGTTTTGAAAAAGAGTTTTTCCAATTAAAGTGACATTTTGAAAATAAATTATTTTATTATTCAGAGTCGCCACTTGGAATTGAGTTTTGGTGTTTCAAGTCATCTTATTTAAATTCCTAATCAAAAGGAAATTTGACTCTTTATTTTATTGGTCTTTCAACTAGAAATTTGGGTAAGGAATTCTGTTGATCGAGGGGAAGGTATTAGGCACCCCTCGAGCCCCGTGGTTCTAGCACAGTCGCTTTATTGACTATATATGACTTAAACTAATTTTAAATTAGATTTTTGGATATATTATTATTATGAATTTAAAAAAAACATATTACCACTCTTCTTTGATTTATTATAATCATATTTAAAATTGACTGATTTTATTAATGTATGTCCATTAATTAAAAAATATGTATAAGCGCATAAAATCATTCAGACAAAATAAAATAAAGTTAAGAGCTGGACATTTATAAATTTGAATCATGAAACGTCCGTATTTCTTTTTCTTTTCCTTTTTTTTCCGCATGTATCTGTATTTTTCATGTTATTATGAGTAGAATATGTATAAGTATATCTAATTGTTATGAAATAGGATTGTTTTGTTTTTAGTTAGATTTAAAATAGGAGATAAAATTTTATGAGATTTGGTATTAGTTTTAGCAAGAAAATCTAAAGAGATTAGGACTATTTTGTAGGAAGATTTTTCCTTTTATTTTTTAATTTATTTTTTCTTCTTTATTTTGCACGTCTTATTTTATTACTAGTAAGGTTAGCCCGGGCCCAACAATGTAAAGACTATTACAATATTTGTTTCGGATGATCTGCACCAAGTAGAAGCATTGATTGAGTTGAGTATGTCTCGGCTGATATGTACCCAGTAGAAAATAGAGCTATAAGGAGAATCTATGAAAATATTGTTAGGCTATGGCCTATATTCTAGCCAAAGGCCCATGGCCTAATCTTATTTGAAAAAGAATTGAAATTATTCTCTTTATTTGGTTTTCAATTCTATTAGGAAAATGATTGGAATATTAATCCTATTTGGAATTGGTTTTGGCTTTATAAGGAAAAACGCAACTCTATAAATAGAGGATGGTCTTGAGAGAATAATTCAATTGCTCAATTAGTATTGTCTTTGAAAGACATTAGGACATAAGAGAGGTTTTTGAGAGAGCTTTCAACGTGAGAGAAGAGAGAAGAAAAATGGTTCTTTTGCTGCAGTCTTTAATTTCGACCAACAATCTTCAGATCATGTTTCCCGATTAACTAATGGTTGGATCGGGCTGAAAGTTGGACTGAGTGTTCCTGACATCTTGGTGGTTGATTCGGAAGTCAGCAAGATCCTGTTTTAGGTCCCGAACAACAGTTGAGTTTGGGTGATGTTTCTTTCTATTTATCTTTTGTTGGTGTAGCTATTGTTTGTTCTCTTTTGGCACTTGTTGTGTAGCCATTAGAAGAATATTTGTAACTCTATTATTGTTATAGTGAGGCAATTCGGATCTTGTCGATCCCGTGGTGGTTACCTTCGATTTGAAGGATTTTTCCACGTTAAACTTGGTGTTCATTATTTTAGATTTTCATTTTCATCTTTTCGTCACAACAAATATGCGTGATAAAGTTCATGAAGGTAAAGTCAATGAAAGACTGTACCTGAAAATAATTTGGTAGAAGTTAGTGTTTCTTAAGTTGTCACATGAAATTTTAAAGCGACAACCAGACGATGGAAATTGGATGAAATTTCGATCAAATTGCAACTTCAATTGCCTTGTCACTGGAGAATCACTATAGAGTAGACAAAATAAAACTTCAATTGCTTCAGCTGTTGATGGGTAAACATGAAGGCAGAAAACAATCATGAAAGACAAAAGCCATGTCATAGATATATCCAATTCATGATACAATGTACACTTTAACAAAAGGATTATAAAAAGTGTGTTACCTCTAGAAGTCTTTTATGTGTGGTCATATCTACAGTAATAGGAGCTGCAAAACTAACTATTGCACATTGACCAAGTCATAGTCCAAATTACTTATGGAATGTGATGTTGCTCTACTTGACATAGGGACTCACAAATTTGAAATGATCTTTAATGACTCCAAATATACATAACAATATAGCATAACCAAACCATTGACAACCATTAAGCTTTCACAACAAGAATAAACATTACTTGCATTCTTCCCAGTGTACTATTGAGGTGTGACTGAATTAAGGTTTTAATTAATTGGAATGATGTCCTAAAATTCTGTGACCTTTATATTTGTAGATAGAGTTGATTATGTTGGTGTATATGCATTTTATTATTAAAATAAAAATATTAAGTGCATATGTTAGTGGGTATAAATTATGGTGGAAGATAACTATTGATTGTTGTAACTTATATGACCATTAGTTCTTGTAACTCTCATGGTCATTAGTTTCTTGTGACTCATATGACCATTAGTGTCTTGTAACTTATGTAACATATATCACATTTATCTACCTACATAACTACCCTTCATTCTACCTATTGATTATTTGGAAAACTTCTTCACCTATAAATAGTGGTGTTTCTTCCTTTGTGAAGTATCTCAAAAAGATGAGAAGTGTGAAATAATATTGTAGTGTGTAGTAGTGAAAGAGAGAGTTGCGACATAGAAAAATATTCAAAGTCTTCAACTATATTCACTATATACAAAAGATAGTATTTATATATATGTTGAAGGAAGGTGTTCTTTTTGTGGAGCTTCGAACTCTTCAACTAATCCAGAGTTGCTTGAGTTGTACGACGTTGTTGGGCTGTTGTATCCTGGAGGGGACAAGTCAAGAGTGATACTGTTGAATCGGTGTAGATTATGCCGCAGTGGACTTGAATCTCTTTAAAAAGAGCGAGATATCTGCGCCTCAGCCTAAATATTATTTATTCATTTTTTGTCATTTTATTTTCAACTGTAATTTATATTATTTGTGGTATATTACATCAACAATTTTAAGGAGATTCATGTTGTTGTTACAGTTTTAAAAGGTGTGGATATCAAGATAGGGATCTCAACATATTTCCGCTCAACGTTGCTCTCTTCAAGAGATGGAAGAGAAGATGTGTACGGTAAAATATTTTTCTACTTGCTCAATTCAAGTGGAGAAAAGGTAACTTTTTATCTAATATTTCCTGAAAAATGTGATACTACTTTTCATGGAAAATATGATGTTTAAATTCTTAAAATAGTGGGGGTTTATGAAAGGAGAAAAAAAAAGTCACTGTAAAAAAAATGATTTTTGCATCTTTGAGAAATGCTCTAAAAAGAGTATTACAAATGCATATATTGATTGTGGAATAAATCACATGTTGTTTGGCTATAATGAAATTATTTTTTGGCTTTAACATGAGAGTTATAAATAAATTATGAAAATCATGTTGAGTAGTTAGTTAACATGAAATGTTTTGGGTGAGATAATCCTCATTCTTGAAAAAAAAAATACCATAAAATATGTGATGAAATTTTCCTTGTCAAGTCACATAATGTTGAAAAAATTGTGAACTACAATCTCATTGGTTGTGTGAGTCTTGCAACTCCTTTTGATTCAATTGTGAAAATGGTGAAACAAAGAAAGAAGGAGTTTGCTAGCCTAATATAATATATGAGCTAGAAATGTGACTAATTGCACTTTATATGATACTGTGTCTAAAGTATAGCATGTACAAACAAATCAAGTAAATTTACTTGGTACAAATTTGGTGGCTTGTTTTATGAAAAGTAGATATTATGCTATATTTAAAATTTTTGTTGGTGCAGATGAAAAAACTTGGTGCTATTTGTTGGAGATGAGAAAAGCAAGTTGTATTGCTTGCAAACTCTACTATGGAGGTTGAAGTAAAGAATTAAGCTTCAACTAGATGAAAAAATTTGGTGCTATTTGTTGGAGATGAGAAAAGCAAATTGTATTGCCTGCAAACTCTACTATGGAGGTTGAAGTAAAAAATTAAGCTTCAACTAGATGAAAAAATTTGGTGCTATTTGTTGGAGATGAGAAAAGCAAATTGTATTGCTTGCAAACTCTACTATGGAGGTTGAAGTAAAAAATTAAGCTTCAACTAGTGAAAAAAGTGAAATTATTTTTACTATATCAAACACTTTATTCTTATAGATAATTTTTCTAATTTTGGTTAATTGTGATAGATCCAATATAATGGTTGAATAGAAAATCGTTATTAAACGGTAAATTCAGACTCATGAGAAGAAAACACAATATTGTGAGATCATATTGATCATTGATATACCATCAATATTCGTTGTGTTAAAATTTGTGATAATCTTGCAGATTTATAAACTAAGGCCTTAACAAGATAAAAAGTCTGAAGCACATCGAGGGAGATGAAATTGATGCTAATTTTTTTTCTAAGTTATATATGAGGAAACCCAACCTGGGGACTAGAGATCCTATAACCAGGTTCAATGGGAAGAACGAATCATATGATGACTTGTTGTGAAATGCCCTATTTTTAATTTTATTCAGTCCCTATGATGTAAGTGCATTTATCCTATAATGATTTGTGGAGGTTAAGTCTTTGAACTCTTAATGACAGTTTGTATCTCGTATGAGTGGGGTGTCAAATTATAGGAGCACCCTTAACAAATTTCACCTATGTGAGTGTGAAAGTAGGTCGCTTTCTATGAGAATGAGCTTGTTCTCAAAAACACTCATGAAACCGGGATAGCACAAGACCGTAATGTGCTGGCTATTAAAGTTTATGTCAACACCTTGATTGTTGTGTGTAAGCAATGATACTTTATTTCCCTTAAGCAGTCATAGTTTAAGTTTGAGACCACTACTGACTCTGGAGTAAGGATTATTGTTTTACTAAGTGAAGGTTCAATGCAGAGCACACCTTCATTATGCATAATAGTCTCCCTTCAACTAAATTGGTGAACTCTCTTATTTTAATATTAAAATGAGTGGGGGAATGTTGGTGTATATTGTTATACCCCATTTTAACTCGAGGTCAAAACGTGTACAACATATTGGTGATTTTCAAATTAATTAACTTAAGAAGTTGCCACCTAATTAATTATGGTGAATTAGGACACCTAAATATTTAACTAAGTAATACTAAAATGACTTCAATTAAATGGTCTACTAAACTTAAGATTCTAAGTAAGGATTCTAATTTATCCGAAAGGGAAGGTGTAAGGCATCCTTTAAAAGCTGTTAAAAACAGTTAACCGACCAATCTTAGATTAATTAATTAAACTAAAAATTAGTGCTAAAGAATTTTAAAAAAAAATCACGAGTTGGAAAACATTTTAACATTAAATAAAACTCTTTTACATTTTGAAAGAATTGACTTGCATTTTTTCGTTTTTGAAAACAATAGATAAACACTTGTTTAAAATGACAGTTGTTTGTACAAAATTTGGTACCAAAATGTATACTAAAATAAAAGTCTTTGTATATAAAGTTAATATGCATGCCTTTAAAAAGTATTGTTTACACCTTGAAATCAATAACACATTCTACACGTCAAAGACTCTTTAGAATTTAAAATAGAACGACAAATCTTTAGGAAAAGAAAATCATTTGTTTAAAGTAACTTTGTTTGAAACAAAATTTATTGCTAAATATCTGAAAATAGTAAGAAAAAAAAGATTTGTGTTTGTAGTAGCATTGTAAGGACTTAAAGCTCCTTTTAAGAAATATGCAATTGAGAAAAGAAAATTCAATGAAAAAGTTTACCAATTTTTAAACAAAGAAAACACTGAAAAGCTTAAAGGATACAACAAAGATCCTTAAACGTTATAAAAAAAAGCTGGCCGATGTTGAAAACAAAACAAAACAAAAAAAAAAAGAAGCTAAAATCGCTATCTATTAAGTAATGAAAATTTATTTTTCAACATCTATACAAGCAATCAAAGTATAAGAAATATCACATAACACATATATCCACAAATAACATTAACAACAACATAGCAGCAGGTAACTAAAAAAATTATAAAGGAACATTTTCCAAATTTCCGTGCTACTGGATGAGTCTTGAGGACGCGAGAGACACAAAGTAAAAGAGTGG
Organism: Solanum stenotomum; assembly: GCF_019186545.1. Taxonomy (NCBI): domain Eukaryota; kingdom Viridiplantae; phylum Streptophyta; class Magnoliopsida; order Solanales; family Solanaceae; genus Solanum; species Solanum stenotomum. The sequence continues at coordinate 24,874,854 of NC_064293.1, read as the reverse complement.
ATGCACAGTTTCAAAGTCCAGAGGTGGCATGAGACTATACGGTGGTGAGAGTCTTTCATGAAGACTCCATTTAGCTCCCGAAGTGTTCATGCAAATAAAAAGAAAGTAATGAGGATTAGTAAGACAAATCAATTTTATTCTATACCAAATAAACTAGATATGAAATCGAATTAAATAACACAACAAATGTAACATACAAAAGACAAAATGTGTAAATGCCAAACAAATAAATTTTCGAACCATTTTAAAATAGTTAGATTTTTAACAACTGTCTTCTAAGCACAAATTAATATATACTTTCCAAGCACATTAATTCTTGGGTTCATACAGTAAGCATTATATGACATAAAGGAAAAATGCAAACCAATACAAAACTTTTGCTGGAAAAAGAACAAAAACCAAACCAAAGTTAAAATAGTGTAAATCTAGTTGAAGAAAGTTAGGCTGCAAATAATTCAAATAGTCATGGCCTATACTATATCCCTAGCTAAGAAAATTAAATATTTGTTCCTTTTGAAAACATGCTTCTGCTTTTTCTTAAAATAACAAAGCTGAAAATTAAGAGAACACCAAAAAAACCTTGATAACATGCTTATGCACAAACAAACATAGTTGCATATTAAGAGAACATCAAATGAATAATCATTTGGAACCAAAAAAAAGAAAATTGATTTCATGTCAAAGAAAACACAAAAATACATTTTTAAACTCTACTTTCAGATTTCAGTATAGCTAAAGAATACAAAAATCATTCCTGAATCACACAAACTTCTCAGAGCATTCATAACATTATAATTGCAATGATAAAACAGAGCTAAAAGGGGTGAGTATTACCTGTTGCAGGGCAGTGAACAGGGTTTCCTTGATCAAAGGTCTGTGTTCGAACAATGACGGATTCGAGCAAGCTTGAGATTGGAATTTCTGGCGAGACCGAAAGAGAATGTCAAAGGCAATTTTTTAGCAAAACGCAGTGGTTTAAAGTACTATGGAGGAGGGGCAAAAAAACTTGGGTCAAAGCTGAAAATGAAAATGTGTACTTATAGGTGAAAATAAGATAAGATTTGGGCGGGATTTGAAGCCGTTTGAAATTCGAAATCACTGCTTCAAGCTGATCTCAATATGTGACAAAGAACCATTGATAAACTTGGCTTTTCTTCACGTGATTCGTACAGATCCTCTCTTGAAATAGTAACTCTGCCTTTGCTTTTGATATAGAAAACCTTGAAGCATGAAAGTGGGTAAAGAAGATAGAGACGTGTATTCAATTTTTCAGAACTTGCACGAAAATGACGTATTGAGCATCTGTCAATGGAAAAACATTTGAAAGCTACGCCTGAAGAGGAAAGAAGCACGAGCGGCGCGTTTAAAGTTTAAAACCTAATTTGTTTGCTAGGGATTGAAGGAAATGGGCTAGCTGAAATGTGAATGGGCCAACTCACTTAGTCTGACTAAAGGCTTTTGGGCCGAATTTCTTAGCCTTTTCCTTTCTTTAATATAAAATATGTTATAAGATGACAACTAATAATTTACGTAATAAAATATCACTAATATAAAATATATGTACAAAATATTGAATTATAATTAATTTAACAAATACGAAACCAGAAATAAGATGATGACAATTGATTATTTAAGAAAAGATGTATAAAAGTGATAATAATAATTTCGATAATAAACGTATAATTTTAATAGATAAATAGTCATAATAGGTAAAATAGTTGTGGAAAAGGATTATTTTATATGTTATCAAATTAGAAGCTCGAAAACAATAAATTAGAAGAAAGGAGGGTCAAAATTGGGTGTCAACATATATGCATTTTATTATTAAAATAAAATATTAAGTGCATATGTTAGTGGGTATAAATTGTGGTAGAAGATGACTATTGGTTGTTGTAACTTATATGACCATTAGTTCTAAGTCTTCAACTATATTCACTATATACAAAAGAGAGAATTTATATATATGTTGAAGGAATGTGTTCTTTTTGTGGAGCTTTGAACTCTTCAACTAATCCGGAGTTGCTTGAGTTGTACGACATTGTTGGGTTGTTGTATCCTGGAGGGGACAAATCAAGAGTGATATTGCTGGATCGGTGTAGATTATGCCGCAGTGGGCTTGAATCTCCTTAAAGAGAGTGAGATATCCGCGCCTCAGCCTAAAGATTATTTATTCATTTTTTGTCATTTTATTTTCAACTGTAATTTATATTATTTGTGGTATATTACACCAACAATAGAGTTAGCAAAAAATATAAATATTAAGTGCATATGTTAGTGGGTACAAGTTGACAAAAATGTGGTCATTGATTGTTGGTGTGACATTTTAATATTAATTAAAATATATAATATGTCACATTATATATCATGTTATGTCTATTGGTGGACATTACATTTGTGCCTCTTTACTCCCATCAATTGTGGAAGAAAGTGATCATTAGTTGTTAGTAACTTATGTAACCACCACTCTTCATTTTACCCATTATTCCTTCTTGATTTCTTGTAACTTATGTAACATTTGGGCCATTCATTTGGCAAAATTTACTACCCACTATCTTCCTATTCATTACAAGGAAGAATTCATCACCTATAAATAGTGTGGTCTTCTTTGGATTGAAAAGAAGATGAGATACAAGGGAAAGAGTTTTCTAGTCTAAAAAAAAAAGAAATGTGTGACAAATTGCACTTGATATAATATTGTGTATATATAGCATGTACAAGCAAATCAAGTATATTTACTTGGTACAAAATTTGGTGGCTTGTTTTATCAAAAAAAATATCATGCTATACTTAAAAGTTTTGTTGGTGCAGATGAGAAAATTTGGTGCTATTTGATGGAAGTGAGAAAAGCAAATCATAATGCTTGCTAACTCTACTTTGGAGGTTGAAGTAAAAAAATAATTAAATTAAGCTTCAACTAGTGAAAAAGTGAATTGATTTTACTATCACACACTTTATTTTAAGAAATTAATTTTTCTAATTTATATTAGTTGTGATAACACCAATAAAAGGTTGAATACAAAATCGTTATTAAACGGTAAATTCAGACTCATGAGAAGAAAACACAATATTGTGAGATCATATTGATCATTGATATACCATCAATATTCGTTGTGTTAAAATTTGTGATAATCTTGCAGATTTATAAACTAAGGCCTTAGCAAGATAAAAAGTCTGAAGCACATCGAGGGGGATGAAATTGAAGCTAAAATAATTCTAAGTTATATATGAGGAAACCCAACCTGGGGACTAGAGATCCTATAACCAGGTTCAATGGGAAGAACGAATCGTATGATGACTTGTTGTGAAATGCATTAATCTTAATTTTATTCAATCCCTATGATGTGAGTGCATTTATCCTATAATGATTTGTGGAGGTTGAGTCTTGAACCCTTAATGAAAGTCTGTATCTCGTATGAGTGGGGTGTCAAATTATAGGAGCACCCTTGACAGATTTCACCTATGTGAGTGTGAAAGTAGGTCGCTTTCTATGAGAATGAGCTTGTTCTAAAAAATATTCATGAAATCGGGATAGCACAAGGCTGTAATGTGCTGGCTATTAAAGCTTATGTCAACACCTTGATTATTGTGTGTAAGCAGTGATACTTTATTTCCCTTAAGCAGTCATAGTTCAAGTTTGAGACCACTACTGACCCTGAAGTAAATGCTGTTGTTTTACTAAGTGAAGGTTCAATGCAGAGCACACCTTCACTATGCATAATAGTCTACCTTCAACTAAGTTGTGAAGAACTCTGTTATCTTAATATTAAAATGAGTGGGGAATTGTTGGTGTGATATTTTAATATTAATAAAAATATTTTATATGTCACATTATATATCATGTTATGTGTATTGGTGGACATTACATTTGTGCCTCTTTACTCTCATCAATTGTGGAAGAAAGTTGTCATTAGTTGTTAGTAACTAATGTAATCACCAACTCTTCAATTTACCCATTATTCCTTCTTGATGTCTTGTAACTTATGTAACATTTGAGTCATTCATTTGGCAAATTTACTACCCACTATCTTCCTATTCATTGCAAGGAAGAATTCATCACCAATAAATATTGTGGTCTTCCTTGTGTTGATAGAAGAAACAAGAGAAGTATAAGAAAATATAAAGTGAAAAAGATGATTAGTATTTTATTGTGTTTATATTGAGATTAGTGTAGTAGTGAAAGAGAGAGTTGAGACAAAGAATAATATTCTAAGTTTTCAACTATATTCACTTTATACAATAGAGAATATTTATATGTTGAAGGAAAGTGTTCTTTTTGTGGAGTTGTTGGTGTAATATACCACAAATATAATACATTATAGTTGAAATAAAATGACAAAAATGAATAATAGGCAAATATGCGGATATCTCGCTCTCTTTAAGGAGATTCAAGCCCACTGCGGCATAATCTGCACCGATCCAACAGTAATACTCTTGACTTGTCCCCTCCGGGATACAACAGCCCAACAACGTCGTAAACTCAAGCACCCCCAGATTAGTTGAAGAGTCCAAAGTTCCACAAAAAGAACACCTTCTTCACAATATAACACTTCTCATTTTTTTCTTACACTCTTTCTCTTGTATCTCATCTTCTTTTCAATCCAAAGGAAGACATCACTATTTATAGGTGAGAATTCTTCCTTACAATGAATAAGAAGATAATGACTAGTAAATTGGGTAAATGAATAGCCTAAAGGATACATAAGTTAAAAGGTATAATGATGTAGAATAATGGGTGGAATTAGTGGTAGATCATGACAATAGTGGTCACAAGAGTTACATCATAATAATGACCATATTTTTGTCAACTTATACCCACTAACGTATGCACTAAATATTTTAATTTTAATATTAAAATGCATAAACATCAGCATTCCCCCACTCATTTCAATATTAAAATAAGAGAGTGTTCCACAATTTAGTTGAATGTAGACTATTATGCATAATGAAGGTGTGCTGTATCGCCCCGCAGGGAGCTACATTAAATTTTGGTAGTTTCGAGGGCAAGGCAGATTCATGTTGCGCTTCAGCGGGTCTCAAATAGCGTGTCGATTATTTCCAGCTTTCAGAGGTGAGTTGGAGACCCTTGAAGAGCATGTAGGAGCCTTGACTTTCAGCCAAAAATGGGCCCCAACAGAGGGGACAAGGCTGACTTGAGTTAAGGGACACTCCACCTTGTCCCACCTAATCTTTGACTTTGTAAAGACAATCTTGTAGTCCTTTTCTTTTGGGAACTTGTCCCTTTACGTTTTTAGCTTTTGTTTTTACAGCTTTTAGACATATATTGTAGTGGTTCACTTGGATGTAGAACACTTAGAAAAATATCAAGAAAATTGGCACTTGCCTCCCAAAAGCTTGCTTCCCGATTTACTTTCTTGTTGGCTGTTTGTGTGGACTGTTTTAGATAGATTGCTGCTGCACGTTTTGTGTGCTTGTTTATGTTAGGACTGAGCTTACGAGGAGCTGTGCAAGCCCTCCTTCGCTGTCCCACGAGACCTCAGAAATTAGGCCCGTGACAAGTGGTATCAGAGCAACGGTTCAGCATGACGTCGAAGTCTCAACGCAACGAAGAAGGTGGTCTGGAGAAGGAGCAGGAAGTTTGGAGAGACACTGCCAAGAAACGGGATAAAAGTAGGGTAAGGGAATCTTCTTCTAACCCTCATGTTTGTGGTAGAAGCCTTGGGGAAGAAGGAGAAGTTTCTGAAACCAGCCAACTCGACGAGAAGATCATCGGAGTTGAGGTTGGTTTGTCGGCCTTGAATAGGCGACTTGTGGTTTTTGAAAACAATTTTATTTCCCTTGAAACGGTTGCTCTTGAGGGCCTTGATGAGGTGAAGAGTAACCTTGAAGAGCTTGAAGAGGTTAACAAGGAAGGGCTGACCAACCTTGAACTCAAGCTCACCGAAGCTCTCTCCTCTCTTTACCAAGAGTTTGAGACCTTGAAAAGGCAGGTTGATGAGATTGCCGGTGTGGGAGTTGCTGGTCCCGTTACAGTTCGTGAGACACNTAACCTTGAAGAGCTTGAAGAGGTTAACAAGGAAGGGCTGACCAACCTTGAACTCAAGCTCACCGAAGCTCTCTCCTCTCTTTACCAAGAGTTTGAGACCTTGAAAAGGCAAGATGATAAGATTGCCGGTGTGGGAGTTGCTGGTCCCGTTACAGTTCGTGAGACACGTATTGAGGCTCCTAAACCAAAGGAGTTTCGTGGTGAAAGGAATGCCCAAGAAGTTGAGAATTTCTTGTAGCAAATAGATGCTTATTTCGAGCATGTTTGCATGACTAGTGAAGCAGCCAAGATCCGGACAGCGGCTATGTATTTGAGCGACACCGCTATGTTGTGGTGGCGGAGGAAAAAGGCAGACATGGAGAGAGGGGTTTGCACCATCGATGACTGGGAGCAGTTCAAAGGGGAGCTAAAGCGACAATTCTATCCTCAAAACGTAGTACATGAGGCTTGTCGAAAGTTAAGGGAATTGAAGCAAACGTCCTCCATTTGTGACTATGTGAAAGAATTCACGAGACTCACTCTCCAAATTCCGAGCCTGACCAGCGAGGACTTGCTGTTTTACTTCTTGGATGGCCTCCAAAATTGGGCCAAACAAGAACTTCAAAGGCGACAAGTTCGTGACATTGATGAAGCGATTATTGTGGCTGAATCGCTTACTGATTTTCGGGCAGATGCAGGGAAGGGAAGGGACAATCGGAGCAAAAATGTTCCTCCCAAGGGAGATAACAGCCGGAACAAGAACAAACCAGTTCCCAACCGAGGCAGCGATACGCGAGGTAACAATCGTAATTAGCCTTCTAATTTCCGCAAAAACTATGAGGATCGTAAGAAAGACGCTCCACATCATGAGGGCTGTTATATTTGTGGTGAGACTACTCATGCCCGTTATTGTCCGTCGTTGAGTAAGTTAAGTGCCATGGTTGCTGCCCAAAAGCAGCAAGAGCAGGCTGCCGTGCAAACCGGAGGACCACCCGGGGAGCAAGGTGGACAGGCTGGTGGGGCGGACAAGGGTAAGAACGTTGTTGTTAGTATGTTTAATCATATGGCGTTGTTTAATCACATGACACTTGTTGCGTTGGCTGCCCAGCCGGCTAGTATAAGGCCGCGCGAATCACTGTTTGTCAATGCCAAGTTGAATGGCAAAGACGTTAGAATCATGGTAGACATCGGTGCAACTCACAACTTTGTAACGAAGAAAATGGCCAAATACCTTTGTTTAAATTATGTTACCAGTGATACGATGTTGAAAACCGTCAACGCTCTCCCCACTACTATCCATGGCTTCGCTCCTAAAGTCTACATCGATTTAGGAGGGTGGAAGGGGTTGACGGACTTCACCATTGTGCCCATTGATGTGTTTGACATTATTTTGGGGCTGGACTTTTGGTATGAGGTTAACGCGTTTATTTCGCCGCGCCTCAACCAACTCCACATCAACGACGCCGGAGGGTCTTGCGTGGTACCCCTTATTCGGGTACCATAATATGGGATGCACTTGTCCGCCATGCAGATTGTTAAGGGCTTCAAGATAGGGGAACCAACCTTTCTTGCTTCCCTTGTTGGAGGCGTCAGAGACTCAATTGAGGCAATAGCTTTTCCTCCTTGCATTGAGCAGGTCCTTTTCGATAATAAGGACGTGATGCCAGAAGAACTTCCCCAACTATTGCCACCACGAAGGGAAGTTGATCACCAAATTGAGTTGGTTCCCGGGGCAAAGCCACCTGCCATGACACCTTATCGTATGGCGCCCCCGGAATTGGAGGAACTTAGACAACAACTCAAGGAGCTGCTAGACGCGGGACATATTAGGCCTTCTAAGGCGCCTTTTGGTGCACCTGTTTTGTTCCAAAAGAAGAAGGAAGGTACGCTGCGTTTGTGTATTGATTACGGGCCCTCAACAAGGTCACGATGAAGAACAATATCCTATTCCTTTGATCGCTGATTTATTTGATCGTTTGGGGCAGGTCAAAGTGTTCACGAAGATGGACTTGAGGAAGGGTTATTACCAAGTCCGGATTGCTAAAGGTGATGAACCAAAGACGACTTGTGTCACTCGTTATGGTGCTTTCGAGTGGCTGGTCATGTCTTTCGGCTTGACAAACGCTCCAGCTACATTTTGTACGTTAATGAACAAGCTATTCCATCCCTTTTTGGATCAGTTTGTAGTCATCTATTTAGACGACATTGTCGTTTATAGCAATATCATAGAGGAACATGTTGGGCACTTGTGCAAAATGTTCAAGGTATTGCGTGATAGTGATTTGTGCGTGAAACGGGAAAAATGTAGTTTCGCTCAGCCCACTGTCCAATTCCTAGGGCACACTATTAGCCATGGGGAAATAAGGATGGACAGTGATAAAGTGGAGGCAATTCGGGATTGGGAGGCTCCAACGAAGGTACCAGAATTGCGGTCCTTCCTTGGCCTCGCCAATTACTATCGGCGCTTCATATTTGGCTATTCCGCTATTGCTGCTCCACTTATCGACTTGCTGAAAAAGAGTCGTGAGTGGGAGTGGACTGATTTGTGTCAAAGTGCCTTTGAAAAGCTTAAAGCGGCCATTACCAATGAGCCGGTCTTGGCGCTGCCAGATTTCACCAAGGTGTTCAAAATTCAGACCGACGCGTCTGATTTTGCTATTGGTGGCTTCCTTATGCAAGAGGGCCACCCGATAGCATTTGAGAGTAGAAATTGAATGATGCGGAGAGGCGCTATTCTACCCACAAGAGGGAGATGACGACTGTAGTCCATTGTCTAAGGACTTGGCGTCACTATGTATTGGGTGCTCACTTTGTTGTTAAGACGGACAACGTCGCGACAACTTATTTTCAGTCCCAAAAGAAATTGATTGCCAAGCAGGCCCGTTGGCAAGACTTCTTGGCTGAATTTGATATCACGTTTGAGTACAAGCTGGGGAAGGCTAATATTGTGGCCAACACGCTTAGTCGCAAGGCTGCCTTGGCTGCGATTATCAGTTCGACTTGCAGCAGTGTTATTGATGATATTAAAAAAGGGATGCAACATGATCCCGTGGAAAAACAACTTCTCATTTTGGCCCAACAAGAAAAAACGAAGCAGGTTTGGGAGGAGAACGGGTTGCTGTACACTACGGGAAGACGTGTGTACGTGCCGAAGTGGGCTAGTCTTCGGCGTACTTTGATCAAAGAGGGTCATGATACAATGTGGGTTGGTCACCCGGGGCAGAAGAGAACGTTAGCGTTGCTGGAATCCTCTTATTATTGGCCTCGAATGCGGGATGACATTGAGGTCTATGTGCGTACTTGCCTTGTTTGTCAACAAGATAAAGTTGAAACGAAGGCGCCGGGTGGACTGCTTGAGTTACTGCCTATTGCTGAAAAACCATGGGACAGCATCACCATGGATTTTATCACTTGCTTACCGAATTCGGAGGGGTTCGGGACTATTATGCTTATTGTTGATCGCTGCTCAAAATATGCAACCTTTACTGCCACGACGGTCAGCTGCAAAGCCAAAGAGGTAGCCCGTATATTCTAGGTAGATGTCGTAAAGCATTGGGGTATACCCAAGCACATTATTAGTGATCGATATCTTCGATTCACCGGTGCATTTTGGAGAGAGTTATTCAACTTGCTTGGGTCGGAGTTGCACTTTTCGACCAGCTTTCACCCCCAAACGGATGGACAGATGAAGCGAATCAACGCACTCTTGGAGTGCTATTTGCGGCACTATGTTAGTGCCTATCAAAAGGATTGGGCGAAGTTGCTAGATACTGCCCAATTCTCCTATAATTTGCAGCGGAGTGAGGCGGCGGGAAGGAGTCCATTTGAGTTGGCTATCGGGCAACAGCCCAATACGCCACAATCCTTGCCCGTCGATGCCATCTTGAAGAGTCCGGGTGCCTATCACATGGTGAAAGCCTGGGAGGAACAAGTGGATCTTGCCCGATCTTATCTTGATAAGGCAGCCCGAAAAATGAAGAAGTTTGCTGATCGAAAGCGACGGCTAGTCGACTATCGAATTGGGGATTGAGTCATGATAAAACTTAACCCTAGACAATTCAAGTCGCTGATAGGTGTGAGTCAAAGCCTGATTCGTCGCTACGAGGGCCTTTTCAAGATTATTGCTAAGGTGGGTAGAATCTCGTATCGGGTTGATATGCCCCATCACTTGAAGATACATCCGGTCTTCCATGTTAGTCAATTAAAATCGTATTTTGAAGACGTGGATGACAAAGACCGGGGGCAGACCGGTAGAGCTAAAATATTCATTACTCCACCAGCTGTGGACAAATAGATCGAGGCAATTATTGATCATCAACTGGTTCGCGGCAAAGGTTGGAACAATTCGAGCTCGGAGTTCTTTGTCCATTGGAAAGGAACGGCACCGGAGGAGGCAACGTGGGAGAAGTACGAGGACTTATGGCAGTTCCGCGACAAGGTCCATTCTTATTTGCAGGTGTGTGGCGCTGGGGTCGTCGCCAAATCAGGTGGGGGAGCGTGTATCGCCCCGCATGGAGCTATATTAAATTTTGGCAGTTCCGAGGGCGAGGCAGATTCATGTTGCGTTTCAGCGGGTCTCAAACGGCGTGTCGATTATTTTTCAGCTTTCGGAGGTGACTTGGAGACCCTTGAAGAGCATGTAGGAGCCTTGACTTTCAGCCAAAAATGGGCCCCAATAGAGGGGACAAGTTTGACTTGAGTTAAGGGACACTCCACCTTGTCCCACCTAATCTTTGACTTTGTAAAGATAATCTTGTAGTCCTTTTCTTTTGGGAACTTGTCCCTTTACGTTTTTAGCTTTTGTTTTTACAGCTTTTAGACATATATTGTAGTGGTTCACTTGGATGTAGAACACTTAGAAAAATATCAAGAAAATTGGCACTTGCCTCCCAAAAGCTTGCTTCTCGATTTGCTTTCTTGTTGGCAGTTTGTGTGGACTGTTTTAGACAGATTGTTGCTGCACGTTTTGTGTGCTTGTTTGTGTTAGTACTGAGCTTACGAGGAGCTGTGCAAGCCCTCCTTCGCTGTCCCACGAGACCTCATAAATTAGGCCCGTGACAAGTGCTCTGCATTGAACCTTCACTTAGTAAAACAATAATATGTACTCTGTAGTCAGTAGTGGTCTCAGACTTGAACTATGACTGCTTAAGAGAAATAAAGTATTACCGCTTACACATAATAATTAAGGTGTTGACATAAGCTTTAATAGCCAGCACGTTACGGCCTTGTGCTATCTCGATTTCATAAGTATTTTTGAGAACAAACTCATTCTCATAGAAAGCGACCTACATTCACACTCACATAGGTGAAATCAGTCAATGATGCTCCTATAATTTGACATCCCACTCATACGAGATACAAACCTTCATTAAGAGTTCAAAGACTCAACCTCCACAAATCATTATAGGATAAACGCACTCACATAATAAGGATTGAATAAAATTAAGAATGCATTTCACAACAAGTCATCATATGATTTATTGAACCTGACTATAGGATTTCTAGTCACCAGGTTGGGTTTCCTCATATATGACTCTAACTTTATGAGCTTCAATTTTCACCCCCCTCGATGTGTTTCAGATCCTTCATCTTTCTAAGGCCTTAGTTTATGAATCTGCAAGATTTAACACAAGTTTTAACACAATCAACATTGATGGTATACTAGTGATCAATATGATCTCACAATATTGTCTTTTTCTCCTCATGAGTCTGAATTTACCGTTATACTAATGATTTTGTATTCAACCATTATATTGGTGCTATCAAAATCAATCAAAATTAGAAAAATTAATTTCTCAAAAGAAAGTGTTTGATACAATAAAATCAATTCACTTTTTCACTTGTTGAAGCTTATTTTTTTTACTTCAACCTCCATAGTAGATAAGCAAGCAATATAATTTGCTTTTCTTATTTCCAACAAATAGCACCAAGTTTTCTCATAAGCACCAATAAAAACTTTTGAGTATAGCATAATTTTTTTTCCTCATAAAACAAGCTACCAAATTTCGTACCAAGTAAATTTACTTGATTTGCTTGTACATGCTATACTTTATACATAATATCATATAAAGTGCAATTAGTCACATATCTCATATTTTTTATTAGGCTAGCAAACTCCCTCTTTCTTTGTCACACCATTTTCACAATTAAATCAAAAGGAGTTGCAAGACTCACACAATCAACAAAATTGTATTTCACAATTATTTCAATATTATGTGAATCGACAAGAAAAATTCTATCACATGTTTTATGGTATTTTTCATTTCAAGAATGAAATTTATCTCACCAAAACATTTTCATAATTTATTTATAACTCTCATGTTAGAGCTAAAAATCATCACATTATATTCAAATAATAACATGTGATTTATTCCACAATTAATATGTATGCACTTGTAACACTCTTTTTAGAACATTTCTCAAAGATGCAAAAATCACAATTTCACAATGATTTTTTTTTCTCATTTCATAAACCCCTACTATTTTAAGAATATAAACATCAATTTTTCCATGAAAAGTAGTATCACATTTTCATGAAATATTAGGTAAAAAGTGTTTTTTCTTTTACCGTTTCTTCACTTGAATTGAGCAAGTAGATTTAATTTACCATACACCCCTTCTCTTCCATCTCTGTAAGAGAGCAACGTTTGAGCGGAATGATGTTGAGATCTCTATCTTGATATCCGCACTTTTTCAAACTGTAACAAAAACATGAATCTCCTTAAATATAAAGATAGGGATCTCAACATAATTCCGCTCAACGTCGTTCTCTTCAGGAGATGGAAGAGAAGAGGTGTACGGTAAAGTGCTTTTCTACTTGCTCAATTCAAGTGGAGAAAAGGTAAAGAAAAAAACGTTTTATCTAATATTTCATGAAAAATATGATACTACTTTTCATGGAAAAAATGATATTTAAATTCTTAAAATAGTGGGGGCTCATGAAATGAGGAAAAATGTCATTGTGAATTTATTTTTTTGTATCTTTGAGAAAATTTCATTCTCGAAATGAAAAATACCATAAAACATGTGATGGAATTTTTCTTGTCAAGTCACATAATATTGAAAAGTTTGTGAAATACAATTTTGTTGGGTGTGTGAGTCTTGCAACTCCTTTTGATTCAATTGTGTGAGAAAGTTGTGACAAATAAAAAAAAAAGGGAGTTTGCTAGCCTAATAAAAATATGAGCCATGTGACTCACATCTTGACTTGATGTTGTGTTTGCAGTAAAAGTACTTTGAAGATACAAGCAAACTGGATGAGAAAAATTTGGTGTTATTTGGTGGGATGAGAAAAGTAAATTATTTTTTGCTAACTCTATTATGAAGGTTGAAGTAAAAAAAAATTAAACTTCAACTAGTGAAAAAATGAATTGAAACACTTTATTTTGAGAAAATAATTTTTCTAATTTTGATTAATTGTGATAGCACCAATATAATGGTTGAATACAAAATCGTTATTATAACGGTAAATTCAGACTCATGAGAAGAAAACACAATATTGTGAGATCGTATTGATCATTGGTATACCATCAATATTAATTGTGTTAAAATTATTTGTGATAATCTTGCAGATTTATAATCTAAGGCCTTAGCAAGATAAAGAGTCTGAAGCACATCGAGGGGATGAAATTGAAGCTAAAAAATTCTAAGTTATATATGAGGAAATCCAACCTGGGGACTAAAGATCCTATAACCAGGTTCAATGGGAAGAACGAATCATATGATGACTTGTTGTGAAATGCACTATTCTTAATTTTATTCAATCTCTATGATGTGAGTGCATTTATCCTATAATGATTTGTGGAGGCTGAGTCTTGAACTCTTAATGAAATTTTGTATCTTGTATGAGTGGAGTGTCAAATTATAAGAGCACCCTTGACAGATTTCACCTATGTGAGTGTGAAAGTAGATCGCTTTCTATGAGAATAAGCTTGTTCTCAAAAACACTCATAAAACCGAAATAACACATGGCCGTAGTGTACTGGCTATTAAAACTTATGTCAACACCTTGACTATTGTGTGTAAGCAGTCATATTTTATTTCCCTTAAGCAGTCATATTACCAAAATATAAAGGAAAACCAAGGTAAAAAAATAGTGGAATTATGAGCATAACGTTCTCGTACATCTCTCATGATAAAATCACTTAGGTCTCCACTGAATTCAACCCCTGTAGGGCCACCTCGGTCAAAGGTTCAGCCCCAGACTAGAAGCAATGACAAGCTTGTAATGCTCATGACGATTACCAACTGTTTCATAGTCTCAACAGACAAACATAATAGACGGAACAGGTACGATTATAACAGATTGATGCAGTACTTTAAACAAAGTCCATTTCCCCGCTTGAATAATTCTCTGATTGGTATGTCATTTAATTACCTATGAGTCTCTCCTAAAAATCAATACCAACATTTTCCTTCATACCAAACACACCCTATATCTCTGAATTTTCCACAACCTTCTTTTTTCCTTTTGCCTGTTGTGTAACCCTGATAGTTGTATTATATGCAGGAGATTAACTGGACAAGCCAACGACTGAAGGGCTTTTATACGGCTGAAGGTCTCCTTTGGTTACTTTATGGAGAAGCATGCTACCTACATTTTCGAAAATTTTTTTTAGTGTTTGATTTATGAATGAAAAATGTTTTTGAAAAATTTCTTTTATTTTTACTAGAGTAGAAAATAACTGTTGAAATTGAAAATATTTTTTAAAAACAAACTTAATTTCTTTTTAGGGGTGGGGGCTGGTAGGGCGTGGATGGGTGGGT
>NC_064293.1:24854817-24860057 GCF_019186545.1 Solanum stenotomum | reverse complement strand
GATGTGGAAAAAATGAAATTTTGAAATCGAAAATATTTTTTAAAAACAAAATTAAATTTTTTTTTTGGAGGGGTGGGGGCTGGTAGGGGTGGGTGGGTGTGGGTGGGGGGTGGGGGTCGAGGGTAGGGGTGTAAAAAAATAAAAAATGGAAATTAGAAATATATTTTAAAAACAACTTTTAATATTTTTTTGGGAGGGATGGTGGTAGGGGTAGGGGTGAGGATGGGGTAAAAATATTAAATTTAAAAATAAACTTTAATTTTTTTTTTTTTTTGGGTGATGGTTGGGGGCTGGTTTGAGGGTAGAGACCAAATAAATTAATTTTTTCAATAACTTTTTTTTTAATTGAAAGTTGGAAGAGAGTTTTGGAAAATGTTTTCCTTAAGTTTTGAAGGGAAGTCATTTTCCTTAAATTTGAGAAAAATGAGTTGATTTGAAAATCATTTTCCGAAACATTTAACCCAACCAAATATGAGAATATTGAAAAACATTTTCCGAAAAATGTTTTCCTTCATACCAAACACACTCATACTGATGAAAAAGTTCTGATCTATATGGACCTGTATACAACAAAGTTGCAGACAAAGCTCCATGCCAATTAAGCACAGGAACAAGAGACTGGTTCAACAACTGATCAGAATTCCAATGTTCCAACACAAGTAGATGCAAGTAAGGAAGAATAATATTATCGCTTTGCCTCTGCTCACTGCCGCTTCTTTGATTCATGTGAGTATCTTATCTTGTCAATACAAGAACACAATTTTTCGATATAGGTCTGTGTACTCTAGAGCAGATTCATTATTGCTCTTAGAGTGAAAATAAAAATACAGGACAACTCTGCGCACCATCTGATCTTCCTGCCTAGGTTGAACAGTCGGTTCCTAGATTCCAAACTTAACAGATGGCACAAATTAGTTTTGGAAGGAAGAGAAATTTCTTCTATTGGTGAAATAACTTGTGAAATTACGTACATGCACAAACCATTACATCAATGCAAGTAGTTCGGTTAAGGGAAAATGGGGAAAAATGAAAAGAAGAAAGAACAAACACAGAACATGTATCCAAAGTGAACTTGTAAATTAATTTTGATTCAAAAGCATCTGCCAGAAAAAAACATGATTGAACTTGTATATAACTCTGATTCAAGAGCATCTACTATATTATCAGGATTAAAATAAAAGAAGCTTAATGGAACACATTTAGGATCTTTTACATTAAAAAATGTAGTTGTTATCTCTTGCAGATTTTAATAAGTTTATCAACGGCAAGCCATCATTCAAAAGGCAAAAATTTGTATATTAAATACTACCATTGATATACTCGGACAAGCTTAAAGCATGCAAGATAAAACCGGGGGAAAATCCTCTAGAAAAACAGGCACTAAATAGATAAGAAAGCACGCGAGCACAAAGAAGTGACCAAATTGTCAGCTTGAAAAAGAACCACAAAAGTTTCAGAAGTACAGTGAAAGAATAAAACGTTAAAGCAGGTCAAAGATCCAAATGATCGCTAAAAAGAGATAAGAGATGCACTTTTTCCAATCAGCAAGAGAAGAATGCAAACCACCGAAAAAACTCCAGCCTTGAGTCCTATATCAAACTCAGAAAATCAATGAAAAAATCGTGCGTTTACGGTGTATGGAAGCATTAGATGTATTTCACGAATTTATTAGAAAGAGTTGGGTTTGCTTGAGTTGTCCATCAGTCTCAATTTTGAGCTTCTTCTTATCTAACGCGAGATAATTTATTCTGCAATTATTTGGATCTTCCATTTCCTAACTTTGCTCTCTACTGTTTGCTTTTGCAATTTGTTTTGCGTCTAAACATTAAGGTACATAGATCAACAAAGGGTAACTTAGGGTGTATTCGGTACGGAATGGTTTTAAAATAATCTTTTTTTGTATATATACCAAACACAAGAAAATAAGTAAGAAAACTACTACTTAATGGAGTAAAACGTTATACGTTCCTAGTGACACGCATTGGTTGAGACTTTTTTGACGAAGGTTCATATGTGACATAAAAACCAAGTTGAATTATTCACTTCTACATGATTTCATGGACCATGGTGAACATAAAAAATGCTAAACTTTTTCAATCTTTTAGGAAAAAATCAAGTCGGAGTTGAACTTACATAGTTAACTGAGGTATGTATGAAGTTCAATTGTTGTTATGTAAGGCTTCAGAAACAGTAAACTTGCGGTTCGTCCAAAGCTCCAACTGTTTGGAAGAGGTGATTAAGCCACTTCAATTCATCCAAAACTGCTTCTTCTTATGCCAATTTGCTATTGTGACGTCTCCACTTCAGATAAATTGTTGAAAAAAAGGAACCAAAACACCTAATTGATCGTTGAGAGCGCTCGACGTTCTCTTTCTTCAAAACTTTCAATGGTCTTGTGGTCCATATATATCCCGAAATAAGAATTTAATTAGATTCTTAAACTACAATATCAAAGCCTACATTCATGCAACACTTCATTAATGCGAAGAAGTAGAATGAAGCAAATGAAGAACAAATAGAGGAGAAAGAAGAAGAACAGAACAAATAGCAAGCAGGGTAGCAGGGAAGAAAATAAGAATTCAAATGAGTTGAAAAACCTGTTGATATTCCGCAACTCAAGTCGCAAACTTTCTCAAGCGGTGTCGCTGGAACAATATTGGTGACGATTAGGAATAAGAGAAGAAAAGGAGAGAGCAGAGGGAGGCTCTTCATGGTTATCTATGGACGTGGCGTTAGAATTGATGCAGAAAAGGATGAGCTGGAGAATGACAGAAATACCTTTTAACTTAAAGAGTTTACTCTTTCAGGAAAGCACACGCGTTGATAGACAGGGGTGTACTATTTCCTCTTCTTATATAGTAAAAACTTTTATATATATATTTTTTGTTTTTTTTATTCTGTTTCTCTTTTCTTATTTTATTTTTTTAATTTTTTTTTCACGTTTTTAAAGGTTCTGTTTCTTTCTTATTTTCTCTTATTTTTGTTTTTTTGTCATTATCTTTATTTTATTTTTTGTTCTGCACGTTCTGTTCTTTTTTTATTTCTTCTTATGTTTTCTTGTTTTTCTCTTGATCTTATCAATATTCCTCTTTATTTGTTTTTTTTCGGCTATGAATCTCTAAATAAAATTCATATCTCCTCTTAGTTATATACTTAACAATCTCAATTAACATAATAATCTTCCTATGATTATTTTCAAGGCAAATTATTTTTATCAAAATTAAATTAAAAGGACAAACATATTCCAGATAGCTTCTGAATCACTAATTAATTAAGCTTTAGTTTATATCCTCATCTAACAAATTTACGATAAATTCAACAAGATTTTCTTAAGCGAAGGCTAGACTCAAAGAAATACTAATTATTCAAATTTAACAATTAAATATCATGGAATCAACTTTAATATAAATTGTAAATTGTATCTAAAGAGCATAGTATAATAATAATAATAAAATATAATACATCTTTTATTTTTTTTCTTAGCAAGAAGCGTCTCCGGCTGCGTTTTCCTAAGCGTTCGTAAATTCTCAAAATAATTCACAACATACATAACAAACCGATATTACATAATAATAACATGCGATTCGAAGAACTTCATATTATTCGAATCAAATTTTCGTACAAGCATTCCATTTAAATCATGCGAGAATTTAGAGTTACCTCTTCATGAAAATTGATTCACCACAAAAACAATTGCTAAGATCTACTAATTTCCAAAGTTAATAACTGTGAATTAACTTTAAAGAGCCATGAATCCAAAACCTTGAGTAAAACCTTGAACACTGACTTAATTCTTAAAAATAAAACTCACTGTTACTATCCTTTTTTTCTTTGTGTTTCTCTCTCTATCGTCTCTGTTTTTCTGTGTGTCTTTTTCTTCTACTATACGTGTGTTTTTATAATATTTTTAGGTGCGAGTGTGATGCTAGTGTAGACAATAAATTTCGCGTCGAGAAAACAATAATCAAGAACGGAAAATTAAAGCAACAATCGTATTTATTATTTCAAAGTGCGAGTGTTACAATCTCTATGATTCCTCTGAATTCGCCTTTTCAAATATGATTCAAGGGCTTTAAAGCTTGATCTTGAATCTTTGATGAATTTGAACTTTGAACTTTATCTTGATCTTGACTTTTGCTTGAATTCAAGGGCTTCGAGCTTGTTCTTGAACCTGATAGTCTTGATCTTGATCGTTCTTGAACTAAAATGCTTGAATTCTTAAACTTGTAGCTTTATAGAGAATTTTATGGCGTTTGTACCACGAATTTTCTCTAGCTTCTTGTTTAGAATTTCCTGTCTTCTTTCTGAATTATGAAGACCCCTATTTATAGTTTTAAAATAGGGGAGTTGTGATTGGAATAGGATTTCCTTCGGCCAATCAGATTTAAGTGACATGGCATATGGGCTTTATGGAGCGGGCTTTAATTAAATTCCTATTTTGAATTTAAATAATTAACTCAATTATATCAATCCATAATATTTATTTGGACTAATATATTAATGAATTTAATATAATCCGAATCATTTTATAAATTTATATTTAATAAATTTTAAATGATTACAAATGCCCCCTGCTTCAAGTCTTGTTGAGATATTTTATCTTTTAAAGACTAGGCTTGAAGCATTAACCGGTTACTAAATTGATCTTGAGTCAAATAAAATAAACTAATCCATGCAATTTATTTATTTAACATTTCACCAATTGCTTGGAAGATTTCAATCAATATTAAAAGTATATATATACATATTATACTGCCAAAACTTTAGGCATATACTTCAGATGGTCTTTTGGACGGAGGGAGCTAATTTAAGGGCCCACATTTTAATTTTCCTTTATTTTTTTCTAATATAGGATTAATTGTGATAGAGCCACCGTTTCATGTCTTCAAATTTGTCAATGATTAGGCAACAAATTATTTCAACGCCACCAACCTTTCCTAGTTTTATTCGAAGTGACCAATCGCCTTAGTTAAAAAATGAATTATAATTGAACTAGGAATTATAATCCTACTCAATTTCATATTCATATATATATATATATTATTATCTTTGTCAAAAAAGAATTGTAATTGAACTAGGAATTGTAATCCTACTCAATTTCAATATTTATATACATGTTTTATTGCCCTAGCCAAAAAGGAATTGTAACTGAACTAGGAGAATGATGTTATTCCCACCATATGACATCTATAAATAGACACATTATCTCCACAATTTTATCTTCAATTACAGATTGTGAG
>NC_064293.1:24410205-24475909 GCF_019186545.1 Solanum stenotomum | reverse complement strand
CGGTATTTTAATTACATACTATTTAATTTTTACCGACATTCAGAAGTCGGTATTATGAAATATTTAATTGAGAAAAAATTCCGACCTCAGGATGTCGGAATTTTTAATGAATTACAATAAAAACCGACCTCTTGATGTCGGTATTATTTTCTCAATTAAATATTTCATAATACCGACCTCTGAGGTTGGTATTTTATATTAATTTATTTTTACTATTTAATTTTACCGACATACGGAAGTCGGTATTATAATTTTTTTTGTTTTTTATTTTACACAACCCCTATTGAGAAAAAATAAAATATTGTTATTTTTTTTTTTAATGCCGACATCAAGAGGTCGGTTTTTATTGTAATTCATTTTTTTCGAGAAAATTTCCGACGTCCAGAGGTCGAAATTTGGTTTTCCCGCTTTCCGCAAACCGACCTCCGGATGTCGCTTTTAAAAGTAATTAGATGAAATAAAATACCGACCTCCGGATTTCTCTTTAATTAATAGTAATTAGATGAAATAAAAATACCGACCTCCGGATGTCGCTTTAATTAATAGTAATTAGATGAAATAAAAATACCGACCTCATGAGGTCGGTGTTTTAATTACATACTACCAACATTCGGAAGTCAGAATTATAAAATATTTAATTGAGAAAAAATTCCGACCTCCTGAGGTCGGAATTTTTAATGAATTACAATAAAAACCGACCTCTTGATGTCGGTATTATTTTCTCAATTAAATATAAAAAATACCGACCTCATGAGGTCGGTATTTATATTGTAATTCATTTTTTCCGAGAAAAATTCCGATCTCCGGAGGTCGGAATTTGATTTTTCCGCTTTATTTTGCATAAAAATTGACTACTTGTAAATACCGACCTCCGGAGGTCGGAAATTACCGACATCCATTTGAGGTCGGAATTTTTTAGGTCGCTATTCACTATTTTTTTAGTAGTGCATTAGCTTCCACCCCAACAAGTTTAGTGCCAACTCTGGCACCTCCTTTGGCTCCTATGCCACCAGTCGTCCCTCCTCCCAGGCTTCTTAATAGGTTGAAGGGTGACGGATTGCAAACCATCCTCGAGGAGAAGTTATTATCCACAGAGGGCCTTGTGGGAAAATACTCCAATGTGAGTGACACCCTCCACTTCCACAGATTCAAGCAGTTCACCAGGCCCCGAGGCCCATATATCCCTTCATGGGTCAGTGAGTTCTATACAGCGTATGGTGAATAGGTTCCAAAGAGCAAGAAAAAGGCCAGCGAGTACACATCAGTTAAGTCAGTTGTGGTTCGGGGTAAAGAAGTTGGATGCATAGCGAGTTCATCAACACCGTACTTGACAGAAGGTATGATTTTGACTACCCCAACCTGACTACCGCTACAACTTCATTGGATGAGCTCAAGGATTGGCTGGCGCCCCTCATCTCAGACACCACCCCAAGGTGGATAGAGGCAGGAGTCCCGATTGAGAAAAGGGACTTGAGTGTGGCTTCACGTTACTGGTTCAGATTCATCAACAACTCTATTATGCCTTCCCAGAATAAGTTTGTCCTTCGCCACACAAAGGCGCTTGTCTTGGCGCGATCATTGCACGATAGCGCATAAATTTAGGTATGATTATTGGGCAGGAGATGGCCATGAGGGCCAAGCAGCGCCAGACTTCCCTCCTCTTTCCGGTGTTGATCACCGAGCTGTACAGACGAGCTTGGGTTCCTAGAGATGCGAAGAATGATGTGGAAGTGATTCCCACATCCTACATCCTTTACCAATATCCGGAGGATCGAGGTAGAGTATTTAAAAGATTAGGCGGAGAAGAAAAAGGCATCCCCGGTTGTTGATCCTCAAACATTACCTGCAGAGGCACCTTTGCCTACTCCGATCCATGGGCCTTCAGGTACTTCTAGTGTTGTTCCTTCTGACATCCCTAGTCCCTCTACCGCTACAGTGCCTCCCAGAGCTGCTACTATTGCTGTTTCCCGGACCCCGGTCACTTAAGCTGCATTACTCCGAATAGGGTAGCTAGCCCATTCTGCCGATCGTCGTGCTACCATACTTGAGGCCTCTATTATGGGCATGATTCAGACTACTTTGGCTGATGCTGTGACACCATTGAGCGCTACCATTAATGCCCTTGCGGCTAGGATAGCAGTGTGTGAGCATGGAAAAGGGGCCACCGAGGAGGTGACGACTTTAAAGGTTGTTATTGCTGCGCTGAGGAGTGATGTGGATCAGTTGAAGTCCACCTACATGTCCATGATTTTTGAGATGGTGGATATTCCAGATGTGCCATAGATGCCTCCGGCTACCACCGGAGATGAGGTTAGAGTTGAGGAGATAGCTGATCCTGAGTCCAAGGTTGAGACAAATGAGGAAATGCTTGAGGTTGCTGATGAGGCTTCATATGAGGGCCTTATTGAGACGGAGGAGGCCATGGTAGATGCAGCTGTGCAGGCTTCTTTGGCGAATACTCCCTTGGCTGACCCTAGTGCAACTGTTATTCCTTCTGAGGTGACTCAGGTTTCGAGCACCACACCGGGCACTGATGCCTCGACAGATTGAGCGACTGTGTAAATAGAATCACTCTTTACCTCCCTCTCTGTCTTACTTCTATTGACTTTTGGATATTATTTTGCTTGCATTTGAGGACAAGTGATTTTTATTTGTGGTGAGGTGAGGCCCACCTTTTGTTACCTTTTGTGATTATGTTTTGTTTATATATTTGGTTTTTGAGCTTTAAATTGTGTTTTATACTGTTTTTGTGGATGATTGAGCTTGTGGCTCTTTGTTTTTAATGGTAAATGATTTTTGACCCTTCCGAAAAAATGGTGCCACCTCTTGTTTGTGTTTGAATGTGGCTGTTCTCTTGCAAATTTGAATATCGGTCTTGATCAATACCGATGACTTGAATAGTGCTCATAATCGAACAAAAATGAATGTGCGGCTACGATGAGGCCAAATGAAGTTGCATAGACAATATGCGAACTTTTTGCATCCAGTTGTGACTAGCCAAGTTTCAAATTTAGTCTCTTGAGATGAACATTGCACACTAGCAAAAGTGTGGAGTCTTGTTTGACATTGTTGTCAATGCCTTGTGTGATAAGATTACCGTGAACCATGTGTGATGACACCTAGAATTTGCCCCATTGGTTCGGTTGACTAAGTGATGCAATCTCTCGATATGATCTTAGGCAACTTTAAAGAGTGTGAAACAATTTGACATTATACTTCCTTTTGTGGCCTACCTTGTGAGTGTGTGAACTCCGCTTGAACATCCTTTGAGCCTTAACCTTTTCTTGGAAGAAACTTGATGAAAGTGTGACATTTCTTTATCCATCAACCATAATCCTCATGATTTGTGGTTTGTTTGAATAGCCAACTTAGGCTAAAACCCTAAGTTGGGGGTGTGGTGAAAAGAGAAGGTAAATCAAGAAATGCAAAGAAGTCCCCGTGACCCATGATGTTGAAAAAGATGGAACCCCTCTATACAAAAAAAAGAAAGAAAAAGAAGAAAAGAACAAAGAAGAAGAAGAATGAAAAAGTTGTGGAATAAAGTTGTGAAAGTGAAAAGAAAATGTGGTGTCCAATAGTCCATGGAAGATGAATAATGGGGTGAATTTTGAGCATGAATGAGAATGATAAAGAAAAGGAAAGAAAGTGTTGTTCATACCACATTTCATGAGGATTACAACCATTGAGCCTAAATGACCACACCTTTACACTCAGCCCCATTACAAGCCTTGAAAAGTCCTTTTTGATCTTGAGTGAGCTGAAACAAATGTTGGTTGGAAAATACAGGCAAACCTATGGGTGAAATCATGCATTGTGTTCATTTTTGTAAGTGTGAGTGTTGATTTGATTTCGGAGCTTTAAATTGTTGAACAATTGTGTGTGAATATAGAATCATTCTTTGTGTGAGGGCATTTGAGTACCTTTGTTAAGCTTGAACCTGCATTTGAAGCAAGTATTGTGAACTTAAGAGTATTTGATAATGGTGAGTCACAACTTGAATCTTTGAGTGCACAATTAATCCTTGCATGAGTAAGTTGAGTCTTTTCATCTGCATTCATGATTGAGTCTTGTGTAGCACTGTTTGAGATATCCTTTTTGAGCTGTTGAACTTGAGTTTTACTTGAGGACAAGCAAAACTTTAAGTTGGGGTGTTGATGAGTCCATGGTTTAGACTCATTTAGGGTTTTATTTTAATAGATTTAGTGTCCTCAAATGCTTATTTTGTGCCTATAACTGATGTAAATCCTTGATATTCAGGTATTTGGATTGAGGAACAAAGCATGGACACTAATGAACTAAAAGGAACAAGGCAGCTGAAAGAACGAAAAAAAGAAGGCATGATGATCGCCTAACCCATTGGGCGAGTCGCCGAGTGGACATGTTCTCTCCTAAAGTTCTAGCGTGCCAAGCCATGAAGGAGAAAATCAAGTCGGCGATAGAAATGAGCAGTCGGCGAATCGCCAAATGGTTCGCGATGCAATGCTTGATCGCCCAAAGTTACAGAACTTGAAGATGCTGAAGGGCAAAGCAAAAAGGCAAAGGAATTGCATAAAGGGCGGATCGCCGAGTGGATCGGCGATCCCGATTTATTACGCAAAATGGTCCTTTGCAGCACATTTTGGGCAACTATAAATACATTTTTGAATATTCAATTTAGAATGAATTTTAGTATCTATCTGTCATTAGAATCAATTTTCAAGTTGGAGAGCTGAGAACTGAGAGTTTGGAGACAATATTTTCCTTAGCTTTAAAGATTTGAAGATTTCCATTTTTGAGAAATTGGAAGTGGGTCTTTGAGATTCTTCAACCTTGACCTTTGTAGAGATGAAATTAATCTTACCCAGTTGATGGAAACACAATTTGGTAATGATTTCTATCTTTGGGTGTGATTATGGGTTGATTTAGCTGCTGGATATTGTTAATTGATAGTTTAAATGCTGTTTAAAAGTGATTTCATTCAGTAATTGTTGCTTAATCTAAAGGGTTGTAGTTGAAAATGAAACTCTACTTCATGTTTTTGGCTTGCTCGAGAGAGAGATTCTAAAACAAGGATTACTAAATTGATGGCTGTGGGTATTGGGGTGTCATGGGTTTAGCTCCAGAGAGTAATCCTAAACACATTTCCACACATTCAGCTCGAGAGAGTGAATGGACTAAAGCAAAGGTTGCTCTTAATTGTTGCTTATTGGTGTTCGAGAGAAACGAATTTGATTCGGGGTAAATTGTTCGAGAGAAAGTTTATCCCAACTAAAGTCTAGCTAAATCACTGATTTACAACTGTTTACTATTAATTACAATCACCCATTTGTCTACCTTAGCCCATAATACAATTATATCCTAAGAACCCGTCTCCTTACTTGTTAATTCATGTTATTTGTTGTTGTGTACCTGATAATTGAAACCAAAACCCCCATATTTGACATTTGTGTCACCTTAAATTTGAAATATGCTTTTATTCATAGATGTCTTTACCTATGATTGACTTGAACATATTCATGCTTTTCTATTGATTCTCAAATACGTACTACACCCTGTGGGATTCGACCCCAACTCACTTAGTTGGGTTATATTACTGACTAACGGTCGTTGGCACTTAGAATCGGAAGAATTGTCCTAATATATGAAATCAATGTCCTTTAGACGCATGGGGACTTGATGTTGTTGGACTTCTTCCAAAGTCATCTAAAGGACAAGTATACATCTTTGTTGCTACTGACTATTTGTCAAGATGTGCCATTAAAAGAGGTGAAGAAGGAAAATGTTGTTGATTTTATCAAATCAAACATAACTTTTAGATATGGCATACCAAGATGTATAGTTACTGATAATGGAATACCCTTCAACAATAAGCTAATAAGAAGTTGTGTGAGAAGTTCAGTTTTAAGCAGCATAAGTCTTCAATGTACAATGCACGTGCAAATTGTCTTGCTGGAGCTTTTAACAAAGCACTTGGTAACCTGTTGAAGAAAGTAGTTACAAAGAATAAAAGGGGCTGGCATAAGAGAATTGGTTAAGCTTTGTGGGCATATCGTACAACCTTTAGAACGGCTACACAAGAGACTCTATTTTCATTAGTGAATGGTGTAGAAACAAACCTTCCATTGAAGAGGCATATTCTATAATTGTGAATAGAAATCCAAGAGGGATTTACAACTGAAAGTAACACTCAACTTAGTATAGCAGAGTTAGAGGCATTGGATGAGAACAAATTAGAAGCACAACAAAGGTTGGAGTGTTATCAAGCTCGACTTGCGAGAGCATTCCACAAGAAGGTGTGACCACGATCATTTTAAGTGGGAGACTCAGTCGTAGTAGTTTAGAGACCCATAATCCTCAACAAAAGCATCGAGACAAGTTTACACCAAAATGCGATGGGCCATATGTTGTGAGGGAAGCATATTCAAGTGATGCTTATGAATATGTAGACCAAGATGGTGTAAGAGTTGGTCCAATCAACAGAAATTTTCTTAAGCAATACTTTCCATGAAGGTCCCCTACGCTCCTCAAGGTACGAGCATAAACTGCATGTTATTCCTGGCCCACAAGAGTATAGACAGTGTACGGTCCATAAGAAAAACTTATCAACATGAACTACGATATGACTTGATCATCTCCACAGTGGTACGTAGGTGCTTGGACTAGTTACTCTAAGCTCAGTCACATGAGTAAATTTATTTTTTGATATTTTATGATCATCTCAATAGCTCTTTAAAGTGGGAGAGATGGCACGTGAAGGAGATGTAACACCCCGTAAATTAGTTAGTTGATCTAGTGAATTGTAGGCTAAACTAGTGAGTTGAACTAGTGTGTTGTAGGGTCTTGTAGTGTAGTTTTGGAGTGTTGCATGAGGGTTAAACTCAAGATAAATGGTTTCCATACTTAGAATGACATGTTTAGGGGTTAAAATTCCGGGTACAACTCCCCAAGGACCACCCAAGGGGTCCTTGAGGAGGACCCCAACAGTGTCCAAAAAGCTGTCAAAACAGCTTAATTCAAGACCCCAATTCACGGCCAGTAGATCAATCTATGGCTCGTAGGTCTTGGGCGTGGATCAGGCCTGAAAAAGGTGAGTCGCTGACCCAAACCACGGACGGTAAATCAATCTACGGTCCGTGGATGATGAAGTCGTGAATGCTGCCAGTTTTCAGCATTTTAGTTTTAAGTTGGGGGTTTGGGGATTAATTAGTTATTTAATTAAGGGTTTAGGGGGTCGGTTAGGGAGTTAAATAACCACCTATAAATAGTTAATAGACCCCTAAACTAATCACTTTAAGTCATTCATCTTAAGACCCCCAAATTACTCTCATGAAATTCCCTCTCTAGAAGAACAAGAAGAAAGGAAGTTGGGGCAGCAGCTTTGGGCGATTTTCACCATTGATTCAAGCTTTGTTTAGGGAATTGATTGAAGGTATGTGAAGCTTATTCATCCATGGGTTCTTCCACCCATGGAGCCCCCATAGATTCCCCCCAATTGCGAACTCAAAAACCCAATTCTAGCTAAGGTTGTGATTGCATTGTGGCACTACAAGAAACATCATTTTCTGTGACGACCTTTTGTGGCGACACATTTAGTTGCAACAAAATGTAAGGTTTTTGTGGCTACCTCTTATGGTTGCCACAAAAACTTAAAGTTTTAGGGGTGACCCGTGTAGTTGCTACTATAAATAAGACATATAGTGGCGACTTTGGTTAGATCGCTACAAAATGTTCTATTTTTTTTCTATTGAATCATGGAAGAAAACATATTTGTGGCGATTTTTATATTGTCGCTCCTAAAGATACATTTTGTTGGCGACTTCGTTGCCACTAAAAGTTATCTCTTGCAACAAGTTTTCGGTCGCCACTAAAAACACCTTTTAACAACTAATTATTTTCTTTGATATTTAGTCTAATTAGTAGATAGATCAATTCTTATTAAAATTTTAAATATGTTTTATATGTAATTTTTTTTATTATTAGAAGTTATAAAGATGTATTTGTGATAAAGAAATATTTATTATTACATAAATGTAATCACATATTTTAAATAAGTATTCACAAGTACATGGAGTAATTTGACATGTCCAACAATATTTACTCTACGTACTATTCCCTCTATTGATCACACCTATTATAAAAGTAAATATCAATGATAATATATATATTTATATAAAATTTTGAAAATTAATTTACTCCAAAAAAAATAAAAATTAGTCAAGCATGTATTTTATTTTGTCAAAATAAAGGCCATTTATGATTTAATAACTATAATTAATCTATTTTTGTATATAGTTATTTTACTCTATTAAATTTAAAAGCTTAATTAATTAATTATCTCCTTTTCATTGCAAAATCGTATTTATTTGGCCACATTTTAGATGTTATATTTATAATGCCACAATTTCTCAACTCCCACAATCACTTCTAAAATACCCGACCCAAACATAAGCCTTTAAACCTCCAAACCCTTTCTACTTCTTCATTTTCACACCATTAGCAAACAAAGCAGCCCCAATTTCACTCTTGATGACGCCGTCTCCTTTGAAATCATATCATGTTACCACCCAGATCTGGGAAAACCCAATGAAAACTCACCTAGTACGATGAAGGACTTGTCAAAAGTTGTATTTCTTCATATGCATCTTACGAACTTTGGTTGTCCAAAAGCTTGTTTCGACGGACGATCTCAAAATGGTATTTCTTCACTTTCGTTTTTACCTTTAAACACTTCATTTTGAATTTTCGTACAAAACTTCTACTGGAAAAGTTTTTCTAAACGGATTTATAAGTCCAAATATGCCCCAAATTGATTGTTTTTTATTCGAATCCTAGAATTGCGTATTATTTTCATTCCAAACAATAGTGTCTAAGGTCAAGAACAATGTTATTACAGAGTGGGCATAAAAAATTGTCTGACCTAAAAATCTTGCACTCTTTCTTTAATTTTCTTTCATGTATACAATTCATGATTTGCTGTGGGGATGATCATCAAGCTCGGTGTCTCAATTCGGTGCCCTAGAGAGGTAATCTTATCCCCTTTTCAATTGTTTACTTATATATTGTTTGCTTATATATCAGTATTAGAATAGTTTAAGTTTCATGTTTGCATTGTTTCACTTCTGTTTAGGTGTAATCTACATCTTGTCTTAGTAGTTTTAGTTCTGCGTATTATACGTGTGTCTAAATTAGCGTACTTTAGTTTAGTCGTTGTTTGAGTTACATAAGTAATGTTACCCCTGTTTTAGTGTTATTATGTGTTAGGGCATATACTATTAATCATGTGTTTAAAAATAGTATTCTAATAATTTTCAAGATTAAATATCTTAGTGGGAGATTGTTAGGGTATATACTATTAACCATGCATTTAGATATAGTATATTATAACAATCGTGATGGTTAAAAGTCTAAGTGGGAGATTGTTGTGATATATACTATTAACTACGTGTTTAGATATATTATTTATTATAGAATAATTATTTATTTATTTTAATAGATCATATATTCGTTTATGGTGCTTGTTTACTTATATAGTAGATGATTTAGTGTATAGAGTTTAAGTTTATACACAGAGGATTAAATCATCGGTTCTTATAAGTATAAAGTTTTTTTGTTCACAATCTAAGATGGAAATTGGACATGTCATTGATACGATTGTAGCACAAGATTATATGTAGTTTATCTTGATTATGGGAATATTGATATAGTTCCAACTTCTTGTTGCTAGTGCATTTTGTATGTATTGAACGGGACCGAGTAGAGATAGTTGCTTTAGACTGACTGACAAAAGCAATTCTCTAAACTATTAAATGTACTTATATTCTTAATCCTGATATAACTATTATGATCTGTATATGTTAATCATCGTTTTGATTTATTAAAAGGTGAGATTCTAAGATGGGTCAATATTCTTGGTAGATTGGATGATGATAATATATATTGGTGAAATAATAAGTTAGTTGATGGAATCCATGTCTCGATATAGAGATTGATGATATGCCTTTTTGAGAAGCTTAAAAGTTTTCATCGTGTCAAACCTTGCAAGTGGATTTAAGAATCCGACACATGAAATAAGTTAAGCAATGCTCTAAAGGAAATTGATCATTGAATTAAGTTCGTCAGTAATTTAATTTATTGATTAGTATCTGTAATCTTAACATGGGGAATTACATATGTGTCTAATGGGGAATTCCGAAATATAAATAGAGGAGTGCAATTACGAAGATCTAGTGGAATGATTTGTAATTTATTATGGTAAAATAATTCAAATTAATTATTTAGAATTATTTTCATAATAGGAAGCCTCGGTAATTAATTCTGTGGTCCCTACCATGCCCATATTTATCTAGAACTCAGAATTTATTGTAAAGGGAAAAAGGAGAAATATGTGTCTTTCTCTATTATAAGGAAAGGGAGAAGTATGTATCTTTCTATGTTCTAAGGCAAGGGAGAAGTATATCACTTTTTCTATTCTAAGGAAAGGAAGAAGGACATGACTTTTTCTTTTCTAAGGAAAGGGAGATGTACATGCCTTTCTATTCTAAGAAAAGACATGGTATTCCTTTTCCTTGGACTAAGAAGAAATCTCTATAAATAGGGATTCTTCTAACCCTTGAAAAAAGTATAATTTTTTCCATAAAATACTTGTCCACCAAAGTATTGAGAGGGTTTGGAAGTGAACTTGGGATCACTGTAGAAGACCGTAGAACTGTGGATTCACTTGAAGGTATCGGCTCACACTTTAAGAGGTAATTCTGAAATTAAATTCAGAAAGTTTATATGCCCTAACATGATTGTACTTGTTCTAGTATAAAAAATGTGTTGTCTATTATTCATGTAAGTTGTATGATTTTGGTATGCTTTCGCTGTGCATATAGTTTTCCAACAATTATGTTCATTTCTACTCAGTTTCCATTTCATGTAGATTAACTTAATTATAATCTTGTTTGAGTTATATAACCAATTTTCCTTTTTATGAAAGCACGAGGTTAGCTATTAATATGTTCTCCCTTTGTTTTCCTTTCTTTAGCCTATTGTTTATTCCTATGTTAGCAGTAGTTGTAGGTCAAACAAAATCATTTTTAAGAAATGAAAACTTTATGTCTTGCCTTCTTTAATCGAAAATAGAGCTAAGTATGATCAAATTGTCCCTTTTCGTTCTGAATTTAGATTAAATATTAAGTCATTGTTGTTGAGTAATGTTCATGATGTTGACTAGTTCATTAATACTTAAAGGTTCAACATGTTTGGTTTTAAAGTTGTGAGGCTACAAATAGGTGTTTGTTCCTTTAAAATTCATTTTTCTTTAAAATATAAGATACTTCCTAAGTCATATATTCCGCTCATATATTGGGTTAATTTTGAGACAATTTTAGCCTCTTAAATGATTTTCAAACATGCTTTCTTCTTTTTCAGACTCAAATTTGTTTCTCGTCTTTAATTTTATTTTCTTTTGAGATGTTTAGCTCTACATTCAGTTTCTCCCCTTTATTTAACAAGGTCGTTTGGAAATTTATTCAAGATGTTTTTAAAATGAAGTTGATTTAATTGTTCTTAAATCTGAAATTTCTAACTTCTAAAACATTGTTCTTCTAGTTCTTAAGAAGACCAACTTCTTGTTAAAAAAATTATTGCAGTTTTTCTTTTCTTATAAAATCTGAATTCTGATTTTTAAAACATAAAAGTTTTACTTGTGCTTATATTTTACTCTCATAAAGTTGAGTATTATGGGTGATTGTTTGTTAAAGCTTTTTCACCATGTGTAGAATCTATTTCAAATGCTTATGTTATTTTAAGTTTGTTTCCATATCTCTTTGTTTTTGTTTTAAATAAGTGTCATTGTCAATGTTTAGCTTGATAGTCATTGGTGATCACTCATATTCTTGTAGCTGTAGCTATTGTAATTACATCTATGTTGTGCGAACTCTTCATTTTTGCTGGCAAACCCGTCTCGACGTGACACTGGTGCGGGGTTCGTGTCAGATTCTGTCAATCCGATCCGGATACTTTGACCAGAGCCGAGAAAAAAATTTGGGGAAAAGGAGATCAATTTCCGGCAACCTCTTCACAGAGGAGGTGGAGCTATACGAAAAGCTTGAAAAAGTACAGAGAAGAAGAGAGAGGAAGAAAAGGATGAGTTTTTTCTTGAAAAAGTACGGGAAGTACAACTTTTTTATCTTTTTTGAAAAAGTAGTCTTTTCAACTTTTCTTGGAAAAGAAAACTAGAGACAAAGGGTTTCTCTAGATAAGTGTGTCCTTTTTTATTTATAAAATAAATTATACTTTTAATGTTTCTTATATTCTATCTTCTTTAACAATTATACTCCTCTTATTTTGTATGTATTTATATCAAAATATGCAATTCATTATTCTATATATTTCATAAATATTTTTAGTAATATTTTATTATATATATATATCCACTTATTTGATTATACTAGATATATTATTATTGTTGTTATTGATATAATTTATTTTTAGAGGTACACTAAAAATAATAAGCAATTATACCATGTATATATAACATTACACCTTATATTATATATACCAGGCATACCAATTAGCCGTATTCCCGCACCCATATCCATACTCGGATTCACACCCCCGAATCTTAAAATTTAAATTTTGC
The DNA here is from genome assembly GCF_019186545.1 of Solanum stenotomum. Classification (NCBI taxonomy): domain Eukaryota; kingdom Viridiplantae; phylum Streptophyta; class Magnoliopsida; order Solanales; family Solanaceae; genus Solanum; species Solanum stenotomum. The sequence continues at coordinate 24,463,305 of NC_064293.1, read as the reverse complement.
CGAATCCGACTCTCGAATTCGCAATCCGTCTCGGATACCCGCACCCGAATCCGAGCAACTTAGAAATACATCATTTTTTGAGTTTGTTTAAAGGAAAAATATGTTAATATGTAGCTTATCTTATTGTTGAAATAAGAATAATCCATCATGAGACAAAGGAAGGAATAGAGGACATCATTAATTTGTCTATATCTTCTATTAATCTTCTAAGAGGTTTCAACATAAAGACTAGGTCTTGTTTAGCATGTTTTTGGAATTGAATTCGATATTTTTAAGCAGGCAAAACAACCCGTTTCTTTTGTTTAAATTGGGTTGTTCAAATTTTGTTTTCCTCTTGAAATCAAGAACTAGTTTTGTATCCTTTATTGTAAAGATGAGGATTCCATTATGATAATTCTTCATTCGGCAATATCAGTTTTTCTGCATATGTAAAACTTTGACAATTTTTTAAGATCTGTGCTTAATATACTAGGATGAACATATAATTTGATATGTATAGGAGAAGTGATTCACATATTATAATAGTTATTGCTTCACAAACACTACAACATTAATCCTTGAGTTACTTTTATATCAAATACCTTCTTGTCGCCATCGATTGTAATCTCTGATTTGTATAGTAGAAAAAATATGATTGTCATGTAATGTTGTTGGAAACAGTGGCAGGTGTACCTTGAATGGTGGGAGATATGTTGTTCATGTTCTAAAAGAACGGTCTGATAGTAGTTCTTGATTTTTTTTTGTAAGTAGTAGCTGTTCTGTTCGAAGTATGCATAAAAAATAATGATGCACCTTTCTATGGAACAATATAAAGGAGTAACACTTACTGAGGAGCTGAGAGGTTGTTACTTGCATTCAAGGTGGAATTTATTTTAGACAAGGAACATTTTTTTTTTATGTTTAATGTGCTTTTCATGTGTATGCACAATTACTCTATGCTATGAGTTATGAAAGTTTCCAGTATCATTGTTTGGGAAATATCTCTAGTTGTCACTTTTATTTTCAATAGGTTGTTGACTTGTGTAATACAATTGTGCAAGTATATTAAATATATTGGGCTGCATATTTTTTTTTTTCAAAACAAAAAGGGTATTTGTGGCGACTAAGGTCATCACCAATATTCAGTTATTGTGGTAAAGTTACTTGCCACTAAAACTATAATAGTTATAGTGGCAGAAACAAGTCGCCTCTAATATTCAGTTATTGTGGCAAAGTTACTGCCACTAAAACTATAATAGTTATAGTGGCGGAAACAAGTCGCCTTTAAATGTCATCCTCCTACGGATATTTGCTTACCTTAAGAGGCGATTATGTCGCCACTATATATGCACTTTTTGTGGCGACATCAATTGTCGTCACTAATAACTTTTAGTTATGGAAGTACTTTCCACGGCCATAAGGTCGCCACTATATGTGTTTAGCAGCGACTTTTTAGCCTTTTGTAGCGACTTTTGGCGCCACAATATGTCAGATTTCTTGTAGTGTGGGTAGGGCTTGGATGTAATTCCAATCTAGTGGATAACATCCAAATATGATTAAATTATCTTTGTTTAATGATATTATGATGATTTCATGTGTTTATATGGTAAACCCTAACCTAAGTTGATGAATGTGATATTTGTGGGTTGATGCCATTAGAGGCAAGGTTGAAGGTTCTTGAGTGATCTTCCTAATTCAATGTTATATGTTGTAATTGATCAAAGTTAGGATCATATAATCATGAATTGAACTAGAATATATTGTAAATGATTGATCTTGACTTGTAAGGATGAAATTGAACCTCTAAGNTTGATCAAAGTTAGGATCATATAATCATGAATTGAACTAGAGTATATTGTATATGATTGATCTTGACTTGTAAGGATGAAATTGAACCTCTAAGGCAAATTAGGACTAAGATCACCTAGTATCAAAGAATGTGATTGAATTTCTTGTAATCTAGGTTCATAATATGTTTGTATGATGTAGAGTTGTTGAGAATGAAGGCACATAGTTGTGAATATTGATCACTAGGGCTTTAGAGTGAATCTAACATGTTCAACTTTAGATCCTAAGACTTTAAGAGTAAAATCTACATATGAATCCAAGGCTAATGAATAGAATGGTGTTGAGAGACCTTTACCTACCTAGATCACCTTATGAATGATAGATGGTAGGAAGTGATAGAATCACTTAGATCATAATGATTATCCTTGTCTAATGAAGAATTCTAGGCATGATGCTAAACATGAATATGAACTTAACGTGAAAGACTTCTCACCTAGTAATGGTTCTAGAGTTGAAGGACTTCTCCTACCTAATTGAACCTTAAGGCTAGAGAGCCTTTATACCTAGGTCATGGATTGTGATAGTTTCTCACACATGGTCTAAAAGAGGTATTAGCATGGGTTGGTGGTCAAGAATTCCTTTTCCATTTACTTGAGTCTAAGTAGAGACTTAATGATTTATCTTGTGGGATTTATGCCTATTACCGAGAGGATATTGAAATGAGATGGAGGTTCCCACCTAGATGAGTTTGGGCTTTCATGGAGGTTCCCACCTAGCATAGTTTGGGCTTCCCACATGGGATCTCTCACCTAGAAGAGTGTTGATTTCCCTAAGTGTGTCTCATGAGATGGAAGCCTCACCTAGTGGAGTTTGGATTGCGAGTAATAATCTCCGTATCCCATAACTACATGCCCCGTAGGAAGTTAGCTAGTGAATCCGATTAAGCTAACAAATCGGTTCCACCTTGGCAAGTGGACCAACCCTTGATGGTGTGGGTAACACCATGAGAGATCATATGTTCTCATGTCGATTAAGGTTATATCCCAATTAAATAAGATTTGGTAATGAACTAGGATTGTTCTAAATGTAGCATCTCCTAGAGTTCAAACTATGGGTTAAGATTATGCATAATGAAGCATCTCCTAGAGTCCAATGGAATATATGGTCTAAGATTATGCTTGAAGGAGCATCTCGTAGAGACCCAACTAAATGAACTAAGAGTATGCTTTAAGTAGTATCTCCTAGAGTTCAATTATAATGAACTAAGATGTACCTGGTGTAATATCTCCTAGGGTTCCACCTATATGGTCTAAGATTGTGTTTGAACAAGCATCTCCTAGAGACCAAACTTAATGAACTGAGATTATGCCTTAAGTAGCATTTCCTAGGGTTCAAGCTTAATGAATTAAGATGTACTTAATGTAGTATATCCTAAGGTTCTAAGAAGTGAGGGACTAAGACAAGTTAGTAAAGGACCTCATAATGTTCAAAATGTAAATGGACTTAGATATGCTTAAGTAAGGCCTCATAGAGTGCATAATGATAAATGAACCTAGACATGTTAAAAAAAGTATCTCATAGGGTCCAATATTATAATGAACTTAGATCATACTTTAGGTAGCATCTCTAAGAGTTCAAACATGATGAACTAAGATGTACCTAGGATAGTACCTCTTAGGGTTCAAAACAAGAAGGAACTAGATAGACTTAGTAAAGTGTCATCCTAGAGTTCCTATACTTTGAAAAGAAGGGCTCGTCTCTAATTAAGGAACATGAGTATAATGACCTAAAGGAGTACTTAGTATGAGTAGTATTATGGGATGCTACTCATGCCTTGCACAAGTATGACTAAAGGTTACCTTATAAGTATTGTCTTACATGAGTTATACTTTATCAATAGTTACCATAGATGCCTTCTAAGATATGATTGACTAGATGTGATAGTACCCTTGTCTACTTGAAGTCATTAAGTGATACCATAAGAGGGTGAATATGACTAGGATGACTTCAAGGTAATGCTTGGTGTGAAGGGTATTATGGGATGCCATTTGTGCATTGTACAAGTGTGCCTTGAGGTTACCCAGAAGTGTGGTTCCCTTGTGGTAGAAAGACTTAAGAGTTGACCATACACTTAGACTATGAGGGTAAAGATGACCTAGAGTCTATTATACATATTAAGTCTTATCTCCTATGTTCATTATTATACCTTATGTTGACTTATATTTTTATTATGCTTATGTTGGAGACCATGTAATGACTATAATGCTTGTGTATGATTTTGTTATTATCTCTTATGCTTATGTCTTATGTGGACTAACCATTTGAGATGCTCTTATGATGTTGTTCTAGCTTGCATACTTAGTACATTTTGTACTAATGCATATTGCCTACATTCTAACCAAATGTAGGGTTGGAGGCTTGAGTTGCTTTAGAGGCTAGGTTTCAAGGATCTAGAAGAGTTGAAGAGTTGGTGAGTCCTCCTAGCTTCGAGGACAAACCCTTATTCCCTTTATGTCTTTCCTTTATGTTTGAATCTATTGTATGGGCGGTGTCCCAAGAGTTTATTCTAAAAAGTTGTATTAGATGGTTTGAGACAATGTCTAGAAAGTCTTTCATTTGCTTTTATGAGAAATGATTTCGATTGTATATGTTTTAAATTATCCCATATTTTCTATTATTTTATGTTAAGAATGTGCTAAGGGCTTGTATGTGACCCCTTCGAGGTTAACTAAGGCATATTACGTCTAGGGGGTACCCCTGGGTCGTGACAAACTTGGTATCAGAGCATAAGGTTTTGGGATAAAATTTTAGGATGTCCCAAACCACGTCTAAGTAGAGTCTTATTCACGGGTGTGAGTCGCGACACATTTTATGAATAGGAGGCTATTGGATGCTTATGAAATTTCACTTTTTCTTTCTCCAAGTTCCATAGATCTATAAGGTCTCTCTCATATTCCTTATCCGAGGGTCATTAGGATATGACTACTCGGAGGGCTTATGCTACAGGGAACGAGGGAGAAAGGTTGGTTGAGATGCCAATTATGGCTATGTGACTTTGTAAGATCTGAGATGGTCGTCTTTGATGTTGTCTTTAGTATAAATGATGCTTCATTGTTGCCTTTATGTTATGATAGATGTTTAGAAGAATTTGTTTAGGCTTACTCCCATGGGGGAGATAGTGTGCCTACCTAGAAAGGTGATAGTGAGGTTGTGTTTAGTTGTTGGTAAGACCCGACTTAGTCATGTTGAGTTTTGAAGTATATGGATAGATTTGTTGAATAGGGTGTTTAAGTAATGTCTAGATGGGTCAAGTGAATAGACTCTTTTAAGAAGGGTAAAAGTGTAATTCACCATGGTTTAGAATCATCTTGTGTTATGGATGTAAAAGCTTAAGTGTTGACTTACTCCGACCTTAGAATTGAAATAAAAAATTGATGCTTGGAAGAGTTTGAATAGGTTTGCTCCCAGGGGGAGATAATGTGCTTAGATAGCAAGGTTGCTGAGTATCCTTGATGTTCGTGAATTAGGGTTGTTTTAGTTGTGGTGAGAGTGGCCACATGATGAAAGATGGCCCTAAGGCTAAGCTTACAAGAAGAGAAGGTAAGCAAGTTGCCTCTAGTAGTGGGTATGTGTAGCCTCAAAAGAAGATTAGGTTTTATGCTCTCCAATCTAGAGATGATCAAGAGTGATCTCCTCATGTCCCTTCCGGTATGTGTTTTATGCTTTAGACAAAAAAAATCCAAATTTCTTGTCTTTTATGACTTGTTATGTTGGATTTGAAGTTGTTTTTAATATGCATGATGTTTAGAAAAGCTTGTGTAAGGTTACCCCAAGTGGGGGATAGTGTACCTATCTTGTAGGATTATTGTGTGCTTTATGTGTTGCCAGGATTTCCTTATATGCATATTCATGAATTTGCTTAGGTTTTGATATAAATGATTTATATGCATGGTTTGTCTCATGAGGTTGTCCTTGAATAGAATTGCATATAGGCTTCATGAGTTGAGTATGAGCATGCCCTAGTTTTGGAGTTGAAAGATGCCTCCATGAATGGATGCTTTTTGAAAGGTATTTCCCATTTAGGCTCCATGAGTTCATGTTGAGCATATTTTAGTTAGGGGATGTTAGTTCCTCCTTTAAAAAGAGTAGAAATAGGATTTGATGCATTTTTGGGTTGGGAGAATAGTTTCCCTTGTATTTCATTAAATGAGTTAGCTTTGGAATTGAGGTTTTTCTTCCTTGATTTTGTGCATTAGATGTAGTGCATGCATAATGGGTTGTTGAGTTAAATTTTAGACCTTATGAAGTGTTTAAAGTGTCATTCAAGGACGAATGTTCCCAAGTGGGGGATAATGTAACACCCCGTAAATTAGTTAGTTGATCTAGTGAATTCTAGGCTAAACTAGTGAGTTGAACTAGTGTGTTGTATAGGGTCTGGTAGTGTAGTTTGGAGTGTTGCATGAGGGTTAAACTCAAGATAAATGGTTTTCATACTTAGAATGACATGTTTAAGGGTTAAACATCCGGGTACGACTCCCCAAGGACCAACCAAGGGGTCCTTGAGGAGGACCCCAGCATTAGCCAAAAAGCTGTCAAAACAGCTTGATTCACGACCCCAATTGACGCCCAGTATATCAAACTACGGCTCGTGGGTCTTAGGCATGGTTCAGGCCTGCAAAAGGTGAGTCACTGACCCAAACCAAGAGACCAAACCACGGACGGTAGATCAATCTACGGTCCGTGGATGGTGAAGTTGTGAATGCTACCAGTTTTCAGCATTTTAGTTTTAAGTTGGGGGTTTGGGGATTAATTAGTTATTTAATTAAGGGCTTAGGGGGTCGGTTAGGGAGTTAAATAACCACCTATAAATAGTTAATAGACCCCTAAACTAATCACTTTAAGTCATTCATCTTGAGACCCCCAAATTACTCTCAAGAAATTCCCTCTCTATAAGAACAAGAAGAAAGGATGTTGGGGCAGCAGCTTTGGGCGATTTTCACCATTGATTCAATCCTTGTTTAGAGTATTGATTGAAGGTATGTGAAGCTTATTCATCCATGGGTTCTTCGACCAATGGATCCCCAATAGATTCCCCCCAATTGTGAACTCAAAAACCCAATTCTAGCTAGGGTTGTGATTGCATTGTGGGTAGGGCTTGGATGTGATTCCAATCAAGTGGATACCATCCAAATATGATTGAATTGTATTTGTTTAATGATGTTATGGTGATTTCATGTGTTTCTATGGTAAACCCTAACCTATGTTGATGAATGTGATATTTGTGGGTTGATGCCATTAGAGGCAAGGTTGAAGGTTCTTGAGTGATCTTCCTAATTCAATGTTATATGGTGTAATTGATCAAAGTTAGGATCATATAATCATGAATTGAACTAGAGTATATTGTATATGATTGATCTTGACTTTTAAGGATGAAATTGAACCTCTAAGGCAAATTAGGACTAAGATCACCTAGTATCAAAGAATGTGATTCAATGTCTTGTAATCTAGGTTCATAATATGTTTGTATGATGTAGAGTTGTTGAGAATGAAGGCACATAGTTGTGAATGTTGATCCCTATGGCTTTAGAGTGAAGCTAACATGCTCAACTTTAGATCCTATGTCTTTAAGAGTAAAATCTACATATGAATCCAAGGCTAATGAATAGAATGGTGTTGAGAAATATTTACCTACCTATATCACCTTTTGAATCATTGATGGTAGGAAGTGATAGAATCACTTAGGTCATAATTATTATCCTTGTCTAATGAAGAATTCTAGACATGATGCTAAACATGAATATGAACTATACGTGAAAGACTTCTCACCTAGTAATGGTTCTAGGGTTGAAGGACTTCTCCTAAATAATTGAACCTAAGGCTAGAGAGCCTTTATACCCAGGTCATGGACTGTGATAGTTGCTCACACATGGTGTTAAAGAGGTATTAGCATGGGTTGGTAGTTAAGAACACCTTTCCATTTACTTGAGTCCAAGTAGAGACTTAATGATTTATCTTGTGAGATTTATGCCTAGCACAGAGAGGATATTGAAATAAGATGGAGGTTCCCACCTAGATGAGTTTGGGCTTTCATGGAGGTTCCCACCTAGCATAGTTTGGGCTTCCCACATGGGATCTCTCACCTAGAAGAGTATTGATTTCCCCAAGTGTGTCTCATAAGATGGAAGCCTCACCTAGTGGAGTTTGGGTTTCTAGTAGCATTCTCCGTATCTCATAACTACATGTCCCGTAGGAAGTTAGCTAGTGAATCCGACTAAGCTAACAAACTGGTTCCACTTTGGTAAGTGGACCAACCCTTGATGGTGTGGGTAACACCATGAGAGATCATATGTTCTTATGTTGGTTAAGGCCATATCCCAATTAAACAAGATTTGGTAATGAACTAAGATTGTGCTAAATGTAGCATCTCCTAGAGTTCAAACTATGGGCTAAGATTATGCATAATGAAGCATCTCCTAGAGTCCAATACAATATATGGTCTAAGATTATGCTTGAAGGAGCATCTCTTAGAGACCCAACTAAATGAACTAAGAGTATATTTTATGTAGCATCTCCTAGAGTTCAATTATAATGAACTAAGATATACCTAGTGTAGTATCTCCTAGGGTTCAACCTATATGGTCTAAGATTGTGTTTGAAGAAGCATCTCCTAGAGACCAAACTTAATGAACTAATATTATGCCTTAAGTAACATTTCATAGGGTTCAAGCTTAATGAACTAAGATGTACTTAATGTAGTATATCCTAGGAATCTAAGAAGTGAGGCACTAAGACAAGTTAGNGAAGAATCTCCTAGAGACCAAACTTAATGAACTAATATTATGCCTTAAGTAACATTTCCTAGGGTTCAAGCTTAATGAACTAAGATGTACTTAATGTAGTATATCCTAGGATTCTAAGAAGTGAGGCACTAAGACAAGTTTGTAAAGGACCTCATAATGTTCAAAATATAAATGGACTTAGATATGCTTAAGTAAGGCCTCATAGAGTCCATAATGATAAATGAACCTAGGCATGCTAAAAGAAGTATCTCATAGGGTCCAACATTATAATGAACTTAGATCATGCTTTCGGTAGCATCTCCAAGAGTTCAAGCATGATGAACTAAGATGTACCTAGGATAGTACCTCTTAGGGTTCAAAACAAGAAGGAACTAGACAGACTTAGAAAAGTGTCATCCTAGAGTTCCTATACTTTGAAAAGAAGGGCTAGTTTCTAATTAAGGATCATGTGTGTGTGTGTGTTTGTTATGTGAGTTATATTTCCAATGAAATAACACACTCGTTATTTATTTGTTTCGATTACAAGTTACTGAATTTCAAAAATAAGAGTCAAAGATGAAAGGTTGGGGGAAAGCTGTCCGGTATGAAAAATTAGTCAAAAATTGTACAAGCAGCATTTGGAATAGAGAAAAAGATGATATTTGAGAAGAAAAAAAATGATACTTTTATTCATCCAAGGGGAATTGTCATTACATCTTATAAATGTTTCAAAACCAAAAAAATAGAACAAGAAAATGAAAGAGAATGTCCTTCTGCAGGACAAAATATTAAGAAAAAAGCTTATGGCTAAGGATTTGGTGACGACTTGTCTCAGCATCCTCTTTTAGCTTAGCTAGTACTTTTATTTTTTTTCCAACAAGGGAATGATTTTATCGATGACATGAATCTCATCTTCATGGTTAGTGATAGTCTCTTGATTTTCGGATAGCCTCTTTTGATGCTCCTCTATAAGTGAGATGGTTTTTTTCTTCTTGGAAGTCCAGACTTTTAGCTCTTTTTCAGCTCTTGTAAGGACTTTTTGAAGCTCTTCCAAGTGTTTGTCCATCTTGACTCTCTCCTCATCTGCGGTATCAAGGCATTGTTGTGCAGCAGAAAACAACTCTTGATGAGAATATCTAGTTACCTTTTGAGAAGTGGACAACCTCACAGCATCATAATCTCCATGTTTCTTGAAAAGATCTTCAAGTAGAACCTACAAAGGAGAAAGGTTGATGATGTTAACTTCCCAAATCCCTTTAAGAATCAAGGCAACACCTGTCTCCAACTCTTGAGGCTTTCTGAAGATTCAAAAGAGAATTGAGTAATAAACTTACATAAGGTACGCCACATTCCAGAAATGTAAGATAATTGGTAGCTGGAAATAGTATCTTGTGGTTCAATATTTGAGGCAATCCCTAGCAAAGGAGGACCAAGTCCTTGGAGGCATTTGAACATCCAATTTGATGTGATCCAACCCCCACATTAGTAGTTGGAGAAGTGTTGGGAAGTTTCAATCCCTTTGAAAAAAGGGGCCATATAAATTGTTGGTTGACTCTCATTTGTAGCTTGTCTCTTAACTTCAGCAAGTGGGAAGTGAGAACTCTTCGCCACATTCAGGGGTTCGAACTTGTGATACAATCTTCAAATACATCTACATCAATGGAGATATCCCCAAGACCCAACTGGACAATTTTTTAAAAATAGAGTTAATATCGAATTAAAATAAAAGGAAAGTTTAGAGAAATATTGAAAAAAATGACTTTTACGTGATGTGTCAATTCAACCAAGGGCATTGCATAACCAGTAGCACCATCTTCAAAGATTGCAGTATCAATACTAATGGAATCCAATTCAACGAACTCACAATGTTGATCGTTCAAGTCCTTAGGCTTTTTCATCAAACGCTTCCAATGTTGCTCTTGGCTAAGATTGCTCTCATTGGATCTAGAGATTGCACTAGTACTGAAGCCAAACTCATGGAGTGAAATAGATGCTTTGGACGTGTTTCTACAAAACAATGCAATTCCTAGTGACTGTTCAACACTTTTGTCCAGTGAGCTGGAAGGTTTCTTCCTCTTGAGAGCTACGCCTATTGCCTCAAAATCAATGACGTTGGCTGCCTTGGGGTCTGTGAAGGACTCTTAACTCCATTACTCACATTTATAACCTTATCTTTCAAATTTTTAGACTTGGAAATCACTTTGAAAAATTGCGAAGGGATATTTGGTGTTACCTAGACTTTGAAGAATGAGGAAGCTTTCCTTCAAGTTGGTCTCCTTTGGTCGATAAAGAAGCATCATCCTTTCTCGGACCTCTCAAAATTATGTGGGTACTCAATCAGAGCAGAATCTCTCGATGGGATGGCCACCAGTTTGAATACTCACGAGTCATTAAAGAGCCCTTATTGGATGGGCACATTAGTATGATAATCTTCAAAGAGCTTTTGAGATGAACTAAGGTTACTTCAAGAAGTATCTCGCGAGTGTTTTAAATTTGTTAGCTTGCATTGACCATTTTTTATAACTTATGTTGTTTAACTCTTTTACCTCATGTTCTAGCTTGGTCATTGCATGTAATGAAAATGTCCCTTTTAGCATGTTCTCAAATGTTTTATGTTGCCTTTCAGACTTAGTGCATTTTTCTCCTATCACATATTCTTGCCTACATTCTTATCAAAATGTATGGTCCAACGCTCTAGGTTTGAAATTTCGTGGCTAGGGATCGTTATTAGTGGCTTGAAGATTGATGAGTCCTCATACATTTAAGGACTGAGCCTTTATTTAATTATTTCATTTTATTTCAGTTTTTGGACTTGATATACGGCTATATCCCAAGCACCTCTTATTTACTAGATGTCTGTGAGATGATGTTTAGACTTCCGCTTCATTTTACAAACTCTTTTATGTTGAAATTGTCTTTTGAATCCTTTATTTCTATTATTTTGTATAACGAAAGGTAAGTATCTTGTATGGGACCTCTCGGGGTCTTATACGCCATATTATGCCTACGGGCTACCTTGGGTCGTGACATTTGCTTGCTTATTTTTCATTTCTCTCTTAGTCTAATGTTATTTTAAAGGTTGATTAACAGTGATGTTTGTTTTGCTCGTTATCCTCAATCTTGTTGACTTGTTTACTATTATGTTTTGGTTAATTTGATTTAGTTTTGTTTATTGTGTTAGTGAGATTTTTCTGTCGATTCAATTTTCTTCATGGTCAATATGCATTATTTAGCTATTTTGTTGCATTATTTATTTCTGTTCATATTTGTCTTCAATCATGTTGATACATATTTTTTATTATTATATTAGTCTTGTTATTATTGTTACTATTAGGATTTTATATCTTTTGTATAATCTTTTTCTTTACTATTTTATATGTTTATCTTTATTTTGTTGATTGCCTCGTTAACTATTGGTTGTTGTTGCTACACATTCTTCAAAAATGTTTTGTTATTTTTAATGGCTACTGTAGTTCATCATGTAAACTAGAGTCTATATCAGTTGGTCAATGAAAAAATCTCTCTGTCGGTTTTTGATGCCTCCCCATTTTAAAAGACAAAAATTTAGTTTAAGTTTATATATGTTGTATGTTAAAAGTGGCCGATGAAGAAATTATCATCGATTTCCAAGGCCACCCATGTTAATAAGACATGTTAAAAGTGTCTGATGAACAAATTACCGTCGATTTCCAAGGCCTCCCATGTTAATAAGTCAGGTTTTTTATTTTTAAGTTATTATTTGATTCATTTATTTTTTACTCATATTTATTTATGACCAACACTTTTACTAAGTGTCTGTACAGGCACCCAGAGTTTCTTTCCATTGAAGCTACTCGAATGGAGTTCAAATAATATATTTTCATTATTGTGTATGTTATTAACGTTAGGCGAACCTTAGGTCGTTTCTTATATTATAGTTTTATTTGTTGCTTGTGTATATTGTATGTTTGAAAAAAATGAATTCAGTTGGGACCCCCAGTTGTGGATTCCAAAGGATGCCTAATATCTTCCATTCGGAATTACTTGAACCCTTATCTAGAATCTATTGGTTTCATAGACATTCTTTTGTTAGGGTTTTGCCCTGGTTTCCTTACCTTATTTGAAGTTTATTTTTTTCCTAAAAGAAAAGACATAACATTACCATAAATGTTTTTACTTTTCCTGAAAGGAAAATATAATTTTCTTACATATTTGGGTTATTCCTACCTTAGAGGAAATGTTTGAAATCCTATAAATTGGCGGCCTCTCTTCTCATATCAATAATAAAATACCATCCACAATGAAGATATTTAAGAGTTTTGTTTATGGGGAGATTAATTCTATCAACCGTTTTAATATTGGTCTTTTATATTAGTTTTCATATAACAAAATTATGATTTTAGTATAAGTTTTTGACATCAAATTTATTGATATCATGATTTGAAATTGTAAGCTTCCGCATGATGCCCTAATCACTTTCAAACCAAATATCTTTTAAGTTAATTAATTAATTGGTTTCCTAGTTTTTCCTAAAATTAGGTGGTGACTCCCTTTCCCCTGAATTTTTTTTTATTGTTGTAAATTCTTTTCAAATCGATTATTTTTTTGAGTCACCACAATGTTGCGCTCTTTAAGGGATGTCAACACCAGGAACATCTTGACAATACCCAAATTGTCGACTAAATCGGAAAGGTCTCTAAGGCTCCACAATCAGATCATCGCCTTGCCTCAAAGTGACAAAACTTGAATGAAGGCATATAAGGAAATCACTCTATGAATATGTAGCTCTTTGCCTTTTAGCATGGCCAAATTATAAAGGTTAGGCACATTCACTTACTGAAAATATGATGACCGAAAGATTTTCACTCATCTAAGGTCCATTTAGCTTAGCAATTAGTGTCCTCAATGCCTAATTTTATCCTATTCCGATAAAATGTTGATGATTTGCAGCTATGAAGGCAATAGAACAAGGCAAGGACTAATTTTTGAAAGAATGACCAAAAATACAAAAAAAAAAGTGGAAAGTAAATATCGTTGATCACCTAACATGAAGGGCGGATCACCAACTGAGCACGACTTTGTGCAAATTGATAATGCATAGCACTTTTGTCAATCAAAAGAAGGTCGGTGAACTCCTAGAGACGACGATGTGCCGAATGAGAACGAAATCCTGATTGACATTGCCCAAAGCGACAGTGTGCAAAGCAAAGATTTAATTTTTAAAGGGCAAAACAAGGTGGTACTTAGTGATTCGCCGATAGTGAAAGGCTGACTCAATCGAGTACGCCAATTGAGCTTCAAAAACTTAAAGCCTAGAGATAATAAGGCGAGCTGACGAGAGAAGGGTGATTTGTCAAGAAGGTTTGGTGAGCCCTACTAATGACGTCGAGTCAGTCGCGAAATGGATTTCGGGCAAAATTTTAGGAAAGTATAAATAGCCCAAAGGTTACAAATTTTAGAGAGTTTGGTTTTGAGTACCAAAAGTTCTCTTTTGGGAATAGAGTTGAGAGTTTTAGAGCACTTTACCTTTGAAAAAACAATTTCTTGCTTTTGGAGTTTTACAACTTGGAGTTTGAATTTAATAAATTAAAGTTCAAACAAAAGTGGGTTTACTCTTAATTGCTTAATATCAAGTTACCCATGGTTACTTTCATGGAAAATACAATTTCTTTGCTTTTTGTGATGGGTGGCTAAAACCCCAAGATCTGGGGTTTGGTGTTGATTTAATGTAGTGGGTATTTTGCTATGCTTTATTTTTTTGTTGTCCATACATGAATTTGGTCTAATTACCATGGGGTTAACTTAAGGGTTAAGGTAGAAGACTTAGTTCCTACTTCCGATATCTAGTTGATGCTCGAAAGAGATTAATTGGAATGGGTAATTAGTTCAATACTAGCAATTTAGGTTTTATGTCTATGACTTGCTTGAAAAAGAGGTTATGGCTCTGATCTATTTGTCCTATTCTTGAAAGAGAGAATAGAGTAAGGTATTGGGTTGTTTAGATTGGCATTTAGATGAGACCGAAAGGACATTCTATTCATAGATACTTTGAGATCGAAAGATGATTAGCGTCAATGAAGATGACTTAGCCTATTCATGAATGTTCATCACTATAGAGCAACACAATTACCTTTATATGACATCGATTTCCAATCCCCGCACCCCTAAATTGCGTGTTTACTATTGATTTCATTTATACTTAAGTTCAATTGCAATAACTGATAACCAAAGTTTTATATTAAATTGGTAGTATCGGCCACCCAATTGTTCTTAGAATTACAAATGAGCTAAATTAAAGTCCAAATTTCTTGATAAGGAATTCTTCATGATATACCATTCCCTGTGGGATTTGACTTTGTAAAACCCCGTATTCGAAAACAGACCTTAATGCAGATATCCAGAAGTTGCAGGTGCAACCCACGGTTTTCACTCATGGACCGTAGGGTGACCCACGGCCCGTGCTAGGGGTCCATGGTTCGCGTCTGCAACCCTCCCCAGAAACTCAGACAAAAACCATTCTAAGTAATGACTCACGATCGGACACAACGGATCATGTTTCAGTCGATGGACCATCGATCCGTTTGTAGGTCAAGAACCTCAGAACCTAGTTTGTAAAGTTGATCGACGGACTGACAGGACGGATTATGGATTAGTCGACGGATCATCGATCAGTTCGTAGGTCGAGACCCTCAAGACCCCCTATAATCTATCCTCTGAAGTCGATCGACGGAATGACAGGACAAATCATGGATCATCGATCAATCCGTAGGTCGAGACCCTCAGACCCCCCAGAATCCATCCTCTAAACTCGATCGATGGACTGACAGGACGGATTGTGGATCAGTCGATGGATCGTCAATCAGTCCGTAGATCGCTTCAATAGACTTTAAGTCAAGGGTCGTTTGGTCTTTTCCCTTATGTGTTGGACACCTAAACTACATCGTTTAACCCCTACACTACGTAGTTTTGGTCAGTTTTAGCCTAGTAAACAAACTAGAACTTACCTAAGTCAGATCATTCAACAAAACTTAGAAAAATTAGAACGTAAAAGGAGAAAGAAGTCAAGAACCCTAGTTCAAAAATGCAGCAAGTTCCATCCGTTCTAGCCCTGAAATCGAAAAATTTCTTCGTGGAATTCTTAATCAGGTATGTGGGATTTCACTAGTGGGTTCCCTTCGCCCATTGGGTCCCTAGATTTTAGTCAAATTCTTGATTCCCTTGTTATCAACTAGACCTAGGGTTTCTAGAATTTCAGCAGATTATCATGAATTAGTTACTTTATTATTCCTAATCAATTTATCATGATCTTTAGCATGTTTTAGTATAAACTCCTTCATAATTTCATAACCCTGTAGTTCTTTTAGTTCATGAATTGCACATGCTAGGTCAGATAATTCAATTATATATACTCCAGTTATAAATGTTTCAATTATCAGTACATTAATGTTGCATTTTCAGTTAGCATGTCATTATTTGAGCTATCCAGAATTTACAGTATTTCAGCTATAAATTGCTAAATTACATAATCAGTTGAGAGTAGACTTAATACCGATGGACTAGGGTCAGTCACCTGCAAGTCCCAGAACTACGTGCCCCGTAGGCTGTAAGTCCCCTCTGTGGGCAACTTTTTTGTGATCATGCCAGTCATACCTTTATACCTTTGGCAGGGTATATTTGGTCCTCTCGATGTGGCGTATACATTGGACTCCATTTTTAGCTCATGTGGTTTTATGTCGGTAATTAGTAGCTCCCACAGTTTAGTCAGATTCCATTGCATTGACCATGTTATCAGTTTGGTATTCAGTCTTAGCATGTTATAAATTTGGTCATTGCATTCAGTTAGCTCATGTTCAGTATACTCAGTGTTTCTATCATGTTCAAATTATATCATTGCTTTATTGCTTTGTTTAGTTATGTTACTATTCAACTTTATTTTATCATGCATGCTCAGTACCTTTCAAGTACTGACGCATACTCTGCGCTATATCTTCTTGTGATGTAGGTTCATTTTCTCAGCTTCCAGATCACGCTTAGATTAGTTCCCGATCTTCAGTTCAGCAGCATCAGTGGTGAGTGCTCATTCTTCGAGGACGAGTGACATGATTATCTTTGTTGCTTTTAGCTTTAGTTTCAATTCTGCTAGATCTAGCTGGTGCATGTCCCATCATTTCTAGTCAGTATAGGTTTTATTTCAGACATAGTTAGTTTCTGCTTTAGTGTTCGAGTTTGACTTTTCTACTGTATTTCAAACTCTCAGTTTTCATATATTCAGATTTAGTATATGGTTATTCCCCATCATTTCAGATTATCTCATGTTTAGCTTCCGCCCAGTATTTAATGCTTCAGTTTACTTTAGTTTGCTTATGATATGCCAAGAGGGTTAGCTTGAGGTTATTCGTGATCATAGGTCCCGTGTCTGCATCTAGGGGGTAGCCTTGGGGTGTGAAAAACTTGGTATCAGAGTATTAGGTTTAAGTGTCCTAGGATGTCTTAAAAGCTACACAAAATAGAGTCTTTTTCATGGGTGTGAACAGCACCACATCTAATGAGAGAGAGGCTACGAAGTGTTTTAGGAAAACTTCACTCTTTTTGTAATTCTTATCATGCATTGGCATGATCTCCTTTCTAATTCATTGTTATGCGCTTAAGATCATCCCTCCTCGTAGAGCTTACACAATGAAGGCTAATGCACGCAATGCTAACGTTGCTTCTCCAGCCCTAGATCAGGAAGTTTCAAATGTTGAATTTCGGAATGCTATCCAGCTGTTGGCTCAGAGTGTGACCAACCAGAACAATCAGCAGGTTCCAGTTCCTACTAATAGAAATGGTGGATCAGTAGTAGCTAGAGTTTAAGATTTTGTTAGGATGAATCCTCCTGAGTTTTTAGGGTCACAAGTTGGTGAGGACCCACAAAATTTCATTGATGAGGTTAAGAAAATCTTTGGAGTGATACAAGTGACTGGTAGTGATAGGGTGAAATTGGCATTCTACCAACTTAAGGATGTGGCTCATATATAAGTCACCTCAGCAAATCTTGTAGAGTTAGAAATGGTAGACTTAGATGTCATTCTAGCCATGTATTAGTTACATTTATGTTATGCCTCAGTCAATTGTAGAACTAGGATTGTTCATTTTCAGTTTCCAGACGAACCAATCTTAGAATGGAAGAGTAGTAGTTTAGCGCCTATGGGTCGATTCATTTCTTACCTTAAGGCCATAAAAATGATCTCTAAGGGTTGTCTTTATCATCTAGTTCGGGTTAAGGATTCAATCTCCGAAACCCCAACTCTTGAGTCAGTTCCAATAGTTAATGAGTTCCGAGAAATGTTTCCAGAAGATCTTCTCGGAGTTCCTCCCAAAGGGGAAATTGACTTTGAATTGATCTCCTTCCAGATACCCAGCCTATTTCTATTCCTCCTTACATAATGGCTCCAGCTAATCTTAAGGAATTGAAAGAGCAGTTGAAAGACCTTTTAGATAAGGGCTTCATCAGACCTAGTATTTCCCCATGGGGTGCACCCGTGTTGTTTGTAAAGAAGAAATATGGTTCCCTCAGAATGTGCATTGACTATAGGCTATTGAAAAAGGTTACAATCAAGAATAAGTACCCTATCCCCAGGATTGATGACTTGTTCGACCAACTTCAGGGAGCTAGTCATTTCTCAAAGAAAGACCTCAGATTCGGTTATCATCAGCTCAAAGTCAGAGATACTGACATCCCGAAAAAAACCTTTAGAACTTGGTATGGTAATTATGAATTTGTAGTTATGTCATTTGGACTAACCAATGCTCCTACAACTTTCATGGATTTGATGAACATAGTGTTTAAGCAGTATTTGGAATTGTTCGTTGTCGTTTTTATTGATGATATCCTCATTTACTCTATGAATGAGGAAGAACATGTGAATCATTTGAGGGTTATCCTGCAAACTCTCAAAGATCACTAGTTATTCGCTAATTTTAGCAAATGTGAGTTTTGGTTGCAAACTGTTGCTTTCCTTGGTCACATTGTGTCTAACGAAGGGATTCGAGTGGATTCTCAGAAAATAGAAGTAGTGAAACAATGGCCCAGACCTACCTCTCCTACAAATATTAGAATTTTCTTGGGTCTAGCAGGTTACTATAGAAGGTTCGTGGAAGGATTCTCATCCATTGACTAAGTTGACTCAGTTGATTCAGAAAAAAGGTTAAGTTTCAGTGGTCAGATGATTGTGAGAAAAGCTTTACAGAATTGAAAACTAGGTTGATCACAATTCTCATTTTGACTCTACTAAAGGGTTCAGATGGTTATGTTATCTATTGTGATGCATCCAGAGTCTACCTAGGTTATGTGTTGATGAAGCGAGGTAAGGTTATAACTTATGCTTCTAGACAGCTTAAGGTGTATGAGAAGAACTATCCAACTCATGACCTTGAGCTAGCAGCAGTGGTGTTTGCCGTTAAGATTTGGAGCATTACTTGTATGGTGTCCATGTAGATGTGTTCAAAGACTATAAGAGTCTTCAGTATGTGTTCACCCAGAAAGAGTTTAATCTTTGCTAGAGGAGATGGCTTGAGTTCCTCAAAGATTATGATATTAGTGTGCATTACTATCCTGGTAAGGCCAATGTAGTAGCAAATGCTCTTAGCAGACTATCTATGGGTAGTGTAGCACATGTTGAGGAAGAAAGAAATGAACTAGCAAAGGAGGCTCACAGGCTTGCTCGCTTGGGAGTTCACATTATGAGCATATCAGATGGTGGCGTAACAGTTCAGAATGGGTCAGAATCTTCATTGGTAGTGGAGGTTAAGGAAAATGAAGACAATGATATGATATTGCTTCATATAAATGGTGCAGTCCATCAGCAGAGAGTTGAGGTTTTCTCCCAAGGGGGAGATGGTGTGCTTCGCTATCAGGGCCGATTATGTATTCCTAAGGTGGGTGAGTTGAGACAACAGATTCTTGCAGAAACCCATAATAGATAATCTATTCATCCAAGCGCCACTAAGATGTACCATGATTTGTGGGAAGTCTTTTGGTGGAATGGCATGAAGAGGGATATAGTAGATTTCGTGGCTAAGTACCCTTATTGTTAGCAAGTCAAGGTAGAAAATTAGAAACCAGAAGGTATGACTCAAGAGATCAACATTCCAACTTGAAAGTGGATGTGATCAACATGGACTTCATCAGAAGTTTACCTCGTACTCGCAGACAACATGACTCAATTTGGGTGATTGTTGATAGAGTTACTAAGTCTGCACGTTTTTTGGCTGTCAAGATTACAGATTCGGTGGAGGACTACACCAAGTTTTACATCAATGAGATAGTCAGGTGCATAGGGTTCCTTTGTTCATCTCAGATAGAGATCTTCAGTTTACCTCTCATTTCTGGAAGTCATTTAAGAAAGGTCTTGGTACTCAGGTTAACCTTAGTACAACTTTTCATCCGTAGATATATGGTCAGGCAGAGTGTACCATTCAGACCTTAGAAGACATGTGTAACACCCTGGAAATTAGTAGACCAAACTAGATCCTCTAGCTAGGGTTCTAAGGTTTGTTAAATGAGGAATATAGTCGTAGATGAGACTTTACGTGCTTAGAATGAGGGGTTTTAGTGGATGAACGTCAAGGTACGTGTTAGACCTCGTAGCATAGAAGACCATTTAGAGTTTGGTTGAGCATGGGAAGGTCAAGTGCCAAGGCAAAATAGCAAGCCTAAGCCAAGGTGCCAAGGCTGTCCAACCTTGGCAAGCTACTGCCCAAGGGGTTCACGACCATCTTCACGACTAGTGGTGTTGATCACGGTCCGTGAAGGGGTTTGTGAAGACCCCTTAGACTCATCGAAAGCAAGTTCCAAAAGCTTAGCTACTGCCTAAGGGACCACGAGCCACTTCACGGCCATTGGTCATGACCACGACTCATGGGAAGGCTCGTGATCATGCCTTAGGAATTTTAGAGTTTGGTAAGTTGAGGGGAGCCACTGCTCAAGGGACCACGGGCACCACCATGAGCCGTGGTACCCTTGACGGTTCGTGAAGATGGGTGTGGCTCCTGGTAAAGGGCTGCCTAGTCGAGGGCACTTAGGTAAATTCCAAAATGTTTAGTTAATTAATGAGGTCATTTTATAAGAGTTTTATTCACCTATTTAAGGTATTTTAAGTCATTAGCCCCCAATTTTAAGTCACTTTACACAAGACCCAAATCACTCCTCTATCAAATATTTCTCTCTCTAGAAAGACCTCCGTTGAAGAAGAAGCTAGAGCTTAAAGTTAAGGTCAAAATCAAAGGCTCCATTGTTGAAGGATTGTTCTAGGGCTTTGATTAAGGTTTTTTATATTTTCATCTATGGGTTCTTCCACCCATAGAGTCCCCTAGGATTTCCCTTAATTTGTGAAGAAGAACCCCAATCTAAGCTAGGGTTACTTAAAATGTATGAGATTTAGGTGGGTATGATTCCAATTGGTTGGATAATACTTATCTATGATTAATTTAGTGTTGATTCATGATATTATGAAGAATTTATGTGAATTCCATGATTAACCCTAGAAATCAAAGTATGTGGGTTTATGTCTTTTGATGAGAAATTGGTGATTCTTGATATATCTTCTAGGATTGTCACCATGTATAGAACTTATTCAAGAGTAGGAATATGAAATCATGAATTGAACTAGACTTATGTATGTATGATACACTATGAATTGTAATGATAGAATTTGGGACTTTATGATGAATTATGCATAGAATAGCCTATGATTAAGGCTGGTGACTAATGTGTCTTGTGATCTTGTCTAGCATGATGATTGTGGAGTAAAGCTTGATATTAGGTCTTGAATTCGTAATGTTTGTCACTAGGGCCTATAGAGTAAGTCTAATATAATGAGTAGCTTGCATATGAATGATACATTAGAGGTTGGAGTTGTTGTGGTAGGCTTTTACCCACATGACCTATCTTGTACTAAATGAATGCATGTATGTAGAATGTGAAAGGTCTTCTCACATAGAATGATTCTAGATTGAAAGGTTAATTACCAAAAATAAATCAAATTATGTTAAAATGGAATACCTTGAAGTTGTGATATGTGATCCCTTCATGTATAGCTTGTTTATGTAGCATGAGTTAGAAGATCCCATGGTAGCTTGGGATTGAGGGACCATACTCTCCTAAGATTAGCTTGAGTTAGTATTGCAAGGGTGCTTTTCATGGTAGCTTGAATTAGCACTTGTGGGATGCTATTCATGGTATCTTGCATTAGAGTAGGCATGGTAGCCTACGATTGAGGACCTATACTCTCCTAAGGGTATCTTGAACTAGCATTGCAAGAATTCCTTCATGGTAGCTTGACTTGGTTGGACCAAAACCATTTCATGGTAGCTTAGGATTAAGGATTCATACTCTCCTAAGGATAGCTTAGGGTTGAGGATTCATACTCCCTTAAGGGTAGCTTGTTTCATATGTAATGTTTGCATGGTATCTAGGTTGCAATACTTGTATTCTTCCTTGTATAACTTGGATTTCTTGATAGGGTGCCTTTCATGGTAGTTAGGTCTAGCCTAGTAGTGTGCTATTCTTTGATAGACTAGAATGATAAATAGTTAGCATTGAGTAAGCTAGCCTAAAGGAGTACTTAGTGTGAGTGGTAGTATGTGATGCCATTCTTACATGGCACAAGTATGACTTGAAGCTACTTATGAAATGTCCTCTTATGTGATGTATGCTTAGCTTGGATTGTCGCTATAGCTGCCTTCCATGATATGATTGACTGAAGATGATAGTTCCTTGTCCATATGAAGTAGGTCAATAGTGATCCCTATGAATAGAAAGCATGAATAGAGTGACATCAAGAATATGCTTAGTGTGAGTGGTATTATGGGATGCCACTCATGCATTGTACAAGTGTGCCTTGAGGTTAATTAGGAGTATAAGTGTTCTTATGACATGAAAAACTAAGTCTTGACTATGAAGGTGAACTATGCCCAAGAATGACTAAAAAGAGGTACTTAGCTTGGATGGTATTATGGGATGCTATCCTTGCCTTGGACAAGTATGCTTTGAGGTGGCTTGTGAAGTAGTTCTCTTGTAATATGAAAGACCTAAGGTTGAAGTATGTAAATATGAAAGTCTAAGTAGAGACTATGCTATAAACATGATTTATCTCCTAAGCTCCTTAACTGTGTATTATGTTGACTTCTGATGATATAATGTCTATGCTGGAGATTATGCTATGAATATGTTATTATCTCTTATGCTTATGTCTTATGTTGACTAACCATTTTGAGATGCGCTTATGATGTTATGATAGCTTCCACACTTGGTACATTTGTTCTAACACATATTGCCTACATTCTAATCAAATGTAGGGTTTTGGAGATTGAGTTGTTTTGGAGGCTAGGTTTCTAAGGTGCAAGAAGAGTTAAAGAATCGCTGAGTCCTCATAGCTTCTAGGGCAAACCGCTTATGTTTCCTTTATGTCATTTCTTTATGTTTTAGACATTTATGTGGGCTGCATCCCAAGTCTTTTATTCAAGAGTTTTAATAGATGGTTTGAGACAAAGTTGTAGTAAAGACTTCCGCTTGCTTATGAAAATGTTTTCGATTGTATGGTTTAAAGAAGTTTTAAATTTTCCTGTAGTTTCTATGATCTTATGTTATGATTATGCTAAGGGCTATTATGCGACCCCTTCGGGGTCAAGTATGCCATGTTACGTCTAGGGGTACCCTTGGGTCATGACAACATATTGAGGGCTTGTGTGATCGACTTTAAGGGTAGTTGGGATGATCACCTTCCACTTATAGAGTTCACCTACAATAATAGCTACCATTACAACATTCAGATGGCCCTTTATGAGGCATTGTATGGGCGTAGATGTAGATCTCCAGTTGGTTGGTTTGAAGTAGGTGAAACAACCTTGATAGGGCCAGATTCAGTTCATGATGCTATGGAGAAAATGCAACTCATTAGAGATAAACTTAAGACAGCCCAGAGTCGCCAGAAGTCCGATGCAGTTGTAAGGAGAAGGGAATTAGAGTGCCAAGTTGATGATTGGGTTTTCTTGAAAGTGTTACCTATGAAAGGGGTGATGAAGTTTCGCAAGAAAGGGAAGCTCAACCATAGATATGCAGGCCCTTACAAGATCTTGAAGAGAGTTGGTAAAGTGGCTTATGAGTTAAGAGTTGCCAACAGAACTAGCAACAGTGCATCCAATATTCCACATTTATTTGTTAAAGAAGTGTGTGGGTGATCAAACATATATAGTACCTTTAGAAAGTGTGGTTGTGAAAGATCGTCTCACTTATGAGGATGTGCCAGTTGAGATTCTTGATCGTCAGGTTCGAAGGTTGAGAAACAAAGAAGTCGCTTCAGTTAATGTTTTGTGGAGGAGTCAGTCTGTAGAGGAAGCTACTTGGGAAACAGAAGCAGCCATAATGGCCAAGTATCATCACCTTTTTCCTTCCGATTCCACTCCAGCTTGAGGTAATAGTTCCTCTTCAGTTTTTCAGTCATTCGTGCGTTTATTCAGTCTTAGTATCATGCTCCTTCAGTTTGTACTTGCATTTTCAGCAAATTTGCATGTTCTTGGAACTTAGTTAAGTCAGAAATCAGTTTCCAGTGCTTAGTACTAGGATTTGCAGCTCTTACCCTCCCTATTCAACTAGTTTAGTATTCATTTGAGGACGAATGTTCCCAAGGGGGAGATAATGTAAAACCCCATATCCGAAAATAGACCTTAATGCAGATTTCCAGAAGTTGCAGGTGCAACCCATGATTGCCACTCACGGACCATAGGGTGATCCACTGCCCGTGCTAGTGGTCTGTGGTTCGCATCTGCAACCCTCCCCAGAAACACAGACAAAAACCATTCTAAGGAATGACCCACAATAAGACAGGACGGGATTGTGGATCAGTCCATAGACCGTCGATCCGTCTGTAGGCTAAGACCCTCAGAACCTAATCTCTGAAGTCGATTGATGGACTGATAGGATGGATTGTGGATCCGTCAACGGATCATCGATCAGTATGTAGGTCAAGACCCTCAAGAACACCCATAATCCATCCTCTGAAGTCGATTGACGGACTGACAGGATGGATCGTCGATCAGTCTATAGGTCGAGACCCTCAAGAACCCCAGAATCAATCCTCTGAAGTCGATCGATGGACTGACCGGCCAGATCGTGGATCAGTCGATGGATTATCTATCAGTCCCAAGGTAGCTTAAGCAGATTTTAAGTCAGGGGTCATTTGGTCTTTTTCCCTATGCGTTGACACCTAAAGTACGTCGTTTAACCCCTAAACTACATAGTTTTGGTCAGTTTTAGCCTAGTAAACAAACTAGAACTTACCTAAGTCAGATCATTCATCAAAACTTAGAAAAATTAGAACGTGAGAGGAGAAAGAAGTCAAGAACCCTAGTTCAAGAACGCAACAAGGTTCCATCAGTTCCAGCCCAGAAATCGTAAGATATCTCCGTGGAATTCTTCACTAGGTATGTGGGATTTCACTAGTGGGTTCCTTTCGCCCATTGGGTCCCTAGATTTCAGTAAGATTCTTGATTCCCTTGTTATCAACTAGACCTAGGGTTTCTAGAATTTTAGCAGATTATCATGAATTAGTTACTTTATTATTCCTAACCAGTTTATCATGATCTTTAGCATGTTTTAGTATAAACTCCTTCATAATTTCAGAACCCTAGCTATGTAGTTCTTTTAGTTCATGAATTGCACATGCTAGGTCAAATCATTCAGTTATGCATGCTCCAGTTATAAATGTTTCTTTCTCAGTACATTAATGTTGCTTTTTCAGTTAGCATGCCAGTATTTGAGTTATTCAGAATTTACAGCATCTCAGTTATAAATTGCTAAATTACATAATCAGTTGGGGGTAGACTTAATACCGAGTGGACTAGGGTCAATCACTCGCAAGTCCCAGACCTACATGCCCTGTAGGTTGTAAGTCCCCTCTGTGGGCAGTATTTTTGTGATCTCGCCAGTCATGTCTTTATACCTTTGGCAGGGTATATTGGGTCCTCTTGATGGGACATATACATCGGACTCCACATTTAGCTCATGTGGTTCTATGTCGGTAATTAGTAGCTCCCACAGTTTAGTCAGATTCCATTGCATTGACCATGTTATCAGTTCGGTATTCAGTATCAGCATGTTATAAATTTGGTCATTGCATTCAGTTAGCTCATGTTCAGTATACTCAGTATTTCTATCATGTTCAGATTATATCATTGCTTTATTGCTTTGTTCAGTTATGTTACTATTCAGCTTTATTCTATCATGCATGCTGATGTTTACGTAATCAAGACACAACTTCCGATGCAAGTGTCTACGATCGTGCAATAGTATAATAGCCCAACCACGGGTTGGGATTGTCCCAAGAGAGTGGTTTTGAGAATTTATAGAAAAATAAAAAAAAAATTAACTAGTCATAGCTAAAGATATTAACGATTAAAAACATTGTAAATTAAAAGGGAGACACAAATATGTCAATGAACAATGGGGGGTTTTTGTCACTAGTAAGTAAAAACATCAAAATAAACCACTTTCTAAATAATGAGAGGGATCCTTGGGATGTGGCGGGAATACGGGTTAATCTAGATTATTGGGTACATGTTTTCGATAGAAAATTTATAGAGTAACAGTGACTAGGAAAAGCTTTATGTGGGAATAAGTTCTCTCTCGAACAACTTAACCCGTTTCAAATGGGTTCCTCTCGGACACCCACTTGCCGCATGATGACCAGCCTACACCTTACCCCACTCACTCTCTCTAGCTGAGTGTTAGGATATGGAACTAGGGTTCACTCTCTCGAGCTGAACCTCATGTCAATCCACTCCTTAGGCTATCAATCTAGTAGTCTTAATTTCACGACTTCTCACTCGAGCAAGACGAAAACACATAAATAAACTTGTATTTGCAACTACAAATTTGTTAAATTCATACACAACTACTAGATGAAATCACCATTAAACTACATCTAATCTATCAGCAAGCAAGACCCAACAACAATCTTAACACATATTTGCTAAATCACACCCCAAAAATTGGGGTTTTTAGCCACACATCAAGATATAGAAATTTATACCTAAATGATCTTGCATTCAAATGGGTATGAATATTTAAGTCTTGTTATAGGCCAAGAATGAAGAATCTAAGAGACCCAACTCCAAATCTTGAAGATGAAACCCTCTTCTTCTTTAAGTCTCTAAAACCCTCTCAAACTTAGAGCAAAATATATCCAAAAGTACTACTCTATGTGAAAATTATACTAATGGTTTTTCCACACTAAAACGAAAACTCTAACTAATATTTATAGTTATTACAGATTTGTGTTGTAGTGGATCATTCGGCGTCATTAGTCGGAATCACTGATTAACTCGGCGATTCAAGCTTTGGTGTAGTTCATCTCTATCTTGCACTAGCCTTCAGCATCGCCGTGCTCTGAGTCATTGGGTGACATGATACTGCTTCGCAGAACTTCTTGGTGATGCACTGACTGCTCCATTTTTCCGCCGACTTGATCCTTTCCTTCAGGGTTCAGCACACTGGAACAAAAGGCGACGTAAGACCCTCGGCGACTCACCAAGTGGATTCGGCGATCCTCAGACCTTCATTTCTTCATTCTTTTCAGCCTTTTCGTTCCTTTTCGCGACGTAGTGTCCATGCTTTCCTTAAAACTTCAAATACCTGAAAATTAAAGGTTTTCATGAGGTATTGAGATAAAATAAGCATTTGAGGATGCAATTTCTAATAAAATATAGCCCTAGATGAGCCCAATTTGTTGACTCATCAACACCCCCAACTTAAATTTTTGCTTGTTCTCAAGCAAAATCAAGTTCAGCCGTTCAAAAAGGGTGTCTCAAACAGTGCTAAACAAGACTCAATCATGAATGCACACAACAAGACTCAATTTACTTATGCAAGGATCAATTGTGTACTTAGAGATTCAAGTTGTGACACACCATTACCAAAGATTCTCATGCTCACAATACTTGCTTCAAATGCAAGTTCAAGCTCAACAAAAGCCTTCAAATGCCCTCACACAAATGATGATTCCATTTTTACACACAAAGGTATAATCAATTTAAAGTTCTGGAATCAAATACAACACTCACACTCACAAAGATGAACACAATGCATGCTTTTATCCATAGGTTTGCTTGTATTTTCCAATTAACATTTGTTTCGACTTTCTAAAGATCACAAAGGTCTTTTCAAGGCTTGTAACATGACTGAGTGTAAATGTATAATCATTTTAGGCTTAGTGACTTTCATCCTCATGAAATGTGGTGCTAACAACACTTCATTCCCTTTTCCTCTATCATTTTCTTTAGTGCTCATAAGTCATCCTATTATTCACTTTCCCATGGTGTGTTGGAAACCCCATTTCTTTTGTACTTTATTCCACCTCCTTCTGTTCATTCTTTTTCTTTTTATTTTCTCTTTTCTTTTTATATGGAGGGGTTCCATTTTTCTCAAAAACCATGGGTAAGAGGAGACTTTCCTTACATTTCTTGACTTGCCCCTACCTTTTCACCACACCCCCAACTTAGGCTTTTGGCCTAAGTTGGCTATTCAACTAACAACAACTTCATGAGGATTATGGGTGATGGATTAAGAAAGGTCTAGTTTTCATCAAGTTTCTTCCAAAGAAAGGTAAGGATCAAGGGGTGTTCAAGAGAGAATCACACGCTCACAAGGTAGGTCACAAAAGAGGTATATGTCAAATTGGTTCACACTCTTCAAAGTTGTCTAAGATCATATCAAGAGAAAGTCTTACTTAGTCAACCGGACCAACAAGGCAAATTCTAGGTGTTGTCATGCATAGTTCCAAGTAAGCTTATCACACAAGACATCGACACTTAAGTTAAACAAAACTCCACACTTTCGCTAGTGTGCAACAGTCATCACAAGAGAATCGATTTGGTAAATGGCTAATCACAACAAGAAGCAAAGAGTTCACATATTGTCTATGCAACTTCATTTGGCCTCATCGTAGCTGTACATTCATGTTCGTTTGATTGTAAGAACTATTCAAGTCATCGGTATTGATCGGAATCGAGACTTAAATTTGCAAGAGAACAACCACATTCAACACACGAGAGGTGGCAAAACTTTTCGGACGGGTCAAAATCTCTTTGCAATTTAAAATAAAATGAGCCTCAAGCTCAAACATCCACAGAAAGCAATATTTAACATAATTTAAAATAGAACAACCCAAATATAAGCACAGAACATGAGCAAAATTATTCACACAAAAGGTATGGGCTTCTCCCCACCATAAATAAAATGCATTTGTCCTCAAATGTAAATAACAAATATTCGAAAGTACAAATATAGAAAAACAGAGAGGGAGGCAAAGTATAATCCTGGTTAAGCAGGTGCCTCATCTGTTTGGGCATCAGTATCCGGTGTGTCCTCTTTCTGACTCTAGTTTCCTGCTTCAACTGCCGCAGCGAGGTTAACCTTAATCATCTCATCTAAATCATGAGCTGCTCCAAAGGTATGTATCGCATTGATGAACCCTCAAGCCCACGAACTGACTGTCTTGTTCTCGCTCCTCACAGTTCTTCTGAACTTTTGTGCTTTATGTGTCTGGGTGGCATGTTTCTTCCTGCAACTTTTGGTCTGGCCATGCCTGCAAAGTCTTCAGATAATGTTAGAATATTTTTGACAACCAAAACAAAGACATTCAGCTGTAGAAAGACAAGCTAGTTCATTCGGCCTGCCGCCGAATACCTTTGACACGCCACAAACAATCTGCCGAAGGTTAAAGAGCAGAAAGGTTGGGGATGCAGACAAAGGGCGATTAATATGATATTTGGCGAGTCACATAGTGCACTTGGCGATCTCGTGCTACAGCAGCCATAACAAATAAAGTATGATAATAAGGGCGAGATGGGGCACTTAGGCGAAACGCGGAGTTGTTCAGCGAGCTCGTCATAGCTCGCCAAATCACCCATCATGCCTACTTTTGACCCAACTTCTTGAAATCGGCCTACAACCCCCAAAAAAGAAACTTTAGCACAAAAAGCAAAAATTCAACCGGGACTTATAAAATAAGAATGCCACCCATCTCACATTAACTCCACTTGATGCCTTGAAGAACAAGATTCACAGTTTAGGCAATAAAAGCTGGGGTATTGAAGTAAAATCGACACATAAACAATTAAGCCCAATCAGGGAGGTTTAGCAGATTTTATCACAATATTTGCAAACGAATACAATGTTGACAAGATCATCACGGGGTTTGAGAAACTAACCCTTTGCGCTACTCAAATGGTTATTGAAACTCTAGGAAGCAATGTAATCCTATCCCACACACAAATAACCTAACTAAAATACTCCGAAAGTGCAAGAAATAATAAAACTAGAGTGCAAGTGTGAGTTTGGGAAAGTGAAAAAGGTGATGGAAAGAGAATGAAGTTTGAGCTTTTTAAACCTTTGGCGGAAAGACCGTCTAGTTCTTGTCTATTCGTCGACATTAGTTCCGATCACCGACCCTCTTGTCCATTAACAGAGTGTGCACTTGTCCCGCCGATTTTTACAGATCTAAACCCAAACTAGGTTGGATCAAACAGCGGAGTGCGTCGAGGTAGCCGAACCATTTGGCGATTTGCAGAGTGGATCTTTCATTCGCCAATCTGCGCTTCTCATTCAACTTCCACGCTTTCACCTGCGCAATCAACACACCATTATTTTATCAAAGTAAAACAAAGCAATAAAGGGCGTTGGGTTGCCTCCCAAACAACGCCTTAGTTAGTGTCGTGGCATGACACAAGTCCAACTTCAAATCTCATTCTTGGGGTTAGCCAAGGTATCACTCGACAAACACCCTAGCTGTCTCAGATTAAGGTGAGACGAGATATAACCCATTTGGGTTTCTAATTGCTTGATTGAAACTGAATGGGAGGTGATGGTCTGGCTAAGGGTAGACACACTTTCTTTCATGCCTTTTAGCATTTTGTTTGACCTTTCAACTTTGTTAAGGGTACGTGAGAGTATATCCTCAGATCTACCACCTTTCGAATCCTTGGGTTTCTTGCGTTCATGGGGAGGCACATATCTATCCTTCTCCCCATCCTTCCAATTTGGATTACGGTCTCTCCATTCACAATCCTTCTATCCTTAATCTCTAGCCCAACCTTGGTTACCACCCTGCCTTGGGTAGTTTGATCGATAACCACCACCTTGGTTGGCTAGGAAGTTTACATCCTCATTATACAAGGCATCAAAATTTGCTTCCTCAGGATTTGCGCACCCGACCCCAATAGCATTGACACCACAGGCACCAGCCCCCATGACATTTTTGGATAAAATATCAAGTTGTGTCATGATCTTGGCCATGTTTTGTTCTATCTCATTATCTTTGTCAATTTGCTCCTTGGATAGTTTGAATGTGAGGGGGGAGACTTGGTCTTCACGGGTGTACCATGTCACGGCCCAAACTAGAGAGGGTGTGACTGGAACTCAACGCCTTATGCAATTGAGTTAGCCATATAAATATACCAACTGACTTAATTGAGGCCTAGAAGGCCGGGCAGCATAACATCTAAAATACTATGACTGGACCCCTAAGGTCAAAATCTGAATATCGATAAGTCATATAGACGAAGGTAGACAAGCCAAATATAATAAGGTACTAGCTATCCGACAAGGCTACAATGAAGATATACACACATACATACATATCGATACATGCCAAGCCTATGCGGCTGGAAACTGGAAGCTACAAAAAGAAACCCAGAATAGTGTGTCCATAATAGCCTATATGAGTCACTTAAGCATTGGTCGGGACAAGATCCCGATTATACCCTAACTGTACAATAAAAGTAACATCCTATGAAATCTCCAGGAAGAAGTGGAGCGTACCAACTCACAGCTGAACCCAGAATCCTAGCAGAGGGGTCGATCAGAATCCCTACCTGGACCTGCACGCACGAAACAAAAATACGTCCCAGGCAAATGGGGCATCAGTACGAATAAAACTGTACTGGTATGTAAGGCAGAAAATAGAATAATAAATAGTTACTGTAAAAAGGGTTATAAAGATACCACCTGAAACAGAAACTCTGGTAGCCACCATGGCTGACATCAAACCTTATGTAAATTAAATATGCATGGTATGCTCGCATAATCGTATGTCATGAATATATATATATATATATATATATATATTCAAATGCATGTCATACACAACCAAGTGCTAGCAATGGTGGTGCCTTTCGGTAGCGAATCAGGATCATATTCGGCAACTTGTGGCCATCTGTGTCTCATACGTATAAATATAGGCAATAGGCCCCATACCTTCTGATTATAGCTCGGAAGTAGAATGCATAGCATGTAATGTCATGGATTCGTAATGCATTTGTTACCTGAATCATGTTACCAATATGGGCTCGTTGGTACTCTTGTCCTCATAATCTCGTATTCACTTTCGTATTACGTGTAAATATCTCGTGAAACTTATACACTTGTAGATTAAACTAGAACACTTAACTTGGATTTAGAAAGGCAACTTAAACTTGATGATGTTCATAAAGAGCTTAAAGTTCTTCACTTAGTATCTATATATGTTTCCTTAGTAGTTTGTAAAAGAAAGTATTTCAGAAGAACCCATACTTTAGTAGTTTAAACATACGATTTACATTTAAGAGTTTTGGAGATCGACGTTTTATTTTAAAGATTTCAAAAATATAAATTAGCGAGGAAGGACTGATTTCAAATTCATATTGTTCATCCCTAATCTTTTTAAGTTACTAGACCTAAAGAAGAATAATAATTTGTACACATGGACATATAGGCAAGATAATCAACAAAATGACATAAAGATGCCAAATACCTTATCTAACCGAACTAGTGGAATAGCAACATAATGGAGTCCTAGATCTTTGCTTGGATGATAGGGGAACCTTTAGAGAGGATTTAGGATTGTTTTATTCTTATTTTGGTCGAAAAAAATGAGATAAAATGAAGGAGAAATCATATCTTATAAAGCTCAACCGACATAGGAGCTAGGGGCCCACCTTCACGTTTCTGCTTGTGCAGTCTCACTAAAATCTGAATATCTCTCAATTCTGAAGTTGTATGGACAAATGGTTTAGTGCGTTGGAAAGTAGACCCGTAAACCTTCGATTTCATATATTGGGGTTCTTCTAAAGCTTTATATATTGGGATAAAAGCTCTGATACATTTAACCCAAATTTCAAAAGGTTTATCAAAGTAACTTACTCTAACCTTTGTCAACTTTTATTTCCCAACTTGCTTGACTTCGAAACTTAACCTACGATCATTGGGCGACTATATCACCTTATAAAACATCCTTATTAGCATATAAGACACTCTTTGTCTTATCCCCCAAAGGTACCGGCTAACTTAAATGTTCCGAACGGGCGGTGTTTTAGAATAGACATTCTTTAACTCGAACTTGTTTAAGGACATCCTTGACCCATAACGTTAGTCTAATTAATTGGTTTTGACCTACCCTTTGCAACCTTATTCTCCTGAAATGATATATCAAGTCATATAATCCTCATACACTCATGCAATGATACACATATTATGCGAAAGAACCACGGGTTCTCACATACCATGCCCTATTGATGGTCTTCATGCCATCTAAAAGTTGGGATGCAACTGCATACGGTTGCTGCATCAGACCTCCAGGTGAAAGTTGATCAGCAACACCTTTATTTATCGAATCCAGGCTTTGGTAAAAGTACTGTAGCAAGACATTATCGGGCAAACCATGAGTTGGGCATTGTAGCACCAATTTTTTAAATCGCAGCCTAGTTTCGTGCAGAGGCTCTCCTTCTAGACGTTTGAAGCTCTGGATGTTATCCCTCAGTGACATCATCTTCGAGGGAGGGAAAATTGCACTTGAAATGCAGTTACCAACTCCTCCCAAGAAGTAATGGATTCACGTGGTAGCTCGGCTAGCCACTTGCACGCCTCTCCCATCAACGAAAAAGGGAATAGCCTCAACCAGACCAACTCCTGAGAGTTGTTTTTGAACGAGAATGGTCCGTACACATCTACAAAGTTTCAAAGATGCTCGTAAGGATCCTCATGAGCAAGTCTGCTGAAAAGTCCCTTTAGTTGCAAGAGTTGCAACATGGTGCTCGTTATGTGGAATACTGCATTTCCCTCGGCTGGGGGTAAACGGATGGCTCCAACACCTCCCATGAGATGGGGGCCTGTGGTATTCGGCTCTTGGACATCATTGAGATTTCTGATGTCGTCTTGGTAGCGTACCCCCTACTGTTGCTACCATTAACACTTATGCTTTCTGAAATATTCACACAACAAACAAAACAAAACTAAAAGTTAGGTAAGTAGACTACAACTAAGAAGAACACAAACTTTAATAATCTAAAAATTCTCAAATAAAACCACTCCCCGGTAGCGGCGCCATTTTGATTTATGCATAATCAAGACACAACTTCCGATGCAAGTGTCTACGATCGTGCAATAATATAATAACCCAACAAAGGGTTGGGATCGTCCGAAGAGAGTGGTTTTGAGAATTTATAGAAACATAAAATTTTGTTCTAACTAGTCGTAGCTAAAGATATTAACGAGTAAAAAAATTGTAAATTAAAAAAGGGGACAAAAATGTGTCAATTAAGAATGGTAGTGTTTTGTCACTAGTAAGTAAAAACAACAAAATAGACAAGGGTTTCTAAATAATGAGAGGGATCCTTGAGATGTGGCGGGAATACGGGTTAATCTAGATTATTAGGTACATGATTTCGATAGAAAATTTATAGAGTAATAGTGAATAGGCTAAGATTTATGTGGGAATAAGTTCTCTCGAGCAACTTACCCCGTTTCAAATGGGTTTCTCTCGGACATCCACTTGCCGCATGAAGACCAGCCTACACCTTACCCCACCCACTCTCTCAAGTTGAGTGTTAGGATATGGATTTAGTGTTCACTCTCTCGAGCTGAACCTCATGTCGACCCACTCCTTAGGCCATCAATCTAGTAGTCTTGGTTTCGTGACTTCTCTCTCTCGAAAGCCGAAAACACATAAATAAACTTGTATTTGCAACTACAAATTTGTTAAATTCATACACAACTACTAGACGAAATCACCATTAAACTACATCTAATCTATCAACAAGCAAGCCCTACCAACAATATTAACCCATATTCGCTAAATCACACCCTAAGAATTGGGGTTTTTAGCCACACATCAAGATATAAAAATTTATACCTAAATGATCTTGCATTCAAATGGGTATGAAGATTTAAGTCTTGTTACATGCCAAGAATGAAGAATCCAAGAGACCCAACTCCAAATCTTGAAGATGAAACCCTCTTCTTCTTCAAATCTCCAAAACCCTCTCAAACTTAGAGCAAACAATATCAAAAAGTACTACTTTATGTGAAAATTATAATAATGGTTTTTCCACACTAAAACTAAAACTCTAACTAGTATTTATAGTTATTACAAATTTGTGCTACAACGGATCATCGACGTCATTAGTCGGTATCGCCGATCAACTCGGCAATTCACCCTTTGGTGTAGTTCATCGCTATCTTGCACCAGCCTTCAGCATCGTCGTTCTCTGGGTCATTGGGCAACATGATACTATTTCACGGAACTTCTCGGCGATGCACCGACTGCTCTATTTTTCCGCCGACTTGATCCTTTCCTTCAGGGCTCAGCACACCGGAACAAAAGGTGACGAAGACCCCTCGACGACTTGCCATATGGATTCGGCGATCCTCAGGCCTTCATTTCTTCGTTCTTTTCAGCCTACTCATTCTTTTTTGCGACGTAGTGTCCATGCTTTCCATAAAACTTGAAATACCTGCAACTTAAAGGTTTTCATCAGATATTGAGATAAAATAAGCATTTGAGGACACAATTTCTATTAAAATATAGCCCTAGATAAGCCCAATTTGTGGACTCATCACATGCTCGAAAAGTACTGACGCATACTTTGCGCTATATCTTCTCATAATGTAGGTTCAGGTTCTCAGCTTTCAGATCACGCTTAGATCGGTTTCCGATCTTCAGTTCAGCAGCATCAGTGGTGAGTCCTCATTCTTCGAGGACGAGTGCCATGATTATCTTTCTTTCTTTTAGCTTTAGTTTCAGTTTTTCTAGATCTAGTTGGGGCATGTTCCAACATTTCTTGTCAGTAGAGGTTTTATTTCAGACATAGTTAGTTTCAACTTTAGTGTTGGAGTTTGACTTTTCTATTGTATTTCAAACTCTCAGTTTTCATATATTCAGATTTAGTGTATGGGTATTCCCCATCATTTCAGATTATGTCATGTTTAGCTTCTGCATAGTATTTAATGCTTCAGTTTAATTTAGTTTACTTATGATATGTCAGCAGGGTTAGCTTGGGGTCATTCATGATCCTAGGTCCCGCGTCCACTTCCAGGGGGTAGCCTTGAGGTGTGACAGACTCCGACTCTTCATTGGGTTTTTACTGACTACGATCACTCACTTTTTTAATTGGTTTTGGACAGTGATTTGAGCATTATCAAAATTGTGCCGCTGCTGGGGAGCGTTGGTTGAGAATTCTAATTGAGAAATTAGATTTTTAATTTTGTTTATTTGTAGTAGATTTTGTGTTTGGTGTTGTTGTTGGCTAATTTGCAGGTTGATAAAATGGGTGTCCATGGAAGTGACAACGATAGTCACTATGGTAAAAAAGAAAACATGAATCATTTAAATGATATGTCCATTAATTTCATTCAAACCACGGGAGCAATCCGGGTACCTCCAAAAACCAGGAGGACTATGTTGCACATCACCATAACTATGACACAATTGCTTCAGATGAAAGGAATTTTGGGGGTCTAGCTCATGAGGATCTCCATGAATACCTTAGGAATTTTAAGGAGGCATGTGGTACCCTTTGTGTTCAAGAATATCTCTTAAGAATCCATAAGTTTGAGGTTATTCCCTTTCTCCTTAATGAAAGAGGCTACAAAATGGTTGGCAGAGTTGCCAAATGATTTTATCACTTCGTGGAAAGAGCTAAATGATGCCTTCTTGGAGAGATTATTTATAGCCTCGAAGATGGTTAAACTTCGTCTCCAAATCCAAAATTTCTAGTGTATTATAAGTGAACCTTTGCATGAGACATGGCTAAGGTTCAAGAAGTTGCTCTTGCAATGTCCAACGCATGGCGTTCTGAACAATTTGCCACTGCAAAACTTCTATGGCAGTCACATTCAGTCAATAAAGGTGTGGTTGATTAATTAGTCCATGGTGGGTTAATGATAAAATTGTATGATATGGATGTTTTGTTGCTTGATGATATGACAAAGGTTAACCGAGCATGGTACACTAGAGAGGACAAAGTTCCTACTTTATATGTGGGTTTAACCAAAGAACAAGTCGAGAAGGACCATGAAAGAGATGAAAACATGGCTAAAATGATGACCAAGTCGAGTTGTTGTCTAAACATGGCCAAAATGATGACCCAAGTCGATTTGTTATCTAACATGTCATCAAAGGTGGAACCAAGTCGGTGAATGTGGTTTGAACCAACACTAGGCAGTCCCCGGATGATGCCAAATTTGAGGCATTACACAATGAGAAAGTTCAATACTTAGGAAATCAAGTGGGGTTTCTCACACCAATTATCAACGACAAGGTGGGAACTAAGGTTGGAACAAAGATATAGATGGTGGTTGGAAAGATTGGTTGGGTGGAAATTGGAGAGTTAGGGAGATGGAAAAAGTTAAGTATGTGCCTCACCATGATTGTCCATGCCCAAAAGAACCAGTTAGGCTAGAAGGAAGTTGAATAGAAGACATGCTTGCAAGTATCTACAACAAGGTTGAAGGGTTCGATAAGGTGTTGAAGGAATTGAGAAATGACTTCTCCACTCTATCCCAGACGGTGACTTCTTACTCGATTTCCATTACGCAGTTGGACACCTAACTGGGTCAAATTGCCACTCATCTCAATCCAAGACAAAAGAGTACTTTGCCTAGTGACACCATCTTGAACCCCAAGAATGATTGTTGAGTTTAAGGACTATGTCATACCACGACATTAAATAAAGCGTTTCTTGGGAGACAACCCAAGTCTTTACTTTTGTCTTTTGGCTTTCGAATAATGTGTGTCATGAGTGTAGGTTGAGAAGAGGTTGAAAGATTGACAAGGGAAGAATAGGCAAAGCCAAGACCCAAAGGGTGATGCTCGAAAGGCATTGTGTCTTTTTGTGCTTGAATAAACGGAAAAGTGTAGTGTCAAGATCAACGATCAGAACTCCAAAGGACGATTCGTCAAAGTGCACTACACAAACTCCATCGAGTCTACCAAATTAGCCTTTAGGTTTGGTTTTTTTCAGTCGTGTTCAGCAAGCTAAAGCGCCAATTGGCGATTCGGCGAACATGTTCAGCGACGTTAGTCCAGATTGCTGAATGGGCCTGATATAAAAAAAATTAATAGTATTTTTAAATTCAAAAATCAAAACCTTTGAGATTTGAGAGCCTTTTTTATTCAATTGTCTTAGTTTATATATTTTAAGTGTTTGTGAGTCACTTGTAAGTATTTACAATGTTTGAGGAGTGCATTTTCTTGGAGTTTGTGTCAACCAAACCTTGATCCCTCATTTTTCTCAATTATTTTTGACATTAAGGTTTTTATGAATTTTTGTTGATGTTCTTGAGTTTAAAGTGCATATAGGGTGTGCGCTTGAGCCCTTCAACTTCTTTTATGTGCTTGATTTTGATAGGTAGCATCGTATTGTATGATTTGAATTATGTCGATTAGATTTTCATTGTGAATGCCTGTTAAAATATGAATCGTGATTATGTTGGTTAAATTGTGTAATTGTATTGACAAATATGTTGGGTCTAGCCCTAATTTAATGTGGGTGAAGTCTAAATAACCCAGTGTTGACCCAATTGCATGATTTTGCCCAATGATAGACAAGGTGACTACTTTCTTAAAGGAAAATCATCAATTAGTGCAATACTTAGTAATATCTAGGGGAAGTCTGAGTGACCATGGGTAGAAAAGCATATAGGTGGATTGTAATGTTGAGGGGAAACTAGTATTTGTTGTGTGTGTGTTGGATTAGCTGTGAAAATTAGGCACTACGATGAACAATTTTGTTCGAAGGGCTTGTCTTAGCTCGCCAAGGAGGTTAGGTGAATCGACATGAAAGCCCCAGATTGCCTTATTTAGCATATGCATTGCCTTGGGTAGTTTCCCATTCATTGGGCTCTTCTTAGTCTGTTGAACCCATTTGGTGAATTGTCTAGTGGGAGAAGATATTGCCCTTGATGCCTGTGTTTTTCCCTTTTGCAGTGTCAATTTTGGCAAACTTGTTTTAGCCCGCCGAAACTGACTCGGCAAATCACCAAATTGGCATTAACTTCGCCTTTTATCCCTGATCCTTAAATAATTGGTACTGTCCATTTCGGTGAGCTTACCAGAGCTCATCGAACATGTTTAGAGATTCACCTTCCCATTAGGCAAACCTCAGTAATGTTTTAACAATGTGACTCAATGTGCTTTTGATTTCAACTAACCTTCACAAAACCCATGTTTAAATGTGTGCTTTGCAGGCAATGGCAAGAACTAAGGGTAAGCAAGTAGCTTCATCCAACACTGAATCAGATAGGGAACCTTCTCCTCCTCCTCTTCCTCCAAAGAAGCAAAAATGCATCTCCATAAATGAGCCTTCGGAGGCCTCTAGTACACAATAAACAAACCCTCAGACCTCTACTAGCGAGGGTAAGAAAGTGAGGAAGCATATCGCCACTAAGCATGTGAATATCTGTTTAAAGTTAGTATCGCCCCCACAAGATCGCAATCATGTTTCTCATGTTCTCCCAACAATAGCTCCAAGGGCTTTGAATAAGCCCAAAGTAGAAGGAGAACAAACCATTTTGGAGGAGCTTTGAATCTTGACTGATGGAGTCATGAGTGATTATCTAGCCATATGGGCAGCTATCAATTTCCATAGGTCGGAGGAATTTACAAAAAAAAAAAAGACAACTCAATGTGCCAAAGTGTGTGCGTGAATTCAATGACGCCTATGCCAAGGCGTTGCCAAAGAAGAGAAAAAAGCTCTGTCTCAAAAACTGTAGATGAAGTGGAAGTGAGAGGCAAGATGGTTCAGTGCTATACCAATGACATTAACATCTACTGTGCACCCCGGATAATCATGTTGATAAGTATAAGACCCAGATGACTAAAGAATCTAGATGCACTAAAGAGGTGGTTGGCCCTTCTGTTATCTAATGAGTTTTCTCCCATGTGGATGGCTAAAGGGGCAAAGATAGTGAAGAAAGACCCAAATATCATGGCAAGATATTGGTTCGGGTTTATAAGAAACAATATTATACCATCCCAAAATGAGTCAATACTTCGGCATCCAAAAACAGTATTCGTGGGCTCCATTAATGAGAAAGAAAAATTCAATAAACATAAAATCATCATGGAAGTGATACTACTACGGTCCAGGCAACAGCTTACCTCTCTCCTCTTCCTGGTGCTCATTACACAGTTATACGAGAGAGTTGGAGTCCCCTTTTGCGGGTAAAATTAATGTCAGGATCACACCGATCTCCTCTAGTGACATTCGGAGCATCGAGCCGAGTACTTGCAGAACGATGTT
The DNA here is from genome assembly GCF_019186545.1 of Solanum stenotomum. Classification (NCBI taxonomy): domain Eukaryota; kingdom Viridiplantae; phylum Streptophyta; class Magnoliopsida; order Solanales; family Solanaceae; genus Solanum; species Solanum stenotomum. The sequence continues at coordinate 24,423,190 of NC_064293.1, read as the reverse complement.
GCTTGGAATAAACCGCCACCAACAGATTCAGTGCCCGTGGTTGACCCTACTTCTTTGGCAGTTGAGGCTAGCACACCTGCTACTTCTATGGAGCAGGCATATAGTTCTACACCTTCCTCCATTGTTGGCCCGTCTGTTCCTGTATGTGTGCCTACTACTGGTGCTTCGACTACTGTGAGTCCTCCCTCATCTCCTTTGATACTCCTCCCATGACGCAGACCATGATTTACCAAATGGGTAGCCTTGCCCAGTCAACAAATGTTAGAGTTGCTCAGGTTAAGACGGGCATGCCTAGGCTCATTGACCAGGCTCTTAAGAAGGTCTTAGCTCCTTTGATATAGAGGGTGGTCAAGTGTGAGGGGACTATTGAGAATCACAGTGTGAGACTAGATAATCTCACAGCTAGTTTAGAGGCTTAGGAGAAGGCTGAGGGTAGCTCTGGCACACTAGATGTCATAAGAGAGGATATTGCTACTCTATGGGTAGAGGTGGTCCAATTACAGTCGTCAGACATCTCCATGCTTTGGGGAGATGCTTCCCTTCCAGATGCCCCTACTCCCGTACTCGAGGTGCTGAGTGTTGTGCCTCTTTTTAGTGAGCATCATGAGAGTGTTACTTGATGTTGATGAGAGAGAGAGGCCCAAGGATAATTTGGCCGAGAAGACTGATGAGGAGGAGTTGTAGGCCGAAGAGCATGGGATTGTGAAGACACTAACCGAGCTACTGGTGACCGAGGAGGTTCAGGTAGCCCTGGCTAGATCTCTTCGAAGGTCTTTCGAGGTAAGTTCTAGTGGAGTCACTCCAAACCTCACCTTATCTCCTACTGTTGAGACGGGCATTAATACCCCAGTTGAGCCTTCCCTACCGCCTCCACTGATCTTCTTGTTGGGCATTGATTCCCCTCTTGAGGCATCACCACCTAACACTCCGGACGAGAGTGCTTCACAGGTATAGCTTGTCAGGAGGACCCTTTATCTGAGACTCTTCGTATTTTTGTTTATCTTGCATTGAGGACACTACATTTTTATTTTTCGTGGGGTTAGGGCCTTCGTGCCAATATTCTCCTTTTGATTGTATTTTGTTATTTTGAGTTTTGAACAGTTGCGGTATTAATTTTGTTTATATTAGAGTGCTCTTTTGGGTTAAAGCTTGTTTCTTTAATTCTGTTTTGTGCTCTCTTGATGTTGCAACCCCCTATAAGTTTAAAATTGTGAAATGCATAAAGTTTTCATCGAAAACAATTTGAGGATCTTGGTGTGAATCTGTCATGTTAGTTGAATTGTGTGAATCTTGGTGAATGTGAGACATGATTGGGCAACAATTTAAAGAGGGAACAAAATTGTCCATAAATCCTTTGTGAGTACCTTGTGAGGGTGTGAATCCATTTTGTCACTATTTGAGTCTAACTTATATGTTGGCAACCAAAAGAAAGCCTCTTGAACCAAATTATCCCTACCTTATCACCAAAAATAATTTTTGAAGCATTGTGATGTTTGAATAGAAAATTTAAGCCAAAAGCCTAAGTTGGGGGTGTGGAAAGAAAGGAAGAATGGAAGTCAAGTGAAGGTCAAAGAAAGATGAAATGAGACTCAACTTTGAAAGTGTTACTTAAAAAAAAGGATCCCCTCCTTATAAAAAAAAATCATTCTGATGAAAATGCCTTGGATAAATGAAAATAAAAAGAGAAGTGAATGAAATAAAAGGGGATTGAAATAAATTAAGTGACACGTCAAGAGTTGAGGTTTCAAATGAAAAAAAAAAAGGAAAAGAACTTGAGAAGAGGTGATGATGATTGCAACAATGCTTTGAAAAGGTAAAGTCACAAATCGAAATTGACCATACTATAACCCTCAACCCCATTACAAGCCTAAAAGACCCTCGAGATCTTGTATGAACTAGGTTATGTGATGATTGGAAAATATTGGCAAACATATGGGACAAAGCCTGAATGTGTTTCTCTTTTGAAAGAGCGATAGTTTCATTGATTCCTTATACCTTTGTTGATTTTATTTGTGAGAGCATGGAATCTTTCTTGATGTGAGGGAACTTGAATGCATTTGTTAAAATATGTTCTTGCATTAGACAAGAAGCTAACGTGAGCTTGAGCTTGTTTTGAGACTAGCTAGTCATCATTTTAAGCTTTTTTTTTATCAAGATTGAGGGTAACATGTTATTGAGAGTAGTCTTGTTTTGGCGCTTGCATTTTAGCTCTCATCGAGTACCCTTGTAGCCCAAAGGAGAAAGATTTTAGAGAGTTCGGTTTTGAGTTCCAAAAGTTCTGTTTTGAGAATAGAGTTGAGAGTTTTTAGAGCACTCTACCTTTGAAGAACACTTTTTTAGCTTTAGGGGCTTTACATCTTGGAGTTTGAGTTTTATAAATTGAAATTGAATCCAAAGTGGGTTTACTATTAATGGCTTGATTACAAGTTCCCATGGCCTCTTTCATGGAAGATATAATTTCTTTGCTTTTTGTGATGGGTACTGGCTAAAATCCCAAGATCTAGGGGTGCTCAAAAGGGGTTGGGTGTTGATTTGATGTAGTGGGTTTCTATTATGCTTTGTTTTGTTGGTGTTAATACATGAATTTGGTCTAATTACCATGGGGTTAACTTAAGGGTTAAGGTTGCAAATTTAATTCCTACTTACGATCTCTGGTTGAGGCTCGAAATAGATTAATTAGAGTGGGTAATTAGTTCAATACTAGCAATATAAGTTTGATTTTGTGACATTCTTGAAAATAAGGTGATGGGTCGGATTTATTTTCCCTATTCTTGAAAGAGGGAATAGAGTAAGGTATTGGATTGTTTAGATTGACATTTAGATGAGATCGAAAGGATATTCTATGCTTAGATGTTTTGAGATCAAAAGATGATTAACGTCAATAAAGATCACTTAGCCTATTCATGAATGTTCATCACTATAGAACAACACAATTACCCCTATGTGACATTGATTTCTTATCCCCGCACCCCTAGATTACGTGTTATCTCTTGATTTCGTCTATACTTTAGTTCAACTGAGATAACTGATAACCAAAGCTTTATATTAAGTTGGTGGTATTATCCACCCAATGGTTTTTACCATTACAAATGAGCTAAATAAAAGTCCAAATTTCTTGATAAGGAATTCTCCATGATATTCCATTCCCTATGGGATTCGACCATGACTCTTCATTGGGTTCTTACTGACTACGATCGCTCACTCTTTTAATTGGTTTTAGAGAGTGATTTGAGTGTTATCAAATAACTTGCGAGCGTCAACAAGGTCAAAAAGTTTTGCCATTTTTTCTCCAAAAATTTACCACATTTGCACACCTTGTTTGGGGCGGGTAACACGCTAGAAAATCTCAAATTACTCACCTATACATCCATATACATAATGAATAGGAAGTAGTATGCTTTAAGCACCCAAGTTTGAAGAAGTGGATAGATCCCTGAGACTACGATGAATGCTTGCAAGGACCGAAACCGCCAAAGAAAATTTCTCTCCATGAGTCATTAAGCTTGCAACTTTGAAGACACTAGCACAGATGCAATCAGCCTTTTTGTTAGGAAGCACAAACTTTCCAACATGCAAGGAAAGCTACCAGATAAGTCTCATCTCTAAGTGATTCTTCCACGTCTAGCTTGACGAAAGGAGCATTCTCCTCTTCGATTCATGGTAAAAATTCATGTCAATATTTTTAGAAGGGTTATGATTAATCCTTGGATTTGTATGATTCTTAGACGTCCTTAGTGAATGCTCAACATATTTTCTCACTCCTTTAAACCAGAACTTTGTCCATTCCCAAAAGGAGACTTCATCGATGACACCTTTGGTAAGTCAATAGAACGCCGAAAACGAGTATGAGAAACTTCCTGGGAAAAAAGACTTCCATTGGTCATCTACCTGTGTCAACTTCTTAGTCGATGGTATAACTTCATCATAAAAGGACCCATGAACAGGAAGGCCCCTAATGGTTCTCAAATCCCATAAAGACATAGATAAATCTCCGACGAAGGTAGAAACTGTCTTGGTAGATGGGCGCCAATTCTCGCAAAAGACCTAGAGAACATTTTCGTTATGGTCATATGTAAACATTGAAGCAAAGGTTGCTTCATAAATCTTGATGTTGTCCAAAGTCTTCTTGCATTGGGCAAGCACATCCTCTACCCACTCCCAATAGTCAGACGTATAGAGAACCTCACCAAACCGGAAAGGAGGAACACACAAACTAATAAGATTTTCACCACAACGAGGAGGGATAGCAACAACAGCATTTTGATGAGTGGAACACTTCAAGAGGTAAAAATTTTCAGTTGTGACTTGGCCAGAGAAATTGTCCATGTCGTCCTTCATTTTTATTGACGACCACTCTGAGAAATGATGAGAAGTGTCAAGAAGTTTTCTAACAAGAGGGAAGGCGCAAATCACTGGAAGATGAACTTTCAAGGTGAGAACTTTGGCATGCGAATGTTACTTATTCTCCGTGATCTCAAGGCAAGAGTATGGCGCCTCTCAGCCACTAAAATTTATTGTCACTTCTGGAAATCAAGATTGCACAACGTGGATTTAAGAGAGGGAGTGTTACTTTGGCGAAAACACAATCGGAGAAATCAAAAGACCAATAATAATCTGAAGTTGAGTTCAATATTAAAAATAAAACTTACAGAATGTAAGAGAAATTTGGCTAAAAATATTTGCTACAATGTAGTTCAAAGTTTCTAATTCCGGAAATATCAAACGGCCCGCAATTTCGATTTTTCTACAATAAGATATGAATTTTACACTACAAATGCACAAATCTGACCACCAAAAACGGGTTCAATATTGAAAATCAAAATTGTAGCAATGGAAGAGGAATTTGGCTACAAATATTTTCTATGTTGTAGTTCCATGTTTTTAGTTTTGGAAAAATCAAAAGTCTTGTGATTTCAATTTTCTACAATGATATATAAATTTTACACGACAGATGAGCAAATTTGACCATCAGAAACAGTTTCAATATTGAAGATTAAAACTGTAGCAATGAAAGAGAAGTTTGGCAGCAAATCTTTGATATGTTGTAACATGTTTCTAGTTTCGGAAAAATCAAAAGTCTTGTGATTTTGATTTTTCGAAATGAAATATGAATTTTCCACTACAGAGGCGCAAAGTAGAAACATCAAAAATGGGTTATTGTTAAACAAGTGTTGACACTTCTGAATTGATATTTGATTAAAAATGTATTGCAAAACATTTTTCTCTTATTTTACGAGTTCAAAAGTATATGTAATTTTATATAAATAATATATTTTAATATTCATAATTCACAAAAATTATTGTAATTATTTTTTTCTTATCAAATTATTATTTTTTATTTTAATATTAATCGGTTGACAAATTTTGAAATAATTAGCTTACTTATCGGTTTAAGGTTTAAAATATAGAAACTATTTATTATGTGTAGTACATTATTAATTAAATAGCAATTCACTTAATCTTCTCTTAATTCATTTAAATCATTGCCTCCTTTATTCAAATTATTTAATTCATAGCCTATTGTTCCTATTCAATCCATCTCAATTCATGCCTTTCAATCCAATTTTATTTCAATTATAACCTATCTGATTCAATTATCATAAACCCCCCTTTTAATCTAAACTATCAATCATTGGATCAATACCGAAGATCGAATCTTAGCCGTTCGAACTCCTTAATCTAACGGTCTAGATCAAGAGTTCTTCACTTTTCTATTTTAATATCTAACACCCCAAAACCCTAAATTTTTTCATTATTCCTCTAACAAGGAAAAGGAGCGCTGCTCCTCCTCTCCTTTACTGCGGCAAGAATAGTGGTGAACCACCAAACAAAACCCCAAGCATCCCCTTCTTTTTCTTCTCTCTCTCCTCTCCTCTTCTCCTCCCATTCTCTGACCATAAAATATCAACCCTTTCACCTCTCCTTCATCTCTACTGGATAGAACACCAGTGAAAACGCAGCGATCCCTTCTCTTCTTCCTCCATCTCTTTCTGTTCTTCGGCAAGGACGAGGAGACAACAGCTACAGGAGCACTGCTCCGGTTGGTGAAACAGCGAGCCAGCGAAACCCTCGCGTCTCTGTCCCTCTCTTCTCTCCCTCGACGATTGATGAGTTTGAGATTTGGACTAATTTAGGGCTTTGTTTTGATAGTTTTAGTGTTCTCAAATGCCTAATTTATGTTATAAACTGATGTTAAGAACTTGATTTTCAGGTATGTGAGCTAAGGAGTAAGTTAAGGACACTAGCAAGCAAAAAGGAGCATAACAAGCTGAAGAAGTGAAGAAAGGCGATCCTGGTGATCGCCAAGACCACTCGGTGACTCGTCGAGTGGCTCTTTAGGCCGCCTAAAGTTCCAGTGTGCCAGCCCTAAGGGAAGAAACCAAGTCGCGACAGGAATGGGCATTCGGCGAATCGTCGATCAGTTCCGTGACAAGATGGATTGCCCAAAATTACAGGACTTAGGGATGCTAAGAACCAACACATAATGGAAATGGAAGAGAGTAAAGGGCGAATCGCCAAACCACTCGGCGAGGCTGACTTATCTCGGCTAATGGCCTTTCAGGGTAAATTTTGGACAACTATAAATTGAATTTTGAACTGTAAATTGAGCATCGAGCTATTATTGAGGAGAGTTTTCTTTAGAGTTCCGTTGTAAACTTTGATTCTTTTTAAGACTCAATTTTGAGATTTTGTAAGTGGTTTGCTTAAATTCTTCAATTTGGACCATTTTAAAGACTTGGGAGCATTTACCCAGATCATGGCGAATGTGTTTGGTAATTTTTTCCCTATTTTTATGATATGTGGCTAAAACCCCAATTCTTGGGGTGTGAACATCTGATTATGGGTTGAATTAGCTTATGGGTATTAGCAATTCCTAATTTAAATGCTTAATTGAAGTGGGTTTAATCGTTAGCTTACTTTTAATTTATGAATTGTAGTTGCAAATGGAGTTCTAATTTTTTGTTCTTAGCTTGCTCGAGAGAGAGGTTTTGGAACTAAGGCTTTTGATTAATGGTTTGTAGGGATTGGATTGATATGGGTTCACCTCGAGAGAGTGAATTCTAAACCCAATCCTACACATCTAGCTCGAGAGAGAGTAGATGAATTAAGGTGTGGGTTGTTCTTAATTGTTAAGCTTGTTGATGTTCAAAAGAAATCTCTTGATTCGGCATAGTTGTTAGAGAAAAAGCTATTACACTCATAGTCTAGCATACTATCACGCCCCAAACTTGAGGGGAGCAACTGGCTCCTAATGCCAAAACTCAGGCCCGAGCCGACCCTGCTAAAACATTTGCTACTAGCTCATGACAACCACATGCAATCAAGAAAACAAACAAGTACATTTTTCGAAGCGGAACTGGTAGTTTGGGGATTCTTGAAAGTGGTAGTGTGGTAGGTGAGTATTTTATTTTAAAGATTTTATTGTATTATTCTTTTGCTAAGTGTCTTAATCTTGGTATCCCTTTAATGTTATTTTTTGGTAGTGTGAGATTCATGGTAAAATGTAATAATATTTATTGTAATATTCTTCCGATAGTTGTTTTAATCTGAATATTTCTTTAATATTATTTATGATGTATTCTAGATATAACATATCTTCGGTTCTTTGGTACATATATAAATTTTCCTTCATTAATTGTTCTAAGAGTTTTATATCTTCAATAGATCTTATCCAATATTGTAAATATTCGTAGTTCATTTTAATCTGAATTTATTTCTAAATCATACCATTCTACTCTTTTGAAGTCTAAATCATGTAGGTCTATTTCATACCATTCTTGATTTAATATATCTTCATAATCATTAAATGTTTTTTCCCATATTATTCTTCTTAATTCGATTATTTCTATATTTTTAAGTACCTATAAGATTAAAGTTTCGTAGTTTTTTATCATTTCATCATGCATGTATGTAGTCATGTTCTTTATTATGCGAGGTTTTTCAATTATTCCTTCCTATCATATACATAATCGATTAAATTCATATTAGATTATTATGAACTAGATTATCTGTATATCATGTTTTCCTGTCACTACTAGCATCGTACTTTAGCGGATACTTCCTGCTTATCAGCGCCTCAATTTTGTTTACTCCCCTAAACGGCTTCCTCGCCTACCAATTTNTAAGATTAAAGTTTCGTAGTTTTTTATCATTTCATCATGCATGTATGTAGTCATGTTCTTTATTATGCGAGGTTTTTCAATTATTCCTTCCTATCATATACATAATCGATTAAATTCATATTAGATTATTATGAACTAGATTATCTGTATATCATGTTTTCCTGTCACTACTAGCATCGTACTTTAGCGGATACTTCCTGCTTATCAGCGCCTCAATTTTGTTTACTCCCCTAAACGGCTTCCTCGCCTACCGATTTCAACATTAGGATGGCATAGTATATAAGTTTTTTCCCTGTTTCCAGTGTGCTAATAAACTAGAAATCATTAATCAAATAAATCTAATACATAATAACTAACATAAATTTATTCAATTATATATATGATATTCAGGAATATATGAAATTAGTTCCGCATATTTTTTGAACAATATACCTTTGCTTCTTGCTTAGCCATGCTATCTGAAATATCTGACTGGATTTCAGATTGTTGCTCCATTTATCTAAATACTAAATTTTTAGTTGAGAGAGTTTTTTGAAAGAAAGTTTATTAAGTTAGGCCTTGCCCGTCTTTACAAAGTTTACTACTTAGTCTATATATAGACATACAAATTTACTATTCTAAATACTTATCCTAACACATTTTTTACACATGTCCATTACTATTTACTACTATTCATGACTACTATTCATGAATAGTCCTTGTTTTGTCTACCACTAACATCTTTACGACTTATTTGCACATATCAATAATGTACACTATCTACCACATACACTTGTCATATTTTGTACAAAAGACCCATACCTACCTTTATGACAACTATTATGACTTTTACATTTACATTGTTTTACACATAACTTTTTCCGTTCATATCTCTTTCTCCTTTTTCTTCCTCATTGATTCTTCCAGCTGGACGTCTGGAATTATATTATCTTCTCCGTTGCACTTTGAACATATATGGTCCGGGTATTTATGACCAATTAGCTTACAATATCTGGTTAATAATTCTGCTGAAATAAATCCTACTTTTAATGCTCGTGTCGTAGGTCATTCTTCTGGCTTAAGTAATGATAAAATCCATCTTTGGACTTCATCAATATCTGCTTTCCTTAACTCCCTTGAATTGGAATAAATTATTAACTGATCTCTTGCATAGTATCTCCATATAGCGTTTCCGTTTAAGTAATTATTTGCTAGCTCTTGTATGATGGTTGATATACCAATTATTCTGTTATTGGCATAAAAACTGGGTATATCGCTTTTTTGTATCTCTGGTTGCTGTCTGATATCTTCCGGTATTATCATATCTTTTGTTAGTCCTATGTTTACCACCTGTATTGGAGGTTTTATTTCCTCGTATAATATCTCTGTTGTTGCCGTAAAATTTTTTGCATAAAATAAATTTCCCTTAGTAACTCTCTTCTATGTAATAAATGCTTTATATAGTTCCGGTATCCCACTTAGTTCCTCTCCGTCATATGTAAATACTGTATTTAGTAATCCATAGTTGTAACAAGTCCTCACCAAGTTGGCATTAGTTTTCGGTTGTGCAATCAGTTTATTTTAACCTTGTAATTTTTGGGTTAAATAATCTTGGTATGGTTCTTGGGTTGTAGTAGATCTTGGGTTAAGGTTTAAAAATGTTTGGATTTTGTATATATTTTCTATATAGGTTCGCGTAATATGGTTGTATGTTCTTTTGTCATGTTGTAGGCTATCCGCATATGTAGAAGTTTGTGGTTCTATAGTTAATATATTTTTTGGTGTTAGCCTTGGAATAATGGTTTTTCGAATAGCTGGTTTAAGTTTGAATTCTTTTGTTTTTCACTAACTCGTTTGCTTGTACCTGCAGCTGTATTTAAACAAATGTTATGGGTTTTAAGGAGTTTCCCATCGTCTCCTTTTAGCTCTGGGTTTTTTCCGTCTTCCGATCGACGTAGCTCCGCATTTTTATAGTCATGCTGCTGACTAGCTTTAGACTTCAGATTATCTTCATTAGTCGTTAGCTTTTGTATCTCGTTGTCCATACTATCCACTTCTATACAAAGTTTAGTTATGGCTTTGAGTATCTCTTCCATTGTATTTTCGTTCTCAGTCTGAGTAGCTTTGTCTTGATAAGTAATCTGCAATAACATTCTTATCAGTTTTTATTACTTCAATTGTAAATGTGAAATTTAATATATTTAATACCAATATCCTTATTTCTTTTGTTGTTACCGAATCTTGTATTTTTCTTGTTAGCCACCATTTTACTTGTGTATTATCTGTTCTTATAATAAATTTATTATATACAATATATGGTTCAAATGATAATAAAAACTTATATACTGAATATAATTCTTTTCTATTTATTTCCCATTGTATTTCTGTATTATTAAATGTTCCTGAATAATACCTGCAATGATGTTCTATCGTATGTTCTATCGTAGTATCATCATACCTGTATTTTAATATTCCTCCATAACTTTTTCACTCGCATTTGATTCTATTATATAAGTAAATTTTTTGTTTTCATCTGGAAAGTATAGTTTAGGTAAGTTTTTACATAATAATTTTACCTTTTGTATTTGTATTTGGTCTTTTTTATCAAACTGATATTCTATATCTTTCTTTAATTTTTGTTGTAATGGTTTTAAATTCTCTGCTAATTTTGGTATGTATTCTCTTACTTGATTTACTAGTCCTAAGAATGATTGTAATTTCTTTTTTGTGTCTAGTTGTTCATTTGAGTTAATTATTTTTTGTACTATATGTGTTTGCATTTTTATTCCATTTTTATCAATTTGTATTCCTAAGAATTCTATTTGATTTTTCATTATATCAGCTTTCTTTTTACTTAAACTTATACCTAAATATTCTATGATATTTATAAATTTTTATAATAATCTTATATGTTCATCTTGTGTTTTAGAATATAATAATATATCATCAATGTACACTACACAATTTTCTATTTGTTTAAAGTAATTGTCCATAAAGTGTTGATATCTACCTGGTGCGTTTTTATATCCAAATGGTAATACATTCCATTCATAAAATCCTTGTGGTACAGTGAATGCTATTAGTTTTTTAGATTCTTCTTCTAGTTTTAAGTGATAAAACCCCAATTTACAATCAAATTTGCTAAAATAATTATATCCTTGTATTTGTCTTATCTTTAGTATTTTATTTGGTATTGGATAATTATATGTTTTAGTTTTTGCATTTAAATTTCTATAATCAATAACCATTCTGCTTTTTCCTCTTTTTTGTTCACTATGTTTATTTACGATAAATGCCGGGCTTGTATGCTTACTATTGCTTTCTTGTATATATCCTTTTTCTAGTAATTCCTCTATATGTATCTTAAATTCGGTTAAATCATTAAAATTATACTTTAATGGTTTTTGGGTTATTATACTATTATTATCAATTAGTTCAATTTTTACTTTTGTGTTATGTTTTTCTCATCCTTGTAAAGTATCCTCACTATACAATAATTCTAACTTATCTTGAATTATTTTTGCTTTATCTATATAGAATATAATTAATTCTATTTTAGGGTCTTCTTCTTTTATATTTTCTAATTTTTGTGTGATTTTTTCACTTCCTTTTATCCATTCTGTTGTTTTTCGTTTTTTATTATTTACTCTTTTTGCTCCTATTTTTTGTTTACACGGTGTCGTGAACCACCAGTGTGTTTTTGTAATTATATGTGGGTATAATTTTTCTAAAAATGGCATTCCTAATACCATATCTTTTGTAGTTAATGCAAAGTTATATATTTCTTCTATAGTTAATATCTTATCCCATATTTGTATTTTTATATTTTTTCCCTTATATGTGATCATGCTTCCTTCATTATTAAATCCTGTTACTACTATAGGTGTTTTTAATTTTTCCCACTTATCTTTTGGTAAACAATTATATTTACATATATTAGCTTCTGCTCCCATATCTATCATTGGTGTATAGTATCGGTTGTAATATCCTTCTATTATTATCTTTGCAAGTATATATATTTTCATATTTTTATCATACCAAAGTCCTTTTTATTATTACTCTTTTATTTTCATAATTTATTGTTAACTATTTGTCTTCTAGATTATATGGTTTTACTTGTTCTAACCATTTTATTCCTAAAATGATATTTTCATTTCCTTGATATATTTTAAATTTTATCACTATTGGTACTCCTCCGATGATTATTTCCTTTTCTGTAGTTTCTTCGGTATACATTAATGCTTTTGGTAGTTTTGAGCATGACTGTTCAATAGTTATTATTTCATCTTCCGTCACTAATTTTCTTGTGATATAGTTTTCTTCTCGTCCTGTATCTATTAATATTAAATATTTTCGTTGTTCCATTATTCCGGTTATGTAGTAATGATGTGGTTTTATATCTTCTTCCATTATTTTTGTGGGGTTTTATCTATTTTCCTTGAGGTACTCATTTTTTATGATGTTTGGGGTATCTCATTGTTTATTCTTTTCGATGTGCTTAGTCTTTCTTTTACTATTTCTAGATCTTCTTCTATATCAATTTCATTATAACTATAATCATTTTTATCTATGACTGTAACTATTCTTTCAAAGGGATCTTCTATTTTTATTTTGTCTATTTTATTTTTTGTTGTTATTTTATGTTTTGTTGTTAGAACACATAAGTTTTTACATCTAGCTATAAATATTTTACTTCCTGGGGCTAGTTCTATCCCTGACATTCGCCAGTATAATACTAGTGATTTATCTATATTTCTGTCATTTATTGCTACTGAGTAGTTAGCACTTATTATAAACTTAAATTTTTGGTATATGAGGTTACCTCTTACTGCACTTATTATACTTTTTTCTATGGGTTGTATCTATTCCTTCTCTAAAACATG
>NC_064293.1:24341376-24408226 GCF_019186545.1 Solanum stenotomum | reverse complement strand
TGCTACTATAGATTTGTGACAAATTTCTGCGAATATATTATTGTTAAGTCTATTTTGCCTATGTTCTAATTCTTGTCGTTTTTCTATAATTATTTCATTAAGTTTTTGTCTATATTCGTTATTCTTGTTATTCATTGTATTTTTAAATATATTTATATTCTATTTTAGATATATTATTTATTAATTGATCTAATTTTTCATTATCAGTCTTTGTGATATTAAGTTGTTTATATTTCGGATATAATTTATTTAATTTTCTTCTTATTTTTCTTAATTTTCTACTCGTATGTTTCTTACCATGTTTCTTATTATCCATAGCTCTAATACCATTTTTTGTAGCGGAACTGGTAGTTGGGGGATTCATGAAAGTGGTAGTGTGGTAGGTGGTAGTGTGGTAGGTGAGTATTTTATTTTAAAAATTTTATTGTAGTATTCTTTTGCTAAGTGTCTTAATCTTGGTATCCCTTTAATGTTATTTTTTGGTAGTGTGAGATTTATGGTAAAATGTAATAATATTTATTGTAATATTCTTTCGATAGTAACAATGAATAACAAGAATAACGAATATAGACAAAAACTTAATGAAATAATTATAGAAAAACGATAAGAATTAGAACATAGGCAAAATAGACTTAACAATAATGTATTCGCAGAAATTTGTCACAAATCTATAGTAGCATAAAGAAAAACTATTTTATATCTAGAAATACAAATAAATAACTTAGAATATAAATTACAACATAATTTATAAATGAATAAAGAAGAATACACAATAGATGAAAAAACATATGAAAATTATGACGGATTAAAAATAAAGATAATATTTTCTAATCTAGGAAGAAGATATAAGAAAATAGGTGACAATATAAGTTTAATGTTAGAAAAAGAAACGGTAAAACTAAAATATAGTTTAACTGCTATGGTAAGAATAACAAAAGAAAATGAAGAAATAGATAGAAGAACGGAAATTGAAAAAATAAAACAACAAGCAAAAAAGGAAGTACAACAATTAGAAGAAGTAAAAAATACTGGCATACTTTATGGAGAAAGGCTCAGGTATTTACTTTTCTGATACCTTCACGTCTTGTTGTCAAACCAACTACTCTAAGTATTATAAAATATCTCGCTTGCCCTCAGCCGGCAAGGCCCATGTCAAGTAATCTATAAAAGAATCAGCTACTCCCAGGAGATCATATAAATAAATAGCCAACTAGCACAGAAGTCCTGATTGGGCCGTTGAGGCCACCATGATATCTATACCAAAACTAAAAGCATGTATATATCAATACAATACATCAAACATCTCACAAGCTTCAGAAAACCAAAAACATAGGCTAGTATGACCATAACGTAGCTATACACCACACACACTAGTCTGCAAGCCTCTAAGAGTAGTAAAGATTAGCGGGACAGGGCCTCAGCCTACCCATAAAGATATATACAACAAAAGGTAACAGACCTCCCAACTCTGGCAGCTCCGGAGGAAAGGGGCTAGCCAATCGGAATAAAGTTAATCCTGTTGTTGAGGGGGTCTACTCGGTCGTCTGTCAGGACCTGCATGCATGAATGCAGCGCCCCCAAGGCCATGGGGCGTCAGTACAAAATAATGTAATGAGTATGAAAGGCAATAGACTATGAGGAGGTATCCTGATATACTGGAATAATCTGATAAATAAATCAAGGATAAGATAGGTGTACTGACCTACTTTTAAATCTAAACTTATCAAAAATAATAAAACAACAACCTAACCAAGCCCCCATAAGCTCAGCATGTACAAACAGCACACAAGAGCACCTACTCAGGCCCCCATAAGCCCGAAAGGTGCCAATCAACCTATATACCCCTATCGGTAGTCCCCTTGCCCCGTAGGTAGTCACATCGCCCTCTTAGAAATTAATATATCCCCGTAGGGAGCACATAACTCTCTTAGGAATCAACATATCTTATAGACAACTCATAGCCCTCTTAGGCAACAACATGGCCCTGCAGGAAGCACATAGCCTTCTTAGGCGTCAATATATCCCTGTAGGAAACTCATAGCCCTTTTAGGCATCCATATAGCCCTGTAGGCAAAACATAGCCCTTTTAGGCATAGATCACATTCCTGCAGCTAGCCATTCCCCAAGGGCAACAATAACTATCCAATCGCTAAAAGCGAGCAATTTAGTGATAAACAACCTATACAAATAACCTCTAAGTCATGTCCAACATAGGGATGCTACTAACTAAATAAGAATCCCCACAAGAGAGGATTATATCAACTCGAGCAGCTAACAATCAACAATAATGGCTACAAGTGTAACAAGGATAACAACTCAATTACATTGCTCTTAAGCTATAACGAAACATGTTGTAAGTAGGGAATAGTCTTAACATACCTTTCCAATGAACGCTCAAAAGACCATAGTTCCTTCACGAAAGTTACTCCTTATGTCCTAAGCTTCGCAAACACTATATATACACAGTTGGTACGCACCTATAAACAATTCTTAATTAATCTTAAATCGGTAGAATTGCCATATTGCCAAAAGTTGTTGAAACGTCCGTAGAATTTCATAAAAACAACCATAAAAGGGTCCCGAGATGATTACCTTAGTTAACCAAGTGTAAACCTTGAAGAAAAACCAATAACTACAAATTTATATCTTCAAAAACCAGCTCCAAACACAACTAATAGAAGGGAAAAATGATTGTCACGTGTAGGAATTAAATTTCTAGGCACGGGGGCAATGTTTAATGGTGGATATCGTCAAAAACTAACATTTATCATGCTAGAATTGCATAGGAACCCTCTCTTAGCTTTCTCTTTGGTTTTGGAACTAAAATAAAATGTTTTCATGACTTAAAACGTTAAATAAGCTGACATACCATATTTTTTACCTGACCCGAATTCGACCTGTATTTTGGCCTGTTAGTCCGTAGTAAAACCCTCATAACGTTTTACTCTGTGTTGATTTGATACGGGGTTTTGTATGTTTCAAACTAGACTCGTAGCCCTTCGATTTAATGGGTGATAGGCCTTCTAATTCTTTATATATTGGGAGAAAACATTCAAGACATTAGACCCAAACTTTAGAGAAATCTTTAAAAAGGAACTTACGATAACTTTCGCCAAATTTTATTTTGCCACTTACTTAATTTCAAAACTTGAGATACAACCCTTGAACACTTAAAATATGACATACCACATCATTTTTAATTTATTACTCACCCTCATTTTCTTTCCACGAAGATACGAGTTAATTTAGACGTTTTGAAAAATTGGGGTGTTACATCCTTCCCCCCTTAGAAACATTCGTCCTCGAATGAAAAAGAAATAAAACTTTGAGTCACGCGGTTAAGTTTGTCACTATCCAGGAACCGAAGATGCAAAAAGTCCAACCTAGGTGTCTCACATGATGACATAAATTGCTAAGCACTATAGCTCCGCAATAACAGTGCGAGCAAATATACAACGACAACAACAATAATAATAAGCAACAATATAAGAAAATCAGATAGGTATCTTACCTCACTGCACCAATATAAACTGATATGCCATCACCCTGGGATATGAAACAAGTGAGAATATTTGGACCTCATGCCATCCTCAGCTTCCCAGGTCACCTCCTCTCTATTCTTGTTTCTCCACAATACTTTAACCGAAGCCACCTCTTTGGTCCTCAATTTACGGACCTGCCGATCTAATAGGGCAATCGGAGTTTCCTCGTAGGACAAATCCTATGTGATCTGAACATCCTCAACTGGGACAACCCAAGAAGGGTCTCTTTCGCACTTCCGTTGCATAGATACATGGAAAACTGGATGAACAGATTCTACCCCCGAAGGAAATTCTAACTCATAAACCACTCGTCCTACCGTCCGAAGGATCCAGTATGGCCTAATGAATCTTAGACTAAGCTTGCCTTTTTTGCCAAATCTCAAAACCCCCTTCATAGGTGAGACTTTTAAGAATACCCAATCATCGACGTAAAACTCTAAGTCTCTTCGTCGCACATTTGAGTATCACTTCTATCGGCTTTGAGTTGTTAGCAATCTCTCCGGTATGAGCTTGACCTGCTCCATTGTCGGTTGTACTAAGTCAGGTCCAATCAACCCTGATTCACCTACCTCGAACCATCCAATGGGGAATCTACATTTTCGCCCATACAATGCCTCATAAGGTTCCATCCCGATGCTGGAATGATAACTATTTGTAACACCCCGACTTTTAAAAACGTCTAAATTAACTCGTATCTTCATGGAAAGACAAGGATGGTGAGTAATAAATTAAAAATGATGTGTTATGTGATATTTTAAGTGTTCAAGTGTGGTATCTCAAGTTTTGAAGTTAGGTAAGTGACAAAATAAAAATTGGCGAAAGTTACCTTAAATTCCTTTTTAAAGATTTGTCTGAAATTTGAGTCAAATGTCTCAGACGTTTTCTCCCAATCTATTAAATGTTAAGGTTCCCACAAGGTATGAAATCGAAGATCTACGAGTCTAGTTTCCAACGCATCAAACCGTTTGTTCATACGACTTCATAATAGAGAGATATTAGCATTTTTGTGGGACTGCGCAAGCAGGCACGTGAGGTGGGGCCCTAAGTCGGTGGAATGTTACATATATCCTCTCATTCGACTTTTTTCACCATTTTTAAGCTAGAAATCAGAGAAATTAGAGAAACCCATTTCTAGGATCAAGTGAAATATAGATTTTCTCGACTTAAGGCCTTGACGAAAGTTGTTCTATGCGTTGGGCTCATCACCGTGGTATAATTTGTTTTATCGATTGAGTAGCATATCACATTTTAGTGTTGGGACAACAACGGTTTGGATATATTTGAAGGTTTTGAAGCATATTACGACCTTAAGATCTAGGTAAGACCCTTCTTTCATCGACTCTAGCTTTTATAAGCAGCAAATAGCAATTTGCGACGGAAATACATATATTTTATCATATTGTCATGGTATCTTTTATTTTTGTGTGTTGATTATGGTCCTACCTTGTTGTAGTACCGAGGGAGTATTGAGTAAAAGTCATTAGGCCACGTGAATTTAGCCAAAAAGGTATGTAAGGCTATTCCCTACTTACTACATGTTACCTTAAAGCTTAGAAGCAATGCATTTGGGTTGTTATCCTTGATATACTTGTAGCCGTGATTGTTGATTGTTGGCTGCTCGAGTTGATATAATCCTCCCTTGTCGGGATTCTTATTCAGTTAGTAGCGTCCGTATGTTGGACACGACTTAGAGGCTATTTGTATGGGTTGCTTATAACTAAATTGCTCGCTTTTAGCGGTTGGATTGTTATTATTGTCGTTGGGACTATTGTGGTTAGCTGCAGGAATGTGATCTATGCCTAGAAGGGCTATGTTCTATATGGATGCCTAACATGGCTATGAGTTGCCTACAGGGCTATATTGACGCCTAAGAAGGCTATGTGCTTCCTACAGGGCCATGTTGTGGCCTAAGAGGGCTATGTGTTGTCTATAAGCTACGTTGATGCCTAAGAGGGCTTTGTGATTGCCTACGGGGCTAGGGGACTACTGATAGGGGTATATAGGCTAATTGGTACCTTTCGAACTTATGCGGGTCTAAGTAAGTGGTCTTGTGTATTGCTTGTACCTGCTGAGCTTATGGGGGCTTGGTTAGGTTGTTGTTTTATTATTTTTGATAAGTTTAGATTTAGGAGCAGATCAGTACACTTATCTTAGCCTTGATTTATTTATTGGATTATTCTAGTATATCAGGATACCTCATCATAGTCTATTGCCTTTCATACTCTATACATTATTTTGTACTGACGCCCCATGGCCTTGGGGGCGCTGCATTCATGCATGCAGGTCCTGACAGACGACCGAGTAGACCTCCTCAACAACAGGATTGACTTTTATCCGGTTGGCTAGCCCCTTTCCTCCGGAGCTACTATAGTTGGGAGGTTTGTTACCTTTTGTTGTATATATCTTTATGGGTAGGCTGGGGCCCTGTCCCACCAATCTTTACTACTCTTAGAGGCTTGCAGACTAGTGTGTGGGGTTTATAGCTACGTTATGGCCATGCTGGCCTATGTTGTTGGTTTGCGGAAGCTTATGAGCTGTTTGATGTATCGTATTAATATATACCTGCTTTTAGTTTTTGCATAGATATCATGGTGGCCTCGACGGCCCAATCAGGACTTCTGTGCTAGTTGACTATTTATTTATATGATCTCTTGGGAGTAGCTGTATCTTTTATAGATCAGTTGACAGGGGCCTTGCCGGCCGATGACTTAGTTTTAAGCCGACATATACTTGTTTGATTTCTTGATTGCATTTGGCTGTTATGCGCTAGTAGCAAATGGTTCAGTAGGG
This sequence comes from Solanum stenotomum, assembly GCF_019186545.1. NCBI lineage: Eukaryota > Viridiplantae > Streptophyta > Magnoliopsida > Solanales > Solanaceae > Solanum > Solanum stenotomum. Next base: position 24,401,894 of record NC_064293.1, on the reverse strand, counting down.
TCGGCTTGGGGCTGAGTTTTGGCATTAGGAGCCAGTTGCGCCCCTCGAGTTTGGGGCGTGATTAAACTTGGTATCAGAGCAACGTCGTATCCTAGGGAGTCTGCAAGCCATGTCTAGTAGAGTCTTGTTTATAAATGTGTTTTGCACCATATTCGATAAGCAAGAAGCTGTCGGGCATGTTAGAATGACTATCCTTCTTTTGCTCACCTCGTGCTATAGAGCGGTGTCTTAAGGGTTGAGGTTTCTAGCTTATAATTGATACTTGTATGCAGATAGAGATGACTAACACTAGACAGACAACAGCTAGCCAGGGGCTAGTTAAAACTGCAAGCGAGGGTACCAAAAAAGTCCCACAGGTGGAGGTGGCCCATTGTGAGGCCCAGGGGGAGACATCTTCTCAGCCCCCTATAGCTTCTCCACAGCTTCAGGAGCCTCCGAGGGCTACAGTACTTTCGGCTCCACCAGCAGTACCACCTCTAGTTCCTCCTATTCCATCTGATAAGGATTTCAAGAGTGCAGTATATATGTTAGCACAATTCTGCACAGTGCCAACCAGTTGCGCTAGATATTGCCGGACCTTCTGAAGGGCCCGGAAGTTCGAGAGTTCGTGAATTTCTTGCCTTGAATCCTCTACAGTTTACAGGGAGAGATCGCAGAGAAGACCCTCAACACTTTGTTGATCAGCCTCATAGGATCTTCAGAGTCATGCATGCCTCAGCGACTGAGGCAGTTGAGTTAGCAGCGTTTCGATTGCATGATGTTGCAGTACTGTGGTATGAAAGTTGGGAGAGATCTAGAGGAGAAGATACATCTCTACCCACTTGGGATAGCTTTACAGAAGCTTTCACAGATCACTATTTGCCTCGAGAGATTAGGGATGGCAGGGTGGACCAGTTTCTGAACCTCCGACAAGGTGGCATAAGTGTCCGAGAGTACGGGCTGAGATTTGATTCATTGGCTAGATATGCACCAACATTTATTGATACGATGCATGACAGGGTACGTAGATTTGTGAGAGGGCTTAATTCAAACTATATCGAGGCTTGTTCTACCGCTGCGCTAAATGATAATATGGATATCTCGCAGATTCAGTCCTTCGCACAGGGCATAGAAGATCGATGACATCTACTGTATAAGAGTGAGAGGGTCGAGAGAGAGAGATAGAAGAGGACTAGGCCTGCTGGTTCGCAGGGAGATTTTCAGGTTGGTCCCAAACCCTGATATTTTCTTAGGCCACCTAGACCTCCACCACAGCAGTTCCAGGGTAGTAGATTGATCATCAGGAACAGTCAGGCTCATGTGAGGGTTCACGAGCATCAGACTTGCAGCAGCAGAGGGGCTCAGGCTAGGCTAGGACATCCCCGCCGCGTTGCATTACTTGCGATAGGATGCATTTCGGGAGGTGCAGACGGGGTTCTACAAGTTGTTATTCATGTGGACAGGAGGGGCATGGGTGGAGAAACTGCCCTACCATAGGTCAGGGTGGTACAGGTCAGTCGACCAGGTCAGTAGTAGGTTCTTTCTCATCAGCATAGTCTACAGGGCATGGACCCCATACTTCAGCACGTAGGGGTAGAGGCGGAAGCAGAGAGGGAGCATCTAGTTCTGGTAGTAGACAGAACTGTACATATTCATTAACTGGCCGACAAGACTCAGAGTCATCACCAGATGTTGTGACAGGTACATTGATTATTTGCTCACATTGTGTTTATGCTTTGATAGATCTTGGATCTACTTTGTCTTATGTTACTCCATTTATTGCGGGGAGGTTATGTATAGTAGCAGAGTCATTAGATCGACCCTTTATTGTATCTACACCAGTTGGTGAGTCTACTATTGCAAGGAGAGTCTATCGAGGTTGCACGGTAGAAATTATTGACCGTCAGATCTCTGTAGACCTGGTAGAACTAGAGACAGTTGATTTTGACGTCATTAAGGGTATGGACTGGTTAGCATCTTGTTATGCTAATGTTGAGTGCCGGACAAAGATTGTTAGATTCCACTTTCCAGGAGAGGCAGTTCGGAATGGAAAGGCGATACATTAACGCCAAAAGGTAGGTTTATTTCCTATCTTGAGGCAAGAAGGATGATTACCAAGGGTTGTATTTATCATCTTGTTCACATTCATGATATAGATGCAGAACCACCGACTCTTTAGTCTATTCCGATAGTTAATGAGTTTCTAGATGTATTTCCAGATGAACTCCCTGGTATCCCTCCAAAACAGGATATTGATTTTGCTATCGATATCCTACCAAGAACACAACCCATATCTATCCCTCCTTATAGAATGACTTCTGCTGAGCTGAAGGAGTTGAAGGATCAACTGAAAGACTTGCTGGATAAAGGCTTTATTAGGCCTAGTGCTTCACCATGGGGTGCACCAGTGTTGTTCGTAAGGAAGAAAGATGGCTCACTAAGGATGTGTATCGATTGCCGACAACTGAATAAGGCAACTATAAAGAATAAGTATCCCCTTCCGAGGATAGATGACTTGTTTGATCAGTTACAAGGTGCTCAGTGTTTCTCAAAGATTGATTTAAGATCAAGGTACCACCAGATACGAGTTCGGGATAAAGACATTCCAAAGAAAGATTTTAGAACTAGATATGGACACTTTGAGTTCTTGGTAATGTCTTTTGGACTAACTAATGCCCCAGCAGTGTTCATGGACTTGATGAATAGTATATTCAGGTCGTATCTAGACTTGTTTATGATTGTATTTATTAATGATATTTTAGTGTATTCACGTTCAAAAGATGAGCATGCAAATCATCTACGAGCAGTCCTTCAGGTTCTTCGAGATCGAGAACTTTATTCAAAGTTTTCTAAGTGTGAGTTCTGGTTAGACTCTGTAGCTTTCTTAGGCCATATTGTATCAGATGCAGGCATTTGATACACAAAAGATTGAGGTCGTAAAGACTTGGCCCAGACCCATGACTCCGACTGAGGTTCGTAGTTTCTTAGGGTTAGATGGGTACTACAGAAGATTTGTAGAGGGATTTTCTTCAATTTCAGGCCCATTAACGAAGCTGACTCAAAAACAGCTAAGTTCTAGTGGACTGAGGCCTGCGAGCACAGTTTCTAGGAGCTGAAGGACAGGTTGACATCAGCACTAGTCCTTGCATTACTAGACGGTTCAGAAGGCTGTGTGGTGTATTGTGATGCTTCTGGTGTTGGGTTGGGATGTGTTCTAATGCAACATGGTAAGGTTATCGCATATGCTTCAAGGCAGTTGAGGAAGCATATGAAGAACTATCCGACCCACGATTTAGAGTTGGCTGCAGTTGTGGATGCGTTAAAGATCTTGAGACACTATTTGTATGGCGTTCATGTTGACATCTTCACAGATCATAAGAGCCTTCAATATATATTTAGACTGAAGGAGTTAAATTTGCGACAACGTCGATGGCTTGACTTACTGAAAGACTACGACGTGGATATTTTATATCATCCAGGAAAGGCTAATGTGGTAGCCGATGCCCTCAGTCAAAAATCTATGGGTAGTTTATCCCACTTAAGTGTTGAGAAGTCGGAGCTAGTGCGAGAGCTTCATCAGTTAGCTAGCTGAGGAGTCAGATTGTTAGAGGCAGACGATAGTGGGGTCACAATTCAGGATACAGCCGTATCATCTTTAGTTGTAGAAGTAAAATCACGGCAACAAGAGGATCCTGGCATAGAGAAGCTTAGAGCCAAGGCTCAGGATCCACAGTCTTTAGCATTTGATATAGCAGAAGATGAAGTCTTCAGATATAGCGGTTGATTGTGTGTTCCAAATGTTGTAGGGCTTCGACATCGAATTATGGAAGTGGCACATCATTCCTATTATTCTATTCACCCTGGTTCGACGAAGATGTACCATGATATTAAGGAGATCTATTGGTGGCACGGGATGAAGAAAGACGTTGCTGAATTTGTGGCACAGTGTCCTAACTGCAAACAGGTGAAAGTTGAGCACCAAAAGCCCGCTGGGCTAGTTCAGGAGATAGCCATTCCTTTGTGGAAGTAGGAAGCAATTAATATGGATTTTATTACAGGGTTACCGCAATCGCATCGCAAGTTTGACTCTATTTGGGTAATTGTTGATAGACTAACAAAATCGGCCCACTTTTTACCAGTCAGGGAAAATTTTTCGGCCAAAGACTATGCAGGGCTCTGTATTAGAGATATTGTTAGGCTACATGGTGTCCCAATATCTATTATCTCTAATAGAGGCACACAATTTACCGCCAACTTCTGGAAGTCCTTCCAGAAAGGACTAGAGACACATGTTAATCTTAGTACTGTCTTTCACCCTCAGACAGATGGCTAGGCTGAGCGCACAATTTTGAGACTCGAAGATATGTTACTGGAGTGCGCGCTAGACTTCAAGGGGAGTTGGGATGACCACTTACCTCTTATAGAGCTCGCATACAATAATAGTTATCATTCCAGCATCGGGATGTCACCTTTTGAGGCTTTGTATGGGAGAAAATGTAGATCCCCCATTAGATAGTTCGAGGTAGGTGAGTCAGGGTTGATTGGACCCGACTTAGTCCAGCAAACAGTGGATAAAGTTATGCTCATTCAGGAGAGGCTGCTAACAGCTCAAAGCCGACAGAAGTCATACTCAGATGTGCGGCGAAGGGAATAAGAGTTTTGCGTCAATGACTGGGTATTCTTAAAGGTCTCGCCTATGAAAGGTGTTATGCGATTTGGTAAAAAGGGAAAGCTTAGTCCAAGATTCGTTGGGCCATACCGAATCCTTTGAAGGGTAGGACGAGTGGCTTATGAGTTAGAATTGCCTTCGGGGCTAAAATCTGTTGATCCAATTTTCCATGTATCGATGTTATAGAAGTGTGTAGGAGACTCTTCTCGGGTTGTCCCAGTTGAAGATGTTTAAATCACAAAGGAGTTGTCCTACGAGGAAACTCCAGTTGCTATATTAGATCAGCAAGTCCGTAAATTGAGGACCAAAGAGGTGACTTCGGTTAAAGTATTGTGGAGGAACAAAAATAGAGAATAGGTGACATGGGAAGCTGAGGATGGCATGAGGTCCAAATATCCTCACTTGTTTCATACCTAGGGTGATGTCATTTTAGTTTATATTAGGGCAGTAAGGTAAGATACCTATATATATATATATATATATATACTATTGCTTATTATTATTATTATGGTTGTCATTGTATATCTGCTCGCACTGTTGTGGTGGAGCTATAACGCTTAGCTAATTATGTTGTCATATGAGATGTCTAGGTTAGAAATTTTACATTTTAGGTTCCTGGATAGTGACATTTACAAAGGATACACTGCCTAAATTTTGAAAACTCCTAAGGACTGAACAACGTGACTTAGATTTTTCATTCGAGGACGAATGTTTCTAAGGGGGGAAGGATGTAACACCCCGACTTTTAAAAACGTCTAAATTAACTCGTATCTTCATGGAAAGAAAAGGAGGGTGAGTAATAAATTAAAAATGATGTGTTATGTGATATTTTAAGTGTTCAAGTGTGGTATCTCAAGATTTGAAGTTAAGTAAGTGACAAAATAAAAATTGGCGAAAGTTACCGTAAATTCCTTTTTAAAGATTTGTAAATTTGAGTCAAATGTCTCGGACGTTTTCTCCCAATCTATTAAAAGTTATGGTTCCCACGAGGTATGAAATCGAATATCTATGAGTCTAGTTTCAAACGCATCAAACCATTTGTTCATACAACTTCATAATAGAGAGATATTCATATTTTGGTGGGACTGCGCAAGCGGGAACGTGAGGTGGGGCGCTAAGTCGGTGGAACGTTACATATATCTTCTCATTCGACTTTTTTCATCATTTTTAAGCTAAAAATCAGAGAAATTAGAGAAGCCCATTTCTAGGATCAAGTGAAATATAGATTTTCTTGACTTAAGTCCTTGACGAAAGTTGTTCTACGCGTTGGGCTCATCATCGTGGTATAATTTGTTTTATCGATTGCGTAGCATATCACATTTTAGTGTTGGGACAGCAAGGGTTTGGATATATTTGAAGTTTTTGAAGCGTATTACGACCTTAAGATCGATGTAAGACCCTTCTTTCATCTACTCTAGCTTTTATAAGCAGCAAATAGCAATTTGCGACGGAAATACATATATTTTATCGTATTGTCATGGTATCTTTTATTTTTGTGTGTTAATTATGGTCCTACCTTATTGTAGTATCGAGGGAGTATTGAGTAAATGTCTTTAAGTCACGTGAATTTAGCGAAAAACGTATGTAAGGCTATTCCCTACTTTTGACATGTTTCCTTAAAGCTTAGAAGCAATGCATTTGGGTTGTTATCCTTGATATACTTGTAGCCGTGATTGTTGATTGTTGGCTGCTCGAGTTGATATAATCCTCCCTTGTCGGGATTCTTATTCAGTTAGTAGCATCCGTATGTTGGACACCACTTAGAGGCTATTTTTATATGTTGCTTATAAATAAATTGCTCGCTTTTAGCGGTTGGATTGTTATTATTGCCGTTGGGACAATTGTGGTTAGCTGCAGGAATGTGATCTATGCCTAGTAGGGCTATGTTCTGCCTACAGGGCTATATGGATGCCTAACAGGAATATGAGTTGCCTACAGGGCTATATTGACGCCTAAGAAGGCTATGTGCTTCCTACAGGGCCATGTTGTTGCCTAAGAGGGATATGAGTTGTCTATAAGCTACGTTGATGCTTAAGAGGGCTATGTGACTGCCTACGGGGCTAGGGGACAAATGATAGGGGTATATAGGCTAATTGGCACCTTCCGGGCTTATGGGGGCCTGAGTAGATGGTATTGTGTGCTTTTTGTACCTATCGAGCTTATGGGGGCTTAGTTAGGTTGTTGTTTTATTATTTTTGATAAATTTAGATTTAGGAGTAGATCAGTACACTTATCTTAGCCTTGATTTATTTATTGGATTATTCTAGTATATCAGGATACCTCATCATAGTCTATTGCCTCTCATACTTTGTACATTATTTTATACTGACGCCCCATGGCCTTGGGGGCGCTGCATTCATGCATGCAGGTCCTGACAGACGACCGAGTAGACCTCCACAGCAGCAGGATTGACTTTTATTCGGTGGGCTAGCCCATTTCCTCCGGAGCTGCCACAGTTGGGGGGTTTGTTACCTTTTGTTGTATATATCTTTATGGGTAGGCTGGGGCCCTGTCCCACTAATCTTTACTACTCTTAGAGGCTTGCAGACTAGTGTGTGGGGTTTATAGCTACGTTATGGCCATGCTGGCCTATGTTGTTGGTTTGCGGAAGCTTATGAGTTGTTTGATGTATTGTATTGATATATACCTGCTTTTAGTTTTGGCATAGATATCATGGTGGCCTTGACGGTCCAATCAGGACTTTTGTGCTAGTTGACTATTTATTTATATAACCTCCTGGGAGTAGCTGTTTCTTTTATAGATTAGTTGAAAGGGGCCTTGCCGGCCGATGGCTTAATTTTAATCTGAGATATACTTGTTTGATTTATTGATTGCATGTGGCTGCCATGCGCTAGTAGCAAATGGTTCAGTAGGGTCGGCTTGGGCCTGATTTTTGGCATAAGGAGCCAGTTGCACCCATCAAGTTTGGGGCGTGACACTATTATTGTATGCAAACTTTATGAGAGGTAAGTGGTTATCCCAACTCCCCTTGAAGTCTAACGTACACGCTCGTAGCATATCCTCGAGTGTCAAAATTGTGTGCTCAGCCTGGCCATCTATTTGAGGGTGAAGGTTGTACTAAGATTAACAAGTGTCCCCAGTCCTTTCTAGAAGGACTTCCAGAGTTGGCGGTGAATTGTGCTCCTCTATCAGAGATAATAGATACTGGGACACCGTGTAGCCTAACAATCTCCCGAATATAGAGCCCTGGATAGTCTTCGGCCATAAAAGTAGCCCTGACTGGTAAGAACTGGGTTGATTTTGTTAGTCTATCAACAATTACCCAAATAGAGTCAAACTTGCGACGCGATCGATGTAACCCTATAATAAAATCCATATTAATTGCTTCCTAGTTCCACAAAGGAATGGCTATCTCCTGAACTAGCCCAATGGGCTTTTGGTGCTCAACATTCACCTGTTGGCAGTTAGGACACTATGTCACAAACTCAATAACGTCCTTCTTCATCCCGTGCCACCAATAGATCTCCCTAATATCATGGTACATCTTCGTCAAACCAGGGTGAATAGAATACGGGAATGATGTGCTTCTTCCATAATCCGATGCGGAAACCATGCGACATTCGAAACACACAATCGACCACAATATCTAAGGACTCTTTCTCCTGCTATATCAAATGCTAAAGTCTGTTGATTCTGAGCCTTCGCTCTGAGCTGCTCTAAGCTTAGATCCTCTTGTTGTCGTGATTTTACTTCTACAACTACAGATGATACGGTTGTATCCTGAATTGTTACTTCATTATCTTCTGCCTCTAACAATCTGACTCCCAAGCTAGCTAACTGATGAAACTCTTGCGCTAGATCACGCTTCTCAACACCTAAATATGATAAACTACCCTAGATCTTCGACTGAGGGCATCAGCTACTACATTCGCCTTTCCTGGATGATATAAAATGTCCCACGTCGTAGTCTTTCAGTAACTCAAGCCATCGACATTGTCGCAAATTTAACTCCTTCTGTCTAAAGATATATTGAAGGCTTTTATGATCTGTGAAGATGTCAACATGAACGCCATACAAATAGTGTCTCTAGATCTTTAACGCATGCACAAGTGCAGCCAACTCTAAATCGTAGGTCGGATAGTTCTTCTCATGCTTTCTCAACTGCCTTGAAGAATATGCGATAACCTTACCATGTTGCATTAGAACACATCCCAACCCACCACCAGAAGCATCACAACACACCGCATAGCCTTCTAAACCATCTGGTAATGCAAGAACTGGTGTTGATGTCAATTGGTCTTTCAACTCTTGGAAACTATGCTCGCAAGCCTCAGTCCACTGGAACTTAGCGGCTTTTTTAGTCAACTTCGTTAATGGGGCAGAAATTGAAGAAAACCCCTTTACAAACCTTCTGTAGTACCCAACTTACCCTAAGAAACTACGAACCTCAGTCGGAGTCATGGGTTTGGGCCAAGTCTTTACTGCCTCAATCTTTTTTGTGTCAACCGCAATGCTTGTATCTGATACAATATGGCCTAATAAAGCTACAGAGTCTAACCAGAACTCACACTTAGAAAACTTTGCATAAAGTTCTCGGTCTCGAAGAACCTGAAGGATTGCTCGCAGATGATTTGTAAGCTCATCTTTTGAACGCGAATACACCAAAATATCATCAATAAATACAATCACAAACAAGTCTAGATACGGCCTGAATTACTATTCACCAAGTCCATGAACACTGCTGGGGCATTAATTAATTCAAAAGACATTACCAAGAACTCAAAGTGTCCATGTCTAGTTCTAAAAGTTGTCTTTGGAACATCTTTCTCCCAAACTCGTATTTGGTGGTACCTTGATCTTAAATCAATCTTGGAGAAACACTTAGCACCTAGTAACTGATTAAACAAGTCATCTATCCTCGGAAAGGGATACCTATTCTTTATAGTTGCCTTATTCAGCTGCCAGTAATCGATACACATTCTTAGTGAGCCATCTTTATTTCTTACGAACAACACTGTTGCACCCCATGGTGAAGTACTAAGCCTAATAAAGAATTTATCCAGCAAGTCTTTCAGCTGATCCTTCAACTCTTTTAGCTTAGTAGGAGCCATTCTATAAGGAGGGATAGATATGGGTTGTGTACTTGGTAGCATATCGATAGCAAAATCAATTTTCCGTTCTGGAGGGATACCAGGGAGCTCTTCTGGAAATACATCTAGAAACTCATTAACTACCGAAATAGACTGAAGAGTCGGTGGTTCTGCATCTATATCATGAACGTGAACAAGATGATAAATACAACCCTTGGTAATCATCCTCCTCGCCTTAAGATAGGAAATAAACCTACCTTTCGGCATTGTTGTATCGCCTTTTCATTCCTGAACTGCCTCTCCTGGAAAGTGGAATCTAACAATCTTTGTCCAGCACTTAACATTAGCATAACAAGAAGCTAACCAGTGCACACCCATAATGATGTTAAAATCAGCCATCTCTAACTCTACGAGATCTACAGAGGTATGATGGTCGATAATTTCTACAGTGCAACCTCGATAAACTCTCCTGGCAATATTAGACTCACCAACTGGTGTAGATACAATAAAGGGTCGATCTAATGACTCTGCCACTATACATAACTTCCCCACAATAAATGGATTAACATAAGACAAAATAGATCCAGGATCTATCAAAGCATAAACACAATGGGAGCAAACAATCAATGTACCTATCACAACATCTAGTGATGACTCTGAGTCCTGTCGACCACTTAATGAATATGTACGATTCTGTCCACTACCAGAACTAGATGCTCCCTCTCTGCCTCCGCCTCTACCTCTACGTGCTGAAGTCTGGGGTCCACACCCTGTAGACTGTGCTGATGAGGAGGAACCTACTACTAACCTGGTTAACTGACCTATACCACCCTGACCCATGGTAGGGCAATTTCTCCACCAATTCCCCTCTTGTCCACAAGAATAACAACTTCTGGAACCCTGTCTGCACCTCCTGAAATGCATCCTACCGCAAGTAGCGCAACGCGGCGGGGCTGTCCTAGCCTGTCATGAACCTCTCTGCTGCTGCGAGCCTGATGCTCGTGAACCCTCACCTGGGCTTGACTGTTCCTGACAATCAAATCTACTACCGTGGAACTGCTATGGTGGAGGTCTAGGTGGCCTAATAGAATATCGGGGTCTGGGGCCACCTTGAATATGTCCCTGCGAACCAGCGAGCCTGGCCCTCTTCTATCTCTCTCTCTCAACACTTTCACTCATATACTGTAAATGTCGGCGATCCTCTATGTCTTATGCAAATGCCTGAATTCGCGAGATATCCATATTATCATTTAGTGAAGTGGTAGAACAAGCATCGATATAGTCTGAGTCGAGCCCTCCCACAAATCTACGCACGCTATCATACATCGTAACAACAAATGCTGGTGCATATCTAGCCATTGAATCAAATCTTAGCCCGTACTCTCCGACACTCATGCTGCCATGTTGGAGGTTTCGAAACTAGTCCACCCGGCCATCCCTAATCTCTCGAGGCAAATAGTGATCTATGAAAGCTTCTATAAAGTTATCCCAAGTGGGTAGGGATGCATCTTTTCCCCTAGATCTCTCCCAACTCTCGTACCACAATACTGCAACATCACGCAATCGAAATACTGCTAACTCGACTGACTCAGTCACATGCGCATGACTCTAAAGATCCTAGAAGCTGATCAATAAAGTGTTGAGGGTCTTTTCTGCGATCTATCCCTGTAAACTGTGGAGGATTCAAGGCAAGAAATTCACGAACTCTCAAACTTTCGGGCCCTTCAGAAGGTCCGGCAACATCTGGCGCAACTAGTTAGCACTGTGCAGCTACTAACTGTGCTAACATACATACTGCACTCTTGAAATCCTGATCAGATGGAATAGAAGGAACTAGAGGTGGTACTACTGGTGGAGCCGGAAGTCTTGTAGCCCTTGGAGGCACCTGAATCGGTGGAGAAGCTATAGGGAGCTGAGAAGATGTCTCCCCCTGGGTCTCACAATGGGCTGCCACCACATGTGGTACCTTGCCAGTACCCTTACTTGCAGTTGTATCTAGTCCCTGGCTAGTTGTGGTCTGTCTGGTGTCAGCCATCTCTATCTGCATACAAATATCAATTATAAGCCAACAACATCAACCCTTAAGACACCCCTCTATAGCACGAGGCGAGCAAAATAAGGATAGTGTTGCACAACACATTTATAAACAAGACTCTACTAGACATGGCTTGCAGACTCCCTAGGATATGACGTTTCTCTAATACCAATTTTGTCACACCCTAAACTCGAGGGGCGCAACTGGCTCCTAATGCCAAAACTCAGGCCTGAACCGACCCTGTTGAACCATTTGCTACTAGCGCATGGCAGCCACACGCAATCAAGAAAACAGACAAGTATATCTCGACTTAAAACTAAGCCATCGGCCGGCAAGGCCCATGTCAACTAATATATAAAATAAATAGCTACTCCCTGGAGATCATATAAATAAATACCCAACTAGCACAGAACTCTTGATTGGCCCGTCGAGGCCACCATGATATCTATACCAAAACTAAAAGAAGGTATATATTAATACAATACATCAAACAGCTCACAAGCTTCAGCAAACCAACAACATAGGCCAGTATGGCCATAACATAGCTATACACCCCACACACTAGTCTGCAAGAATCTAAGAGTAGTAAAGATTAGCGGGACAGGGACCCAGCTTACCCATAAAGATATATACAACAAAAGGTAACAAACCTCCCAACTCTAGCAGCTCCGAAGGAAAGGGGCTAGCCAATCGGATAAAAGTCAATACTGCTGCTAAGGAGGTCTACTCGGTCGTCTGTCAGGACCTACATACATGAATGCATCACCCCTAAGGCAAAGGGGCGTCAGTACAAAATAATGTAAAAAGTATGAAAGGCAATAGACTATGAGGAGGTATCCTGATATACTGGAATAATCTGATAAATAAATCAAGGATATGATAAGTGTACTGACCTGTTCCTAAGTCTAAACATATCAAAAATAATAAAACAATAACCTAACCATGCCCCCATATGCTCGGCAGGTACAAACATTACACAAGACCACCTACTTAGGCACCCATAAGCCTGTAAGGTGCCAATCAACCTATATACCCCTATCAATAGTCCCCTTCCCACGTAGGCAGTCACATAGCCCTCTAAGGCATTAATATAGCCCCGTAGGTAGCACATAACTCTCTAAAGCATCAACATATCTTATAGATAACTCATTTCCCTCTTAGGCATTAACATGGCACTGTAGGAAGCACATAGCCTTCTTAGGCGTCAATATAGCCCTGTAGGCAACTCATAACCCTTTAGGCATCCATATAGCCCTGTAGGCAGAACATAGCCCTTTTAGGCATAGATCACATTCCTGCAGCTAACCACAATATCCCTAAGGTCAACAATAACAATCCAATCACTAAAAGCGAGCAAGTTAGTTATAAGCAACCTATACAAATAGCCTCTAAGTTGTATCCAACATAGGGATGCTACTAACAGAATAAGAATCCCGACAAGGGAGGATTATATCAACTCGAGAAGCCAACAATCAACAATAATGGATACAAGTGTAACAAGGATAACAATCCAATTACACTGCTCCTAAGCTTTAAGGAAACATGTCGTAAGTAGGGAATAGCCTTAACATACCTTTGTAATGACCACTCGAATGACCGTAGTTCCTTTACGAAAGTTGGTCCTTATGTCCTAAGATTCGCAAACATTATATATACACAACTGGTACAAACATATAAACAGTTCATAATTAATCTTAAATCGGCAAATTTTCCATATTGCCACAACTTGTCGAAACGTCCGTAGGAATTCATAAAAACAACCATAAAAGGGTCGCGAGATGATTACCTTAGTTAACCAAGTGTAAACCTTGAAAAAACACCAATAACTACAAATTTATATCTTCAAAAACCAGCTCTAAACACAGCTAATAGAAGGGAAAAATGATTGCCACGTGTAGGGATTATGTTTCTAGGCACGGGGGAATGTTTAATGGTGGAAATCGTCAAAAACTAACCTTCATCATGCTAGAACTCCATAGGAACCTTCTCTTAGCTTTCTCTCTGGTTTTGGAACTAAAATGAAATGTTTTCATGGCTTAAAATGTTAAATAAGCCGACATACCATATTTTTGACATGACCCGAATTCTGGCCCGTCAGTCCCTAGTAAAACCCTCATAACTTTTTACTCTGATGTCGGTTTGATACGGGGTTTTGTGCGTTGCAAACTAGACTCATAGACCTTCAATTTAATGGGTGATAGGACTTATAACTCTTTATATATTGGGAGAAAACATCCAAGACATTTGGCCCAAATTTTAGAGAAATCTTTAAAAAGGAACTTACGATAACTTTCGCCAACTTTAATTTTGCCACTTACTTAGCTTCAAAACTTGAGATACAACCCTTGAAGACTTAAAATATGACATACCACATCATTTTGAATTTATTACTCACCCTCCTTGTCTTTTCACGAAGATATGAGTTAATTTAGACGTTTTGAAAATTTGGGGTGTTACACATACCCACTGACATTTAGCTATTTATTAGTAGTTTCAATTACCCATATAGCGAAATCTGTCTATAATCGATCACATCCCGAGAAATTCTCTCCCTATTGTTATTTTCTATTGTTTGATTGCGTTGTAGCTGATAATTGCAAACCAACCCCCCACCCCCCATCTGACATTCATTTTCATCCCTTAGACTTGTTTACATATATTTTTCGATAGTTTCTATTCCTATAGCTATTTGGACCACATTTGTACTTCATACTTGAATTTGAACACGTATCGCTCCCTGTGAGTTCGACCGCAACTCTTCATTGGGTTTTATACTACTTAACGATCGTTTACACCTAGAATTGGATGAGGTTTGTTTGAATCGTTATTCAAAAATGGCAATAACAACAACAACAACAACTCCGACAAGGCGATCAACATCCAACATTACTGCTCAAACCAAGATTCTGGTCAAAGTTTGAGTCAATTTGAAGTATTAAAGTTTTGGTCTCTTAAAGACAGATCTATTCAGATCCGTTCAGGTTTGTTCTTGATTTAATTATTATCTACCTTCTAACCATTTTTTATGCATGCTTACTTCATGTGAATATCATTCTGTTTTAAGCATAAACTAGTTGATTCTTTGGTTCACTTATTCTTGATACATATTTCTCCAAACATTGTAAATTGCAACTTTTAATATTGAACAATAGTTAATATGTAACACCCCAAAAATTTCTAAGTTAAGACTCGAATCATTCTTCATTTACTTGTAGGGTCATATCGGGTGATTCTTAAATTACTCATATATGTAAAGGTAAATTCTTTAATGTGGGAATGATTTTGGCTATCAATTAAGGTCACTAAAAACTCCTAGCACAAAATTGAGTTGAAAGTTTTCTTACCGATTAAGTTTTAATGTAAGATTTTACTTGAGTCAACTTTAAATGACCATATCTCTTAGAATATAAAGAGTTAAGTGGACCACAACCTATAAAATTAAAGGTATTTGAATCTTCTTTCAAACGCCACTAATTTCGCAATAATTCAAGGTTTGAGTAAAAAGTTATGACTATTTTAGTAACCTGATACAATGCAATGACGAACTAGCCGACAGGAAAATATTCAAAAGGGTAGTTTTTTGTCTTTTAATATCTAAGAAACCCCTGAACGAATTTCTTCACTAATTAAAGACCCAAAACAATAAGATTTTCATCTCTTAATCCATCATTCTTTTCTCTCTTAAACCCTAAGACAAAACTATAAGAAAAATCAAAGTAGAAGACTCTATTCAAGATTTTTTCGATCTTTTGCAAGATTCTTCTTCAAGGTAAGTTTTTCTCCTCCAAGAATTTCATTCTTTCCAGCTCAAATTCCTTCAAATTATGAATCACTAATGAAAATCATAATTCTTGGTGATAGAGATTTCAAGAAAGTAATTCAAGAATCTCAAGAAAGGTTTTCATGATTTGTTCTCCTTCAAGCTAGGGTTTCGACACTTCTAATCAAATTCTTCTTCAAGATTCTTCAAGAACCTTTTTCTTTCGGGTATGTAAGGCTATCATAGTGTTGGACTAGTTTATCTTCACCCCCTACATCTACTTTCAAATCAGTAAAAGAGTGATCTACGATTCTATCCCTAGATGTGAGTATTCTTGAGATAGCTTGATTTGAGTTCTTGAGTTCAAGTTTCTTTTTGAAATTTTGTTCCTAATTATTGAATTTTTATATGTTCTACATTAAAATTCTTGAGTTGATTCCTTCATGTCTATATTTCAGCATGAACCCTATGAATTGAGTATTTTTTAGAGGAGAAATATCGTTGAGTTATTAGTTTCGAGTTCTTGAGTTCTGAGTAATGAGTTTCCTTATTGCTATTAAGATCCCTGAATTGAGTCATTCATGTCCATAATTTCATATGAACCCTATGATTTGATTTATAAATTTTGGAAAGATTTTTAAAGCCAACACTTGAGTTCTTAAACTAAGTTTTGAGAAAGTAAAGATGAGTTTTGAAAAAAGAGTTTCTAAAATATTATTAGTATGACAATCAAGTATGCCATCAATGTATAAGCAGTATTGTATCTAGATACACCATCTATGTTTATGTTGTATGACTTCCCGATTCATCAATGATCATATTAAAATATGATTTTGATATGTTTTTGAGAAAGAGTTTTCAAGTATGAATTAAGTAAGAGTATAAGAGGACTATGTATTCCCAGAGGTATCAATTTTTACATTGATAAAAGAGAAACTCAGATTTCTAAATGAGTTATGAGTTTAAAAGATATTTCAAGAGCAGATACCTTTTTTAAGAGGGTAGTTTGAGCAATTATCTAAAATCAGAGGAAGAGTTATGTTTTTAAACATATGAGCATGAGTATATATTATTGGGAGTAGTATTAAGCACAAATATAGGGACGAGTTCAAACAACTCAAAGTTCGTTCATGTATGCCTACATGGGTAAAGGATCATACTTTTTAGATGATTCCTTATTGATTTTTAAGCATAGCTTAGTGGATCCACTTAATTGAGGTGTTCTATACCCCGACAAGGTATAGGACAGTTCTGGCAACGTGGATGAGACGGTGTATCATCACGTAGCTCATAGTGATAGTTGTTGATTAGAGAATCTCCCAAATAAATATAAAAGTGTATTTTATTATATAACTTAATATGTTGAGCTCAGAGATGAGTAAGTATTTTGTAAATTTTTAAATGATTTAACTCTTTTATTTCTTTACATTCAGCTTGAGTACATTGTTATCTATTGTAGTTCTTTCTTTCAGTTATTTTCTATTCAGCTATATTACATACTCGTACATTCAATGTTTTGATATCATTCGACCTGCATATTTTATTGATGGAGATACAGGTTCTTAGGATCCTCAACAAGAGTCTGTTGAGACCACTTCATCCGCTCATCAACTTTCGAGTGAGGTCTCGTTGCTTTCAAAGAACTCCAGTTTTTATGAGTTGTTACTAGTAGTTCTTTTGAGTCATCGTGAGTCTTTTCCTAACACTCGTCTATATATAGTACAGGTGTCACGACCCAGGAGCANATTAAAACGAAATTACATAAAAACCCCTCATAGAACCTCATTATAAAGTCAACACAAAGTCATAGGCTCTTGCTTAACCTATCATTTTCCGAGTCGTTACAACAGGCTTCATAGATAGACAGTTCCGAAGAGTCTTTCAGTTTCAGATATTTTATTTAAAACCTATGTTTCATACTCAGTATTTTCAGCAAAGTTTTAAGATTTAGTAAACTATTTTTGATCGTTTCTTTCAATTTGATGCTTATGTATGCTTGAGTTAGCATTCTGCTTGTAGTCATCTAGGATGAAGATTCACTTGAGGGCCATCAATGGTTCTCGCGTGCCAACCAGGTTCAGGGTGTAGGCTTGGGTCGTGACTAAGGCGACCTTTTCAAAAGGATACTACCACATAAACAATAAATCTAATTAAATACTTGCGATATTTAAAAGAGATTAACGGTGGACATATTGATTATAATTTAGTAGAGGGATTAGGTTTATAAAGAAAAAAAAAGAAAACCTGCCCATTTAAACATTTATTTGATGTCAAATTTATATTGCACAGAATTTTAACTTATGGTGGAAAAACCCTTCCAAAATAATCTAAGCAAATAACTTATGAGATTTTCATTCATATATTGTCCTCACACTGCAAAAATGATATAAAAAGAATATTACCAACTTCCGAGTACCCAAATTAGGTGGTTCATGCTCCATACAACCATTCAAAACAAGTAAATTTAATATATTACAAGACTTGGGCTTACACACCCCAAAAGAACGAAACATATAGCCATACTTATATTACAACCCATGGTGACATTATCAAATTAGCCCTCAAAATTTCATGTAAATACACAACACATAGACCATGTACAAGTCCCAAGGTTTATACAAAATATAGATGCCTATATGCAAATGTGATCTTCCTTAAGGCTCTCAAAATCTCCATCTCCAATGGCCAGCTTCATGCCTCCTTTTGATCATTCCCTGCGATAGAAACAACTATTACTAAGCATATATGCTTAGTGGTGTAAAAATTATAGGGTTAGCACCCTTAGATTCACCAAGCTACCTTTCTCAATTCATAGGCAGTACAATTGAAACATAACAAATATATCAAGTAACCAATATATAAAGAGTACCAAGTTTGATATTTAGAGATCCAAAGGTCAATAACGCTCATAGCACCATTTTCCATGAGATTCTATAACAAGGCTTTCCTAATATATACATCATGTCGTTACACCAAGCACAAGCAGGTATCAAGAAGGGTCGACGCCCTGTATCAACAAGGGTCAAAGCCTAATAATCAATAAGACCAAGAACCATATTAAAATTGGCTTTCTAGTTCGTACTTAAAATGGACAACTTCCATTCTTAAGACAGACTCAAAATCCAGAGTCAAGATGACAAATGATCCGAATCAAGAGGCATGCCAATAGTGACAAAGTCACTGCCACAAGAAGGACAAGGTCCCAACAAGAGTGCCAGGTGATCAAACAATCCGTACAAGTGGGCGAGTTACACAAGTCTCATTAATGTCTTAAAGGATACCAACACGACAATGCAAAGTAACAAGAGGTAACCAAGATACCAAAATAAACTTTCAGATATACCAGCAGGTAAAAAGAGTGTAAGTACAAGTTTATACACAAACCTCAATGCTTTAGCATAGAAACAGTCCAACACAACTTCAAGAGTTCAAACCGTAGACCAACAAACGTATCAAGGTCCTCAACTTGTTCACGAGTATATACAACCTTAAAAATAGAATTAAATAACTTCTTTAATTCCCAGTAGCTCAATAATGTTGATGTAAAACAGGATTATCATCACAAGTAGGCTTAGATTATACAAATACGACTATGCTCCCAAAACAGTAATTCTGAACAGCCTAGTACCTCATGTCGCAATTTAGATTTGATAAGGAAAACGGCAAAACTGGACTCTATATCCATCATGAAAGATGTAGTTACATCTCTTAAGGTTGCAAATAAACAAGAATCACCGCAAAATATATTTTGTACAAAAAGGTATATTTAAAACACTAATAGTTGATCATACATGATTTCAAATTTCTAAATCTGGACAGAACTTTCCCTATGTTGCGTCCCATAATTTGAATCCATAACAGAAAAATTAGAGTTTTACATACACATAAGAGTTGTAGGTATACAAATTAGCTTTCCAAATCATATTTATTCACTGTAAACGATGGTCTAGAGATCGAGATATATATAAAATACCAAACACTACCCAGCTCAGAAACAAATTTTATCACTTACCAAAGAGAAGGGTGTGTCTCGAATTCCTGCAAAAAGGACCAAGTTTTTCTCTTGTGATTTTGAAGAACAAATGGTTAGATAATGTTCTAAGGTTCTTAGACTTCAGGGGAAACGAATTTCACTAGAGGAGGTGTCAAAATATAGTCTCAAGAGTGATGTTTATCACATGCACAGCTATCTCCAAAAGGTGGCTGCCCAAAAAAAGGTTGGCTGCCCAAAATGCATACATACATTTAACCCTCACCTCCCTTTCAAGTTATACATAATTTTAATTAGAATATTACGTAAATACCCCAATACAATCCATTAAATTACGATCACAGTTATGTTAAGCAAGATTGCAAATATCACAGAATTTCAAGTTCCTAAAATTAGAATAAAACATATTGTAGTAACTAAGAAATGGTGTATCGACATGCGACTCTTGGTCAGTAGTTAGGGGTGTTACAACTCTCTCCCCCTTAAAGAAATTTCATCTCAAAATTTACCTTACACTAGTCCCGAAACAAGTGCGGATACTGGGTCCTCATGTCTTCTTCTCTCTCCCAGGTAGCTTTTTCTCCAGAATGGTTCCTCCAAAGTACCTTTACTAAGTGGATTCTCTTGTTTCTAAGTTGCTTTACTTCTCAAGCTTCAATTTGGATAGGTTCTTCATTATAAGTCAAGTCAGGATTAACCTTAATAGATTCAACTGGACGAACATGCGATGGATCAAAACGATATCTTCTGAGCATAGAAACATGAAAGACATTGTGGATCCTGTCTAACTCCGGTGGCAAAGCTAATTTATATGCAACTGGTCCAACCCTTTCAAGTATCTCATCAGGCCCAATAAATCGAGGACTAAGTTTTCCTTTTTGGCCAAATCTCATAATCTTTTTCCATTGAGATACCTTTAAGAATACTGTATCTCCAACTTGATATTCAATGTCACGCTTTCTAAGATCAGCGTACGACTTTTGTCTATCTGAAGAAATTTTTAGACGATCCTTGATTATTTTTACCTTGTCCTCTATTTGTTGCACAATTTCAGGACCAACAAGCTTTCTTTCACCAACTTCACTCCAACAAAGAGGGGTTCGGCATTTTCTTCCATATAAGGCTTCATAGGGAGGCATTCCAACACTCGATTGGTAGCTATTATTATAAGCAAATTCTATTAAAGTCAAATCTTTGTCCCAACTACCCTCAAACTCCATAATGCAAGCTCGAATCATATCCTCCAAAATTTGTATCACTCTTTCCGACTGACCGTCTATCTGAGGATGGAACGAAGTGCTAAATTTCAACTTAGTACCCAAAGCTTCCTGAAAGCTGTCCCAAAATCTAGATTTAAACCTTGGGTCTCGGTCAGATACAATAGACACAGGGATCCCATGTAGTCTTACAATCTCATTAATGTACAACTCGGCTAAACGGTCAAGTGATTAATCCATCCTAATTGCTAAGATGTGAGCACTCTTGCTTAGCCTGTCCACAATCACCCATATTTCATCATAGTTCCTTTGAGTGTGAGGTAGTCTAGAAACAAAGTCCATAGTTATTCTCTCCCATTTCCATTATGGCATCGACAATGGTTGTAGTAAACCAACTGGGACTTGATGCTCTGCCTTTACTTGTTGACAAACAAAACATTTGGAAATGAACTTCGCAAAGTCTCTCTTCATACCATTGCACCAATAATGTTCTTTGATGGTCTGGTACATCTTTGTACCTCCAGGATGCATTGCATATGGTGAAGTATGTGTTTCATTCCGTATTTTTATCCTCTATTTGTCATCATTAGGGACGCATAACCTGTTTTGATAAAATAAGCCACCATCCTCCGCTAATGTAAAATCAAGTTTTTCCCCATTTTGAACTTCTCTGGTCAATTTTACCAGTTTCTCATCTAACTTTTGTGCTTCTTTCACCTGTTCAAGTAATATTGTCTTTACTTGCAAATTAGCAATAACTTAACCATTTGAATCAAGTGTAAAACAAACATTCATAGCTCTTAACTCAAGGAGCAGGGGCAAAAGACTCAGAGAAATTATTGCGAAGGATTTTCGACTTAAGGCATTTGCAACCACATTGGCTTTACCTGGATGATAATCAATCGTGCAGTCATAATCCTTGATGAGTTCAAGCCATCTACGTTGTCTTAGGTTTAGCTCCTTTTAAGTACCCAAATACTTTAAACTCTTGTGATCAGTGAATATATGATATTTCTCTTCAAACAAATAATGCCGCCATATTTTTAAAGCAAAGACTATAGCAGCAAATTCAAGATCATGAGTAGGATAATTCAATTCATGCGGTTTTAATTTCCGAGAGGCTTAAGAAATAACCTTCCCTTCTTGCATCAAAACGCATCCTAGACCATTGTGAGAAGTATACTACATACTCTTTCCCTTCAATTGGTAGAGTAAGTATAGGCACTTGAGTCAACAAGGATTTGAGATTTTCAAATCTCTCTTTGCATTTGTCATCCCAAATAAACTTTTCTTCCTTCTACAAGAACTTAGTCAAAGGGGAAGCGATAATGGAAAAGCCTTTCACAAATCTTCTGTAGTATCCTGCTAAGCCTAAGAAACTTCTTACCTCGTTTGGACTTTTGGGAGGTCTCTATTCAACAACTGTTTGTATCTTACTAGGATTCACCTTCACGCCTTCGGTTGATAAAAACATGTCCCAGAAAAGCCACTTCATCAAGCCAAAATTCACACTTGGAAAGTTTAGCATAAAGTTCTTTCTCCTTCAAAATTTTTAAAACAATCTGAAGGTGTCTATCATGGTCTTCACTACTTCTGAAAAATATTAAAATATCATTTATAATGTCCACTACAAACTGATCAAGATAAGGCTTGAATACTCGATTCATTAGATCCACGAATACCGTAGGGGCATTTTTCAATCCAAATGGCATCACCAAAAATTCATATTGACCATACCGAGTTCTAAAAGCAGTTTTAGGAATATCATTCTCTGTAACACGCAGTTGGTGATATCCAGACCTTAAATCAATCTTTGAGAATACTTTAGCACCCTTCAGTTTGTCAAACAAATTATCGATCCTTGGTAGTGGATATTTTTTCTTTATTGTTATTCTGTTCAATTGTCTATAGTCAATACAAAGCCTGAGAGTGCCATCTTTCTTCTTTACGAATAAAACAGGGGTTCCCCAAGGAGAAACACTAGGTCAAATAAAACCTTTCTCAAGAAGTTCTTGCAATTGAGATTTCAATTCTCTTAGATCTGCCGGAGCCATTCTATAAGGAGTGATAGAAATAGGGGTAGATCTAGGAATAAGCTCGATTGGAAATTCAATTTCTCTTTCCGGGGGCAACCCAGGAAGATTTTTGGGGAAGACTTCTAGGAAATCACATAGAGCAGGTATGTCCTTGATACAAGGACTCTCTAACTGTGTATCAACTATATGAGCAAGATATGCCCCACAACCTTGACACATCAACTTTCTTGCCAAGGCCGCAAAAATAATACTAGATGTCAATGATCTTTCACCTTGTACAATGATGTGTGAAAATGTAGGATCTTTAAAAGTCACATGCTTTGACCTACAATCTACCACTGCATGATATTTATAAAGCCAATCCATCTGATAATAACATCAAAATCCTTGAAGGGCATTTCAATCAAATCAGCAGGGAAGACTAGGTTCTGAATCACGAAAGAACAATCACGGTACATTTGATTACAGACAACTTGATAACCCAAAGGACTTTCAACCAGCACATCATAATTAAGTCTCACAGATTTCACGTTTTCAGGAAGAACAAGTGATGAACAAATATAGGAATGTGTAGAACTAGGATCAAACAGTGTAAACACACATAAGCCAAATAAGTAAAATTTACCAACAACCACGTCTTGTCCATCTTGATCATCCCTCTGTCTCATAGCATAAGCGCGTACAGTAGCCCTTGGTCCACTAGCTTTATTAGCTCCACTTGCACCTGTTGCTTGGGTGTTTTTAGGTCTTGCACGTCTATTAGTTTGAGGAGGATTAATAGAAGGCTTATGAACTGAGCCTTCAGTTTTCAAGGAAGGAGCATTATTAGGATTAGGACAGTCCTTCACTTTATGATCAAAGCTCCCACAATTGAAACATGCACCAGAAGCTCTCCTATAAGTACCATAATGATTCTTTCTACATTGTGGACAAGTCGGAACACGAGGCTTGTCTTGGCCATAATTTGGAGTGCTAGCTGTAGAAAATTCTGATCTATTTTGCTTTTGCTGAGGTGGCCTGTTAACACTACCAGCCTTAGAATCATCAAACCTTCCTCTTTTTAATAGACCTCCAAAATCTAGTCTAGGCTTTTGGAATTTGTTTTCATTTCTACTAGCTTCTTCTTTATCAAGTCGTTCCTAAGTAAAAGTAGTAGACACTAACTTAGAAAAGTTCTCATGTTGCAGGATTGTCACATTCTTTCTAATGGAATCATTCAGACCCTCTTAAAATCTCCTGCACTTGTCTTTTTCCTCTTTAACAATACCTCCAGCATAACGAGAGAGTCTTAGAAACCTCTGTTGATACTCAACAATAGACATGTCTCGTTGCCTTAAATTTAAAAACTCTTTTTTCTTTGCATAATAATAAGCAGGTGGGACATACTTCATACGAAATTCCTTAAGAAAATCATCTCACGTAAGAACGGGAGGTTTTACCTTGGCATTCAGAATACTTAACCACCAATCATAAGCATCATTTTGTAATAGTGAAATAGCACACTTAAATTTGGAAACATCTTAACACTCCAACTACTCAAACACCATCTCCATGCTCTCCAGCCATTGTTCAGCACCAGTGGGATCAATAGTGCCTTCAAACTCCACTCCACCCATTTTCCTTATTTTCTCAAAGTTAATCCCGTTGGGATCATGCATCGATTGAGCCATGTGGTGGAAGAA
Organism: Solanum stenotomum; assembly: GCF_019186545.1. Lineage (NCBI taxonomy): Eukaryota > Viridiplantae > Streptophyta > Magnoliopsida > Solanales > Solanaceae > Solanum > Solanum stenotomum. The sequence goes on along the minus strand of NC_064293.1, from coordinate 24,377,474 downwards.
TTCAGCCATTTGTTGAAAAGGAGGGTTCATGGCTTGAGCACCATGACTTATATGAGGATGTGAACCAGCTCTTACACCCCGATGGTTTCCCACTTCAGACCCACTAGTGTGGGGAACATATTGATTCGAGAGATGTTCTCCAATCCCTTCCAGAGCATAAGGTTAGGAAACAGAGGTACCCGACCCTTCACGAATAGCTTGCATAGGTCGGTCAGAAGAAGAGGCCATAACTTAATTCCTTCAAAAGGGAATATCACATTGCATTAGGGACATGTACTTGATGAATATGTACTCTACATGCGATAAAAAAATATTATAAACCATGTAAGTGAACAAATAATATAAATAGAACCTTTTCGAAAGCGAACAAGTATACACGTATTTCACAACAAAAGTCCTAGAACTACAAACCTAGGCTCTGATACCAACACTTGAAACGACCCTTTCGAAAGGATACTACCACTTAAACAAAAAATCTAATTAAATACTTGCGACATTTAAAAGAGATTAACGATGGCCATATTGATTATAATTTAGTAGAGGGATTAGGTTCATAAAGAAAAAAAAATAGTTAAGGATGTCCATCCTGCCCATTTAAACATTTATTTGATGTCAAATTTATATTGCGCAAAATTTTAACTTATGGTTGAAAAACCTTTCAAAAATAATATAAGCAAATAACTTATGAGATTTTCATGCATATATTGTCCTCACACTGCAAAAATGATATTAAAAAAATATTACCAACTTTCGAGTACCCAAATTAGGTGGTTCATGCATCACACAACCATTCAAAACAAGTAGTAAATTTAATTTATTACAAGAGTTGGGCTTACACACCCCAAAAGAACAAAACATATAGCCATACTTATATTACAACCCATGGTAACATTATCAAATTAGCCCTCAAAATTTCATGTAAATATACAACACATAGATCATGTACTAATCCCAAGGTTTATACAAAATATAGATGCCTATATGCAAATTTCATCTTCCTTAAGGCTCTCAAAATCTCCATCTCCAATGGCGAGCTTCATGCCTCCTTTTGATCATTCCCTGCGATAGAAACAACTATCACTAAGCATATACCTTAGTGGTGTAAAAACTATAGGTTTGGAACCCTCAAATTCACCAAGCTACCTTTCTCAAGTCGTAGGCAGTACAATTGAAATATACCAAATAAATCAAGTAAACAATATATAAAGAGTATCAAGTTTGATAATTAGAGATCCAAAATGTCAAGAACACTCATAGCACCATTTTCCAAGAGATTATATAACAAGGCTCGCCTAATATATACATCATGTCGTTATACCAAGCACAAGCAGGTTTCAAGAAGGGTCGATGCCCTGTATCAAGAAGGGTCAAAGCCCAATAATCAATAGAACCAAGAACCATATTAAAAATGGCTTTCTAGCTCGTACTTAAAATGGACAACTTCCATTCTTTAGACAGACTCAAAATCCAGAGTCAAGATGGCAAATGATCCGAATCAAGAGGCATGCCAATAGTGGCAAAGTCACTGCCACAAGAAGGACAAGGTCCCAACAAGAGTGCCAGGTGATCAAACAATCCGTACAAGTGGGCGAGTTACACAAGTGTCCTTAATGTCTTAAAGGATACCAACACGACAATGCAAAGTGACAAGAGGTAACCAAGGTACCAAAATAAACTTTCAGATATACCAGCAGGTAAAAAGAGTGTAAGTACAAGTTTATACACAAACCTCAATGCTTTAGCATAGAAATAGTCCAACACAACTTCAAGATTTCAAATCGTAGACCAACAAACGTATCAAGGTCCTCAACTTGTTCACGAGTATGTACAACCTNCAATCAAATAACTTCTATAATTCCTAGCAGCTCAATAATGTTGATATAAAATAGAATTATCAGCACCAGTAAGCTTAGCCTTTACAAATACGACTATGNAGAGTGTAAGTACAAGTTTATACACAAACCTCAATGCTTTAGCATAGAAATAGTCCAACACAACTTCAAGAGTTCAAACCGTAGACCAACAAACGTATCAAGGTCCTCAACTTGTTCACGAGTATGTACAACCTTAAAAATAAAATTAAATAACTTCTTTAATTCCTAGTAGCTCAATAATGTTGATGTAAAACAGGATTATCATCACAAGTAAGCTTAGACTATACAAATACGACTATGCTCCCAAAGCAGTAATTCTAGCCAGTCTAGTACCTCATGTCGCAATTTAGATTTGAAAAGGAAAACGGCAAAACTGGACTATATATCCTTCATGAAAAATGTAGGTACATCTCTTAAGGTTGCAAATAAACAAGAATCACCACTAAATATATTTTGTACAAAAAGGTATATTCAAAACACTAGCAGTTGATCATACATGATTTCAAATTCCGAAATTTGGACAGAACTTTCCCTATGTTGCATCCCATAATTCGAATCCATAACAGCAAAATTAGAGTTTTACATACACATAAGAGTTGTAGGTATACAAATTAGCTTTCCAAATCATATTTCACCGTAAATGAAGTTCTAGAGATCAAGATATATATAAAATACCAAACACTACCCAGCTCAGAAACAGATTTTATCACTTACCAAAGAGTAGGGTGTGTCTCGAATTCCAGCAAAAAGGACCAAGTTTTTCTCTTGTCATTTTGAAGAACAAGTGGTTAGATAATGTTCTAAGGTTCTTAGACTTCAGGGGAAACGAATTGAATTTCACTAGAGGAGGTGTCAAAATATAGTCTCAAGAGTGATGTTTATCACATACACAATTGTCTCCAAAAGGTGGCTGCCCAAAAGAAGGTTGGCTGCCCAAAATGCATACATACATATAACCCTCACCTCCCTTTCAAGTTATACATAATTTTAATTAGAATATTACGTAAATACCCCAATACAATCCCTTAAATTACGATCACAATTATGTTAAGCAAGATTGCAAATATCACAAAATTTCAAGTTCCCAAAATGAGAATAAAACATATTGTAGTAACTAAGAAATGGTGTATCGACATGCAACTCTGGGTCAATATTTGGGGGTGTTACAGTGACATAATACTAGCACATATCATGTCTCTAATTAATTTTGTTTGATTGAATTAGAATAATCTTACAATTAAATTGATTTTGGTAAGATTGTTCTAGTTACTTAACTGATTATATGCAACTCCTAATATTCTAAGTAAGCCTTGATTACTGTGATTCGCCCAATTCCTTTCTCTTATTTTCTTTTGTTTTTTTGGTTATCTCATGACTGTTTCATTGAGGAATTATGGATTTTACTTGTCTAAATTAGATTTAGTTACTCAACACTCCCCTTCTATATTATCTCATATCTCACCTCAGCGCCTATTCTAATTTCACTATTCTATTAGTCAAGGTTTTTGAAAGAAAGTCTACCGGACATAGAAAAACTGACTGATAGTGAGAAGTCTAGAACTGATCTTGTTAAAAGTGAATTCAACTAACTTCATCTTGAACCTAGGATCCATAACAACAGCAACTGCTAAAATCAGGTTGCAATCATTCAAGTATTCATCAAACTTCTCCTGAAATGGTCTAGTCAAATCTCTTATGAAACGATCCTGCCTCTATCAAGTGAAGCTGGATTTTCCACACTTCATGAAATAACACATGTTAATAGAGCGGGCAGGTTTTCACTTACTTTATTTATGCTAAAAGTTGTTATGTCTTTGATATTCAAATATAAGTATTTGATTGAGGATGCATAAATTTTTTCTTGCATTTCCTTTATTTATTTGCTTGATGTTATATTAATCTAGAGAATGACATTATCTAATAGACAGATTCTTATGAGAATTATTATTGGTAAGTTGATGTTGTTGATTGTCAGTAAAGGTACTGATTTGTGCCTTAATTCTACTTTCCTCGTTTAAGATTATAATTATGCTCCCATTAATTTATTATTTTCCTTTATTGGGAATCAAATCTTGCTTTTTAAATAATTATTCTTCTTAAACGGTTAGTGTTCTTCATCCGCTCTTCACTAGTGTGTCACATTTAAGCATATAATATTAAAAGGAAAGCGTTCGAGTTAGTTCTATTTCTCCCTTTTGTGATGTTGTGTTCGATGTTTTCACAGTTTAGATTTTGAATGTCTGCTTCTTGAATTAGTTATGTGTGCGCAACAATTCGTCTATATATGGAATAATCAACATTATGTATGTCTTTAGTATTATGTGTATATGTTGCAATATTTCCTTCAGCGGGTTTGGATACTGTAGTTCAAGATTTTTGGAGAGTCGCCTTGGAAAGGATATCAGGTGGATTTACTTTAAGCTAGTTTGGATGTTGTTTCTTTAGTGTGGTTTTATCTTATTCAATTTTGTAATAATTTTGTATTAAACTAACTCTCTTGATATATGAAATAATTTGGGGGACTGTCTAAAGGGGAGGGAATTTACGTGCTACATGTTTATTTTAGCGCAACCTATTTTTGTTAGAAAGCATGTCTATAGGAGGGTGATTTAATTGTTCGTTCATTTCTCACAGTAGATCTGATTAGAGTAAAATATAAAACTAATATTGTTGACATTAACTACTATCTAAGTGTTGTTTAATTGCCTATGTAAGCATGTTCTGTATTGATCACTCATTCTTATTGTTTCATTAACTGCCTATCAATATAAATTAATATATATGGGTAACACTGTTAGCATATAATAATAATAATAATAATAATAATAATAATAATAATAAAGTAATGCATCACCTTTTACATGTTAATCGCCCCGCTTTGTTTAATACAAATTATCAATTCTCTTTTCTAAAAAATATTTTAAAATGACATGAAATAAAGTTTTAGTTAACAATTTGTTCTTTGTATTGGAAATATGTCTAGATACCATGCCTAAAGGAATTAATTATTTTTAGCGCACTGTTCGCGTGTAGATACCATGTATATAGGCTTTCGAAAAAATTTAGCTTATTTGTTGTTTATTAATTATGATTATAGGATTTGTACTGTTATAATGCTAAACTAATTAAATGACATATCATAAGTTATGTTAAACAATTTTAAAAAGTTAAGAATTAGTAGTGTGTACTAATGTATTTCAACCAATGATTTAATATTTTTTGCAGTTTGATTAAAATTTTGCTTCTTTAAAATTAATATGCTACGTTCAGCATGCTAATAACTGATTAAAATAAACTATCTTATTGATCTATTTCTGCCATGTGATAATTTTTTGCATTATTATATCCTCTGCCTTGTATATTTAATTTTATTTTTTTTAATTGAACGACCCTTGAGGAGGTCAGGGGCTAAGCAACACCCCCAGGCCTTATCATATATGAAAAAAAAATTTATACAAGGAGGGGGGCATATACCTTACCTCCAACCTAAGGTGGGACAAGAGTCAACCTACCTACTAAGGTTAGTCAACTCCATCCGATACAATAAGATGTAATATTAAAACTAAGCACCTAGAGATGATTCTCTCTAATACAAAGTTACTAATAAAACATAAATAAGGGAGACTCTCCCTTTACAAGAATTAATGAAAAAGACTAAAAAAACTACTATAACTAAAGGACATAGTAAATCGAATAGTTTATAGCATGTCAAAAATGTAATGCTGTTATCCTTGAGAGCCTTTGCTGTAAGGATTTTGAATTATGTTCAAGGTGGTTGTTTAATTCTTTTAAGCTTCTTGCGTCGGAAATTTTGTACTCCCAATTTCTCTAATAGATAGCTTCCTTTAACTAGTAGAGATAATTGATGATGAGTGTAATAATTTTGTACAATGTCTTGTTGATGACTATATTTGGCCAATAGATCAGCAATACCATTCGCCTCCCTGTAAGTATGCACACACTGAAAAAAGACACATTGGTTAGCAAGAATCTGTAATTCCTGTATATACCTATGTATCATCCAAAGGGGAATTGCAATCTGCAATAACCACTTTGTTAATAATTCAAAATCAACCTCTAATATAATATTAGTGTAACCATGTTGGATACACCAATTTAAACCAAAACAGGCAGCCTGAACCTCTGCTTGGTTGTTAGTTCCTTCACCAAAAGGTACAACAAAAGCATATACTATACTCTCTTGATCATCTCATAAGATGCCTCCCCCTCCTATTTTTCCGAAATTATGTAAAGCACTACCATCCGTATTTAACTTGTATGTAGTACGAGGAGGAGTTTTCCACATAACTAAGGTGACTCGTATCTCCCGTTTGCATTTTTCAATGCATGCCACCAGTTCTATCCAACTTACAGGCAAATGAAGATATGGGAAAACAGAATTAAGCATTAAAAACATGTCTTTAATAATCAAGTATTTAATTTTGTGGATACTGGATGTTTTTCCTCCATACTTAGCTGAACATCTGTTCTTCCAGAGATTCCAGAATATGACTATAGGGAGTGTTTGAATGATCATTGTGTGTGCTGTGTTCTTTCCTGCAATACCATTCCAACACAAAAGCTGGTTAATTAATGAATTCTAGTGCAGTTGGAATCCCGTGCTGCCTGCAAAGGACTTCCAGATATGCCTGCAACATGTCCTTGGAGGAAGATGTGTTCAACATCATCCCATCCCTGCTGAAAACAACAAGAACACTTCATAGGTTCCACTCCAAAGTTTGCTAAGGATTCATTTGTTGGTAATTTATAACGTATTGCTCTCCACAAAAGAAAGGACATTTTAAAAGGTATATGTCTATGCCAAATTTGTGAATTAAGGACTACAGTAGCCTTCTTCTTCCTACACATTTCCCAGGCTGATTTACAAGTGAACTCTCCAGCTTCAGTGAGTTTCCAAACTGCAATGTCTTTAACTCCCTGCACAACCTGAAATTTAGTAGTTAGAATAGATGGAATAAGAAGAGGAGGTACCTGTTGTCTTTGGTTCCTTTCATTCCATTGTCCATTTACTAAAAAGTGTGCAATGGTATCATTGTTAAGGCTTGATATAGAGGTATTATTAGTAGCTAGAGCACCCATTCCTAGCCAGTCATCCCCCCAAAAAGAACAACTTTCAGATTTGATTTTCCAGCCTATATTCTCCTCGCCTTTGAAGCTTGTGTTTCATCATGTATCTCCACATCAATGAACCTCCTGTATGAACCTTTTTGCCACTGGATAAGCTCTTTGGCAGTATTTGGCTTTAAGAAATTGACTCTATAACGATACTCTAGACCTGAAATTCCACCATTGTTGTATTGTAAAGAAGTGCAAATGTCTGACAGTCTTCTGATCCCTACCCCACCTTCTATGTATGGGAAGCTCATTGTGTCAAGAGATGCCCAGTGATATTTCCTTCTATTTTGATCCCTTCCCCAGTAAAAACCAGTAATGATAGTCTCAATGTATTTAATAGTAGTACTGGGGGGAGATAGGGCAGCCATAGTATGAATAGGTATAGATTGCAAGGCATGTTTGATCAATGTAATTCTGCCCCCAAAACTAAGTAGTCTTACCTGCCAGCCACACACTCTTTTGGAAACCTTCTCCACTAAATAAGAATAGTAAATAATCCTTTGTCTACCAATATAAAGAGGACATCCTAGATACGTAATAGGGTTGTTTTTCTGTGTAAAAGTAGTCACTTCTTTAATGGTATGGATGATATCTTGTGTTGTATTATCAGGAACCATAAAATGACTGTTTGCTTTGTTAATAAGCTGGCCAGAGGTACTTTCATATTCCCCTAATTTGTCCATAATAAGCTTCAGGGAATGTCTATCAGTAGATGCAAAAATAATAACATCATCAGCAAAACTTAAGTGATTAATCTGGGGTCCTCTAATTTCCATAAAGAAACCTCTGTAATATATATTCTGATGTAGGGAATTAAGCATCCTAGTTAATACTTCTGCTCCTAAAATAAATAGGGCAGGGGATAAAGGGTCTCCTTGCTTAAGTCCTCTAGTGGAATGAAAGAAACCATGTCGATGCCCATTAATGATTATAGAATACCAATTGTTACTCATAATTCTCCACACTAAATCAATGAATAACTCCCCAAAACCAAATCTCCTAAGTGTCAAACATGTAAATGACCAAGACACTCTATCATATGCCTTGGTCATGTCAAGTTTGATTACAATATTACTTCCTATATATGGTTTTTTAATACCATGAGTAATCTCTTGAGCAAGCATTATACTTTCAGTAATACGTCTACCTCTTACAAACCCGGACTGATTGTCTGATAATAATAGAGGCAGAATAGTAGCCAATCTCATACTCAAAATCTTAGAAACTATCTTGTTAGAGAAATTACTACGGCTGATAGGTCTAAGATCAGTGAATTTTGTAGGCTGTTTTATTTTTGGTAGAAAAACCAAACATGCATGAGACATGAACTTAGGCATGATGTTACCACAAAAGAAAGATTGTACAGCTGCTAGTATATCTTCTTTAATGATACCCCAACAAACTTGATAAAATTTACCTCCAATACCATCAGGCCCTGCTGCTGAGTTTGGGTTCATTGCAAACACAACTTGTCTGAGTTCCTCCATATTAGGAATTGCTTGCAACATCTCATTCTGTTCAGGAGTGACTATTGTAGGAATATTCTGGAGAATTCTGTCATCTATTCTCTCATTCTGGCCTTTAAAAATGTTCTGATAATAATCACATACTGCCTGTGCTATTTGCTCCTCACCTTGTATCCACTCCTCATTATCATTATAAATCTTATGCAAAAATAACTTCCTTCTTCTACCTCTCATCAAAGAATGAAAATATTTGGTATTGGCATCACCATCCTTAAACCATTATAATTGAGTCTTTTGTTTAAGGATAGATTCTTCCGTTTTCAAATACCTAATATAATTTGCATTCATCTGATGAAGTTTCTGTCTACTATCTTCATTGTTGTTTGTCATAAGTTCCTCCTCTGAGTGCCTGATATTTTCCTCAAACTCCTTAACCTCATTAAAGATATCACCATACTCTTTCTTAGACCATTTGCTAAGAGTACATGTTACTCTCTTCATTTTCTGATGCAGTCTCCACATTGGATTACCATTGACACCCTTTTCTCAACACTGTTGTATTGTTTTTAAAAAAGTGTCATTGTCAACCCAAAAATGTAAAAACTTGAAATATTTGATGTGGCTTTCAATATCCTTAGTCATTTCCATCAACAAGTGACTATGATCAGAACGAACAGAAGATAAAGTCTCAATAGTAGTTTGAGGCATAACCTCTAACCATTTATCATTAACCATAGACCTATCTAGCCTCTTCCAAACTCTAGCTTCTGCATTCCTTTGATTACACCAAGTGAAAGGAAGCCTTGTGTATCCTAAATCAGTTAATCCACAAGCCTCTATCACTCCAATAAATTCAAAACTCTTATTCATATTGTAAGGTATTCCCCAAGCTTCTCCTCTATAGATGTGATGACATTGAAATCACCAATTGTACACCAAGGTACTTCCATATTAGCATAAAACAAGAGTCTGTCCCATAAAGATCTCCTCATGTATTCTTTACATTTAGCATATATAAAAGACATCATGAAATTTCCAGACAAATCTGTGTGATGAAATGTTATAGTAATATGTTGATCATGTGTTTCCATAATACTTCCAGTGACCTCATTAGACCAAAATATCCAAATTTTCCCATTATCATTACTAACTGCATAATCCATCTGTAATTGTCTTCTCACTATATCTATATGAGAGTTATTAGCAAATGGTTCCAGAATAGCAATAATAGATAGATGATGAAGTTTCTTGAGAGTTTGAAGCCTTTCCGGGGATCCTTTGGTATTGATACTCCTAGCATTCCAACACAGCCTTAATCATTAATAACCTTTTGATTTGGACCTGGTCATGGGCCTGCTAGAGTTGTCAGACAAGCTGGGAATAGACTGATGAGGGTGGTTTCTAGTTTGCTTCCTTCCTCTTGGGGATAAACCCTGTTGTTCAGTCATTCTTTGAACATCAGAATACTTATCCCGGAAAGTAGAACTAACAACCTGATCAGTATGTTTCATGGTGTCCTCTCCATCCTCATCAGAACCATCCATAGATTAGTTATCAGGATCAAGGTCATCCTCAGAATTAAGAACCCCATTATCATGAGGAATCACCTAAGCCTTATTACCTTTATTGACAACCTGATCAGCTATAGTTGGCATATTATGATCTTGATGAGAGAATGGTTCTTCAATTTGTTTGTCTGCAGCTATAACATCTGATTCTTTACCAATATTCTGCTGCAGTCTCTTTTTGATAGCCTCTCTTTTCTTTTTACTCAATCTGTCACCAGATTTATTATTAAATCTGCCCTGTTGTTGCCCTGTATCTGTAACTTGTTGAGTGCCAGTTTGCTATTGATTAGTTATAGGGATAGCAGGGGCTCTATAGACTCCACTAGGGTCACTATCCACTTCCTCATGTCTAGCATGAGTCAGTTCCCCCCTCCCTTTTGAGACCCCTTCCTGCAAGTTAGTAGGTGCCACCTGACCCTTCCCATCCACACCTCCAACAGCTACCTCAACAATAATATTGTCAACATTACTAATGGGGTTAGGGGATGGGAGCATTAAGTCAATACCTGTAACAACTTGTCTTGTAGATACTTCTTGTCTTATATTAATCTGAGTTACCTGTGCAAAACTTTTATCCTCCTATACAGGTTTGTTAATGTTGTCCTGTCCAATGTTTGCTGATTTTCTATTATATTCATCCCGGACTTGCCTTTGAGCTATAGTTGTCTGAGGTCTGCTATCACTTTTATTGCCTTTGTATTTGTCCAGAACCTCTAAACTAGGTGATGACTCCTACATATCAAGATTAATATATGTATTTTGTGTAGGAATAGTAGTTATACATGCCTGTTTGGTGGACTAGTCTGCTTGTTTGGTATGGTCTCTAGGTGCTTGTGGTTGATTATTGTTCCTTCTCCTTTGTGTTTGCCATTGATCATCCTGTTGATACTACATGTGCTCCTGATCTCTTTGATGCTTATTATGTTGATTATTATCTTCATGCTGCTCACTTTATTTGTGACCTTTAGATTGTTGTGGATTATTATCCTTATCTTTATTATGTTTGTTCCTCACATTCTCCAACTCCTTTTTCTTTTTGTCCTCATCTCTTTGCCTTATGGTACAATCACTCTCCAAGTGTCCTTGATGCTTACAGTAAAAACAATAATCCGGAATGTTATCATACTCTATTTTCTTCCATCTCCAATCAGTGATATCCTCCCCTACATAACCCATCCAAATGTAAGGGGGTCTCTTTTCAATAAGATCAAATTGGACCTTCACCCTTGCTTGACTACCCCAGTCTTTTTAATAGATGTAGAATCCAAGTATAAAACCTTACCAATAGGTGAAAGCAATCCAGAAACAAAGTCCTTATTATAACAATGCCAAGGTAGCTCAGGTAATGAAACCCAAATAGGGACTATAGGCGTTTCTTCAGCCGGTTTAAAATTAGGAGTCCACACTTGAATTCTCATTACCTGCCTTGCTATACTCATCCTTTGCTTAGTCCAAACCATATTATAATCCATCTCATTATCAAGATCAATGTATACATGTCTAGAATTAAAATGGGCAATTTTAACTCCCCCAGATAGTTGAGTTTGTAGAATGAAATTATTCCTAATAAGCTCCACTTTAGGCATGCAAGTGGCTGCTAAATCTTTCAAGACCTCTTTTTTCACATACAACACTGTAGGCAGACCCTGTATAGTGGTAATTTCAGGTGTTTTCAATGTAATGGAAACATCACATTTGGCCTGATTATACCTAAGTCTATCAGCATAAGTTTGTACAACTTTATAGGGGGCAGGAGCAACTAATGGATCAGTTTTGGGAAGATTAGGAACGTTACCAGAAGGACGATCATTTCTAACATTATTTGCATTAACTTTCTGAACTGATTTATCAAAATTACTAGAAATTCTAAGAAAATTCTCTTGATAAACCTGTTGTTGATCAGTTCTAAAGCTAGCCAACCGTATTACTTTTCCTTTGTTCTTTAGCAACCCAAATTTGCTCATTCACCTTTCTACGTTGTTCATTACCAGAATTTATAGGAACTTGACTCGCAGGAATCACAGGAGTATGAGATTTATCAGTATGATGTCTACCTGTGTTCTTACTTTGATTCTTGATAACTTGTTCATCCATATGAGAAGTACTCGATTGGCCCAAATCTTGAACATGTTGAATTCCTTCTTTATGCTGAATTTCAATTTCCTCTTCGTATTGAATATTTTCCAAATTCATCACCGGAATCCTTGCATAATCGCCAGCGCCGACAACTCCACCTTGAGATGAGCTTGGAGCTTCAATATTATGACCTCTACGACCATTATGACAATCCCTAATATCAGAATCATCACGAAACACCTCTATATTGCTTCCATTTTGGTGGCGCCTTTGGGACGAATCGCCCGTCTCCTTCGCCTGTGTATTGCGCTCAACTGGGACGGTGAAATCATGTGGGTTTTGACTATTATATCGACTTGGGAACTGGGAATCTTTTTCGCCTGCCCCTTTTCCTTGAATTTGACACGAATCTTCCATGGATATATGAGTTCGAGTGCCATCTAATTCCCTTTCCATAGTAGTATGAATCGACTTTTCTCTCACCTGCGAGGAGTTGTAGGATAAAGCTGAAGACGATTCTGGTAACAGAGGATGTATATTTGGCGTGGGCATCACTGTAGAAGGATCTGCTGGCCTAAATCGATCATCTGGCAGTGTTTTTTCCATTCTATTGATGCTGAAACTTTGTGAATTCAGCCGAGATAGCTAATTTCTTGAAGAATTCTTAGAGAGAAAATTTTTAAAGAGAGAAAAAATTCAAGTATTCGAGGCACGGGTTTAGGGTTTTGCCTCGTATATTTAATAAAATGTTATTTTCAGCATGCTCATAATTAATTCGGAGAAGGGCCTAAAATGCCCCTTAAGTATACGAATTGGTATAAAGTTATTCTCCATCCACCTATTGGCCCTAAAATACCTCTGACGTCCACCTTTCGGTTCAAAAATACCCTTATATCTAACGGATCATAGTCATTAGGTGGATGGATGGTAATATTGTACCAAATCTCAGGTTAAGAGCATATAGGCCCTTTTCCGTAGAAAAATAATTTGAAATTACTTAATATATAAGGTCACATGATTGACTTGATTTTGAATTTCATAGTAAATTTAAAATTATAAAAAGGTTAGGCATCTACTCTATACACTACTCCCTCCCCGACCCTTTACTTCCTATCTCTTCCATTTTTTTTCTAATTGGATCTTGGCCACCATTTTAATTTTTTTTATTTAATTTATGACAAACAAGAGAGAAGAAAGGAGGAAAATAATGATGCATTCATATAGAAATAATTAGTTCAATAAAAGATGACTTAATTAAGCAAATATGTACAAATATTACATTTTTCTTTTGTGTGTACCCAAAATTAAAAATAAAAGAATAAAAATAATCGTTTCTCTTATCCCCACCCTTATCCCATCATGACAATGATACTAATTAAAAGAATATAAATATGCGAGTTAATTTCAAGTTTGAGTCCCGGATATCCTAATTAAGAATAAGAGATTAAAAAAAATGAATAAAAGAGAAAATGAACAAGACATTTGGATAATTGAGAGAAATTGTTATATTAATGAAAAAAATAACTTTTTTAGATGGACAATAAGTCAGGGTAAGTATGGATTTTAGTTGGATCCCCATTTATGAGTTGGGTTACGTTATAATAAATTGGGGTTGATTTAAAATAGGTCAATAGGAAGATATCTTGAAATCAATTATTTTTTCAATATTATTTTCAAGTGTATCGGGTCAAAATATGAATCATAAGTGGTTTTATAGAAAAATAGAATTTTTAAAAATATCATTTTTATTATTTATTTGAGAATGATTTAAATTTGGACCAATCACATTAAGCAATATAATAAATAAATATTTAATAATTTTACTTTAAGGGACCTATTAAAAATAAGGGCAAATATGAGTCAAAGGATTAACATCGAGGGTATTTTTGAGCCGAAAGATGGATGTCATGGGTATTTTAGGGCCGATAGGTGAATGGAGGGTAATTTTATACCACTTCAAATACTTGAGGGGCATTTTAGACCCTTCTCCGTAATTAACTCCCCTGTCTATTTAATAATTAAGTGAGCATAGTAATTATTTTGATTAAAATCAAAATTGTTTTAAATAATGATCTACTCTTAATTAAATATTGTAAAGAAGATAAATAAATTTTGCATCGGGATAATTTTCTTTGCGACTTAGAATCAACTAATAAATTGTTTTCTACAGGCTGTTTATAGATTTTATAAGAACTATTTCAAATCATTTTTGCTCACATGTACAATTATATTTCTACCTCTTTGAATTAAATTAATATATTGTTATAATGTTTGTTTGTGCACACACAATTCTGCCTAGACCTTCTACTACTTATTTGTGTTTGCAAGCATGCTATTAACTAAATTAGAGGCCAATTTGAGAAGTTGGGATGCAAATCACATTTTAGGATACTAGTTTTATGATTTCTTGTAGATCTCTTTAAGCTCTAAAATAATGAATGAACTTAGAAAAGGGAGGGTAGGGGTATTTAGGCTCTTATTACAAATTATGTAAGTTGACTCGAGCAGAGAAAATGACAAACCTTGATTTGTCTTAACACACCGAATAAGCCGAGCGTTAATCCAAGAAGGGACAATATAATTTAGGTTTCGTTTTTTTCTTTTATTTTCCTTTTGTTGTTTACATTTGTTTGGGATAGTTATTTAATAAAAAAATGCACCTATATTTAATTGTGTACTTTTTGTCTCCTTGCTTATCTTCTCTTAATTGTTTTTATGTTAATTATTTGTAATAAATGCTATCAATTTGTACCTATTTTATCGTTTAGTTTAAGTTAATTAATAAACAAACCAACCTTGTTTTCCACTTGCTTAACCCCACATAAAATATATGAGATATAGTTAGGACCCACATTTGTGAACCTCGAAGGATGCTTACCACCTTCCTCTCGAGGTAACTTGAACTCTTACCCAAATCACTAGTTTCATCGACCTTAAATAAAATTAGTTTGGTCAGTAGGTGCCCTACGCGCCTTTAATTCATTATGTGGTGACTCTCTTCTTTAAATATAAACCTAAAAGAGAGGTCAAGTCATTGCATCAAAACCTGTTTTTCCCAAATTGGAGCGTGACAACAAAATTTTAAGTTAACTGAGAAAGAATAAAGAATAATTTTGCTCTAAATATTTGAGATATGATGGAGGCTATGTCTCTCGATTTGATAAAATCAAGCGGTGTCGCAGCTGAACAGTTAAACACACTCGGACAACTTGTCTGTGCAGTGTCTAAAATTTTGTGTGATGAAAATCCTTTGTGCATTGGAGAAGATTATGTAGAGATTCTTGTGAAAGATTTTTAATCCTACCATAAGGAATGTGTAACACCCCGGAAATTCTATGACTTAAGTTAGAGCCTCACCTTATGAATAATGACTTAAAAATAGTCAAAATGATGTTTATAAACCTAAACTAATGTAATTGACTTGGTTTGGAAGAGTAAAAGTCTAAATGTCAAGAAACAACCACGACGTTCGGAAACTAGAGAAGAATGTGTTCTAGTGTGTCCTTAGGTTTTGGGCAGCTTTGGGAGTGTCGTATGATGGTATAATCTGGTAAAAAGGTTTAAAATAGGTAAATATATGTTCCTAGGGTCAAAACTTTCGAATACGAAGCCCTGGGACAACCCTAAGGGGCCCCGAGGAGGACCCCAACCTTGGCCAAGCAAGCTGCCAAGGCAGCTTGCAAGTTGTGCATAGAGGGAATGAGGGCGCGTCATACACTTGCTCCCCAAGGAGAAAAATTTCAGTTCATGACGTGGTTGTGTCGCAAACTCTAATGTCTCGAAATTTAATTCCAAATATCTTCAGGGAACAGCTCTGCGTCGCGGACTTATTCCGCGATGAAAATGCAAAAATTCAGAAATCTATTTTTACTTCATTAAAGAGTACAATTAAGTGAGGCGTATTTAGGGTACTTTAGGGGATGTGTATATAATGATTTTTAAGTCAATTTACCTCACTTTTATTACTCAAACACAAAACCTCAAAGATCTATACCTAAAGTTCCTTCTTCTCTCTACGCTCTCTCTCTCCCTTCTCAAGAACTCCATTAAAGAAGATTGGAACTTCAAGAAGAAGACCAACTCTCTAAGGTTTCAACTCAGATTTTCGTAGTTAATTCATCTATAAGGTATGGTTTCTTATCACTCTTGGGATTCCTTTCCCCAAGAGGCCCCTTCAAGATGAATTTTAAAATCTCCAATTTCTAGGTTTTAATCCAAAAACGTGGGTCTTCTTTCTAAAGTGAAATTGATGTTATAAACTGACTTTGATTGATGTTATATGAACAATTATGGATGAATTTATGTTGTATTGGTGGTTTCTTGCAGAATTCCCCATGAGACCCATGTTTCCTTCTTTTCCTAATTCTAACCCTAGTTTGTGTTGGATATTGATTGAAGGCTATGAATTGAATGTGATTTTATGTAATTCATGTTTGTATGATGATTCTACCCTAGGTTATGTATAATTTCTATGAAATTAAGGTTGAGTCTATGAATGAAGCCTTGAAGGCAATGAAGGGAATATATATGTCAATTGCTTATATTGATGTTGATTATGTTATTACTTCATGAATGACCTTGTATTATGTATTGGTTATGAATTGCTTAGTAATTGAAGTATGGATGTCCCACGAAGGGCAAGAAGGTGTGAAGGTTGGTTCTTCTTTGAACACAAGTATGAAAGGTGAATTACTTGGATTGTAAAGATGCTATACCTAATGTGTTATTGTGGTGTTGATGATCTAGTTTCCTCATCCTTAACCCTCTACACTTGAATTAGCTATGAAGTATGTATGTATATTACGGTATGATTGCTATATGATTGAAAGGTAGTTCTCATGATTGTAGTGTAATGTAAAGTGAAAGATTTACTCACTTGCTAAGTGTCTCAAAAGTTAAAGGATTGTTACTCACTTATGAACACATATGAGCTATTATGGTAAGATATCTACATAAGAGTCTAGTAAAGGCTAATGTGAACTTATGTGATGACTAAAGATGATTACTAAAGGGAATTAGATGCTTAGCACCGAAAGGGCATGCAAATGAGATGGGGGTCTCACGTTTAGTAAGTACGGCTCCCCACATGGGTTTTCTCACGTTTAGCAAGTCTGAATTATCTACGGTATGTGTTGTCTCATGAGATGGAAACCCCCACGTTTAGTAAGTTAGGGTNCTCACGTTTAGCAAGTCTGAATTATCTACGGTATGTGTTGTCTCATGATATGGAAACCCTCACGTTTAGTAAGTTAGGGTTTCTAGAAGCAATCTCCTTGACCCTTAACTATGTGCCCACATGGGACTCTAGTTTAGTGGATCCACCTAGATAGCTATGTACGAATGGTTACACCCTAGGCAAGTGTTAACCCTCTCTTTTCGGTGTGGGAGTAGAACACCGGATTCCATGTAGCTCTCATGGTCTATGTCATTTATTGCAATATTTCCCTAATGTAAAAGTAAATGAAGGTATGAAAGGTGTGAATTCTTACTAGGGCTTTCTTAAGGGTTTCTACATAGTGTAAGGGAGGGTATGGGACTTCTTTTGCACATTGCACTTGTGGGATCCTAAGAGATGGTTGTAGTACTGTTCCCTTATGATTTCGATTATTATGACTTATGTATGTTGAAGCTATGTTATGTATGATCATTATGAATGTGGTAAGTTATGATGAAATATGATCTTATGAATGTATGCATGAAGTAGGTTGCTTAATGTGATACTTGGCTTTGAATAGGGTTATGGGGTTCTATTCTTTGCATTGCAGTAGTATTGCTTGGGCTGTCTACATGTTGGGATGATATTATCTTGGTTTGGACTATGATACTTAATTTGTGTGCATATTGGGTTTACTTGGCAAAAAACATGTTTTGAATAAAATGTCCTTTTATGCATGTTTCAATGGTTTTTATGCATAGTAGCCATACTTAGTACGTGTGTTGTACTAACCCATATTTTCTCCCTTTTCCCAAACAGTTAGGTTCGGGTCGTTGAGGATTCAAGTTTACTTCTCAAGACACTTGGAGTTGATTCCCCAAGTTGGTGAGTCCTCAAGTCCGAGGACAAGACCCTATGATCTAGCTTGTATGTTTAGTTCTTTGCTTATGTTGAAAGACATTGTTGTACTTCCTATTTTCAAGACTTCTTATTGATGTAAGGGCTAAGTCCCATTTTCGATACTTCTATGTCTAGATGGTGCATTGTGACGAAGTTATATTCTATTTTTCATATATGAAGTGAAGTTGAACTTCCAAAGTAAAAGATTTAAATTTTTCGTGATTTTATTCTATGATACATGTTATGATGAATGCTAAAGGGTTGTATAAGACCTCTTTGAGGTCGAATACGCCGGTAACGACTAGGGGGTGCTCTCGGGTCATTACAAACTTGGTATCAGAGCATAAGGTTGAGAATAATGTAGGATTCATGTCACAAGATACCACGTCGAGTAGAGTCTTGTTCATGGGTGTGAAATGCGCCACACTTATGAATGAGAGGCTACGAGATGCTTAGGAACTTTCACTTTTTTGTTATTCCATAGTCGTGTCTAAGAGTCTTAACTCTATGTAGTCCTTTTCCTCTAATCTTTCTCTTGTGCTTATAGGCAATGAATACAAGAAGGAACAACACAAGGAGGGCTGGTGAAGAGAATGTGAATGAGGTGGTTCCCCCTCAAGCTCCTAAAAAATCCTCAAGTTCCTATTGAAGAAGGGGCTATGTCTAATGTTAAGATAAGGTCGGCTATTCATAATTTGACTCAAATGTTGGCCACTCAAGTTGCAAGGGATGCTAGGGTGCAAGTGAACCCCAATGCTAGCACTACCGCTTCTAGGATAAAGGATTTCACAAGGATGAATCCCCCTACTTTCTTTGGCTCCAAAGTGGAAGAAGATCCTCAAGGGTTTATTGATGAAGGGTTTAAGGTTCTAGAGGCAATGGGTGTGTCTTCTCAAGAAAAGGTGGAGTTAGTTGCCTATCAACTCAAAGATGTGGCACAAGTGTGGTATGAACAATGGAAGGAGGGGAGACCTATTAGAGAGGGTCCGATAAGTTGGGCTACATTCAAGATGGCTTTGCTTGATAGGTTTTTCCCCTTGCAACTAAGGGAGAGAAAAATGCAAGAATTCATCAACCTCCGTCAAGGGGGTATGAGTGTGAAGAAGTATGGCCTCAAGTTCACCCAATTGTCCAAGCATGCTCCTACTTTGGTGTTGGACTCTAGAGCTACAATGAACAAATTTGTTATGGGTGTATTCGATCTTGTGGTGAATGAATGTAGGTCGGCTATGCTAATCCTAAGCATGGACATTTCTCGCCTTTTGGTTCATGCGGAGCAAATTGAGGAGCAAAAGCTTAAGCAAGTTGGTAGAGAATTGAAGAGGTCAAGGACCGATGATGGAAATTCTTCTAAGGTTAGGTTTGAAATCCAAGATAAGCAAAAGTTCAAAAAGAGGTTTTCCAACCAAGGTCCTCCTAACACTCCAAGGGTCAACAAAGGTAAAGTGTCTACCCCCAAGCCTCAAGAAGCAAGAGGTGGTGGTCCTTATGTTGAGAAGCCTATTTGTACAAAGTGTGGTCGAAAACATGAAGGCAAGTGCCTAGTTGGGACGGGTAATTACTATGGCTGTGGTAAGACCTGCCACATGACGAGGGACTGCCCTATGCTAAAGGCTCAAGGAAGGGAAAATGCTCAAGCACAAGCAAGTGGCCCAAATACCGATGCTCCTAAGCAGAATCGCTTCTATGCTCTCCAATCACTAGGTGATCAAGAGAGCTCTCCGGATGTTGTGACCGGTATGTTGCAAGTATTTTCAATAAATGTTTATGCATTGTTGGATCCCGGTGCCAATTTATCTTTTGTAACCCCTTTAGTGGCCATGAAGTTTAATATGTTTCCCGATGTCTTAGATAAACCCTTTTCGGTTTCTACCCCGGTGGGTGATTCCATAGTTGTTAAAAGAGTCTATAGGGGTTGTCCCATATCTTTTCCCAATAGAGTCACGTTGGTTGATTTGGTGGAACTTGATATGTTAGACTTTGATGTTATATTGTGGATGGATTGGCTTCATGCTTGTTTTGCGTCCATAGATTGTAGGACCCGAATTGTGAAGTTTCAATTTCCTAATGAACCCATTTTAGAATGGAAGGAAGGAAATTCCGTTCCTAGGGGAAGGATCATTTCATGTCTAAAAGCTTGTAAGTTGATTTCTAAGGGTTGTCTCTATCATATTGTGAGGGTCAAGGATCTTGAGTCCGAGATTCCTCCTTTGGAGCCGGTCCCCGTAGTGAAGGATTTTCCAAAAGTCTTTCCTGATGACTTACTCGGGATTCCTCCCGTACGGGAATTTTGGCATAGATTTATTATCGGATACGCAACCCATTTCAATCCCTCCTTACCGGATGGCCCCGGTCGAGTTGAAGGAATTAAAATCTCAATTAAAAGATTTGTTGGATAAGGGTTTCATCCAACCTAGTAGATCTCCTTGGGGTGCACCGGTGTTATTTGTGAAGAATAAGGATGGATCTCTTTGTATGTGTATTGATTACCGACAGTTAAATAAAGTGACCATTAAGAACAAGTACCCACTCCCTAGGATTGATGACTTATTTGATCAACTTCAAGGAGCGAGTTACTTTTCAAAAATTGATTTGAGGTTAGGTTATCACCAACTTAGGGTGAGAGGTGTCGATGTTCCGAAAACAGCCTTCCGAACAAAATATGGTCATTTTGAGTTCTTAGTGATGTCCTTTGGTCTTACAAATGCCCTGGCGGCTTTCATGGACCTTATGAATCGTGTGTTTAGAAATTTTCTAGACTCATTTGTTATTTTCTTTATTGATGACATCTTGATATACTCTAAAAGTGAGGATGATCACATGAATCATTTGAGGATAGTATTGCAAGCCCTCAAAGATCACCAACTCTATGCTAAGTTTAGCAAGTGCGAGTTTTGGCTAAGATTGGTTGCTTTCCTTTGTCACATTGTTTCTAGTGAGGGTATAGAAGTTGATCCAAAGAAAATCGATGCGGTCAAAAGTTGGCCTAGACCTTTGAATCCTTCCGACATCCGAAGCATTTTGGGTTTGGCCGGTTATTACCGGAGGTTTGATGAGGGATTTTCATCTATTGCATCTCCATTAACAGCCTTAACTCAAAAGAAGTCCAAGTTCTAATGGTCGAAATCTTATGAAAAGAGCTTCCAATTGTTGAAAGATAAGCTCACCTCTGCTTCGATTTTGATCTTACCGGAGGGCACTGAAGGGTTTGTAGTATATTGTGACACTTCCCGAGTGGGTTTGGATTGTTTCCTCATGCAGCATGGTAAGGTTATAGCTTATGCCTCGAGACAACTCAAGGTGCATGAGAAGAATTATCCAACTCATGGCCTTGAGTTAGCGGCCGTAGTCTATGCTTTAAAGATTTGGAGACACTATCTCTATGGAGTACATGTGGATGTGCTTACCGACCACAAGAGTCTTCAATATGTTTTTATCCAAAAAGAATTGAATCTCCGACAAAGGAGGTGGTTGGAACACTTAAAAGATTATGATATGAATGTCCTTTACCACCCCGGAAAAGCAAATGTGGTTGTTGATGCTTTGAGTCGTATATCTATAGGTAGTGTGTCACATGTGGAAGAAGAGAAAAGGGAGTTAGCCCGTGATGTACATAGGCTACCCTGGTTAGGTGTCTGACTTGAAGATTCCCCAAAATGAGGTGTCATGGACCGTATAATTCTGAGTCATTGGTCGTTGTTGACGTGAAGTCTGAGCAACATCTTGACCCTATTTTGATGGAACTAAAAGAGTCGGTTCTCAACAAAGCAATAGAAACTTTCTCACAAGGAGAAGATGGGGTGGTTAGGCACCAAGGAAGATTATGTGTGTTGGATATGGATGGTCTAAGAGAGACAATCTTAGAGGAGGCCCATGGATCCCGATACTCCATCCATCCGGGAGCCACCAAAATGTATCGCGACTTACGTGATATTTATTTGTGGAATGGAATGAAAAGAGACATAGCAGATTTTGTGGCTAGGTGCTCAAATTGCCAACAAGTCAAAGCCGAGCACCAAGGACCGGGAGGTCTAACTCAAGATATTGATACCCCCACTTGGAAGTGGGAAGAGATCAATATGGATTTCGTGGTAGGTTTGCCTCAAACCCGTAGGCAACATGATTCCATTTGGGTCATTATGGATAGATTGACTAAATCAGCCCATTTCCTTCCCGTTAAGGTTTCTTATTCGACGGAAGATTATGCTAAGTTGTACATTAAGGAGATTGTGAAATTTCATAGGGCCCCGTTGTCGATTATTTCGAATAGAGGTGCCCAATTTACTTCCCATTTTTAGAGGTCTTTCCAAAGTGGGCTTGGTACTCAAGTGAAACTTAATACCGCATTTCACCCTTAAATGGATGGTCAAGCGGAACGCACCATCCAAACCCTAGAGGACATGTTGAGAGCGTGTGTCATTGACTTCAAAGGTAATTGGGATGACCACCTACCTTTAATAGAATTTTCCTACAACAATAGCTACCACTCGAATATTGCTATGGCACCCTTTGAAGCACTTTATGGTATAAGGCATCGATCTCCGGTTGGGTGGTTTAAAGTAGGTGAATATTCTCTTCTTGGTCCCGAGGTAGTCTATGAGGCTACGGAAAAAGTTCAACTTATAAGGGATAGGTTGAAAACGGCTCATAGTCAGCAAAATTCTTATGCCGATAATAGAAAGAGATATCTTAAATTTTAAGTAGGTTATTGGGTCTACTTAAAAATCTCACCCATGAAAGGGGTGATGAGGTTTGGTAAGAAGGGGAAGCTTAGCCCCCGGTATGTTGGGCCTTATGAGATCTTGAAGCGTGTCGGAAAGGTAGCTTATGAGTTGAAATTGCCCATCGAATTGGCCCCGGTTCACCCGGTGTTCCATATTTCTATGTTAAAGAAGTGTATAGGTGACCCAGTGTCCATTCTCCCTCTAGAAGGTTTAGGGGTGAATGAGAACCTTTCTTATGAAGAGGTTCCGGTCAAAATCCTAGATCGTCAAGTTAAGAAGTTGAGGAATAAAAAGGTTGCCTCCATAAAAGTCCTATGGAGAAACCACCTAATTGAGGGTGCAACATGGGAGGCCGAGGCTGACATGAAGTCCCGCTACCCTCATCTTTTTCCTCCTACTCCTAGCCATAGTTGAGGTTAGTAGTCTCTCTTAATTTGGTATAAATTAAAAAATCATGTGTGTTGATAATTATGACATGATTTCCTTTTTATGTGCATATTTTTGTGAAAATTCATGCTTAATGTGTATTTAGAGTTTTCATGGAATTTTGTTTCTCATGGTTGATATTGCACCCATAGATGTTGTGTGATGTTTTCTTCATGAAAGTTGTAATAAGCATGCTTGATGTTGTCTTGTTAAAGAAATGTCTTGTTGAATGCTTAAGATATATGTTTATGCTCATTGAATATGGAGAAGGTAGTTCCTCCTATACTTATGTGAAGTAAAAATTTTTGAGCATAGTGATGTTGTGGATTAAATTCGTATATGATATAATGATATGATGTTGTTGATGTGACTGGTTGTTGTGTTGCTGGTTTGAGTCCTTGTCTCCCTAAAAAGAAGTCCAAGTGACATTCGGGGACGAATGTTTCTAAGGGGGCGATATTGTAACACTCCGGAAATTGTATGACTTAAGTTAGAGCCTCACCTTATGAATAATGACATAAAAATAGTCAAAATGATGTTTAAAACCTAAACTAATGTAATTGACTTGGTTTGGAAGAGTAAAAGTCTAAACGTCAGGAAACGACCACGACGTCCGAAAACTAAACAAAAATGTATTCTAGTTTGTCCTTAGGTTTTGGGTAGATTTGGGAGTGTCATATGATGGTATAATCTGGTAAAAAGGTTTAAAATAGGTAAAAATATGTTCCTAGGGTCAAAACGTTCGAATACGACGCCCTAGGGCCACCCTAAGGGGCCCCGAAGAGGACCTCAACCCTGGTCAAGCAAGTTGCCAAGGTAGCTTGCAAGTTGTGCATAGAGGGAATGAGGTCGCGTCGCGCACTTGCTCCTCCAAGGAGAAAATTTTCAGTTTGCGACGCGGTCGTGTCGCGGACTCTACTCTCTCGAAATTTAATTTCAAATATCTTTAAGGAACAGCTCCGTGACGAAAATGTAGAAATTCATAAATCTATTTTTACTTCATTAAAAGTTCAATTAAGTGAGGGGTATTTAGGGTACTTTAGGGGATGTATATATAATGATTTTTAAGTCAATTTACCTCACTTTTATCACTGAAACACAAAACCCCAAAGATCTAAACCTAAAGTTCCTCCTTCTCTCTACTCTCTCTCTCTCCCTTCTCAAGAACTCCATTGAAGAAGATTGGAACTTCAAGAAGAAGACCAACTCTCCAAGGTTTCAACTCGGATTTTCGTGGTTAATTCATCTATAAGGTATGTTTTCTTATCACTCTTGGGATTCCTAGAATTTTAAAATCTCCAATTTCTAGGTTTCAATCCAAAAATGTGGGTCTTCTTTCTAAAGTGAAATTGATGTCATAAACTGACTTTGATTGATGTTATATGAACAATTATGGATGAATTTATGTTCTATTCGTGATTTCTTGAAGAATTCCCCATGAGACCCATGGTTCTCCTTCTTTTCCTAATTCTAACCCTAGTTTGTGTTGGATATTGATTGAAGGCTATGAATGTGATGTTATGTAATTCATGTTTGTATGATGATTCTACCCTAGGTTATGTATAATTTCTATGAAATTTGGGTTGAGTCTTTGAATGAAGCCTTGAAGGCAATGAAGGAAATATATATGTCAATTGCTTATATTGATGTTGATTATGTTATTACTTCATGAATTACTTTGTATTATGTATTGGTTATGAATTGCTTGGTAATTGAAGTATGGATGTCCCACGAAAGGCAAGAAGGTGTGAAGGTTGGTTCTTCTTTGCACTCAAGTATGAAAGGTGAATTACTTAGATTGTAATGATGTTATACCTAATGTGTTATTGTGGTGTTGATGACCTAGTTTCCTCATCCTTAACCCTCTACACTTGAAATAGCTATGAAGTATGTATGTATAGTATGGTATGATTGCTATATGATTGAAAGGTAGTTCTCATGATTAAAGTGAAAGGTTTACTCACTTGCTAAGTGTCTCAAAAGTGCAAGGATTGTTACTCACTTATGAACACATATGAGCTATTATGGTAAGATGTCTACATAAGAATCTAGAAAAGACTAATGTGAACTTATGTGATGACTAAAGATGATTACAAAAGTGAATTAGATGCTTAGCACCGAAAGGGCATGTAAATGAGATGCGGGTCTCACGTTTAGTAAGTCCGGCTCCCCACATGGGTTTCCTCAGGTTTAGAAGTCCGGATTACCTACGGTATGTGTTGTCTCATGAGATGGAAACACCCACGTTTAGTAAGTTAGGGTTTCTAGAAGCAATCTCCTTGACCCTTAACTATGTGCCCACATGGGACTTTAGTTTAGTGGATCCACCTAGATAGCTATGTACGAATGGTTCCACCCTAGGCAAGTGTTAACCCTCTCTTTTCAGTGTGGGAGTAGAACACCGGATTTTATGTAGCTCTCATGGTCTATGTCGGTTATTGTAATATTTCCCTAATGTAAAAGTAAATGAAGGTATGAAAGGTGTGAATTCTTACTAGGGCTTTCTTAAGGGTTTCTACATAGTGTAAGGGAGGGTATGGGACTTCTCTTGCACATTGCACTTGTGGGATCCTAAGAGATGGTTGTAGTATTGTTCTCTTATGATTTCGATTATTATGACTTATGTATGTTGAAGCTATGTTATGTATGATCATTATGAATGTGGTAAGTTATGATGAAATATGATCTTATGAATGTATGCATGAAGTAGGTTGCTTAATGTGATACTTGGCTTCGAATAGGGTTATGGAGTTCTATTCTTTGAATTGCACTAGTATTGCTCGGGTTGTCTACATGTTGGGATGATATTATGTTGGTTTGGACTATGATACTTAATTTGTGAGCATATTGGGTTTACTTGGCATAAAGCATGTTTTTAATAAAACTGTCCTTTTATGCGTGTTTCAATGGTTTTTATGCATAGTAGCCATACTTAGTACGTGTGTTGTACTAACCCATATTTTCTCCCTTTTCCCAAACATTTAGGTTCGGGCCGTTGAGGATTCAAGTTTACTTCTCAAGACACTTGGAATTGCTTCCCCAAGTTGGTGAGTCCTCGAGTCCGAGGACAAGACCCCATGATCTAGCTTTTATGTTTAGTTCTTTGCTTATGTTGAAAGACATTGTTGTACTTCATATTTTCAAGACTTCTTATAGATGTAAGGGCTAAGTCCCATTTTTCGATACTTTTATGTCTAGATGGTGCATTGTGACGAAGTTAGATTCTATNTGAAATATGATCTTATGAATGTATGCATGAAGTAGGTTGCTTTATGTGATACTTGGCTTTGAATAGGGTTACGGAGTTCTATTCTTTGAATAGCACTAGTATTGCTCGGGTTGTCTACATGTTGGGATGATATTATGTTGGTTTGGACTATGATACTTAATTTGTGAGCATATTGGGTTTACTTGGCATAAAGCATGTTTTTAATAAAACTGTCCTTTTATGCGTGTTTCAATGGTTTTTATGCATAGTAGCCATACTTAGTACATGTGTTGTACTAACCCATATTTTCTCCCTTTTCCCAAACATTTAGGTTCGGGCCGTTGAGGATTAAAGTTTACTTCTCAAGACACTTGGAATTGCTTCCCCAAGTTGGTGAGTCCTCTAGTCCGAGGACAAAACCCCATGATCTAGCTTTTATGTTTAGTTCTTTGCTTATGTTGAAAGACATTGTTGTACTTCCTATTTTCAAGACTTCTTATAGATGTAAGGGCTAAGTCCCATTTTTTGATACTTTTATGTCTAGATTGTGCATTGTGACGAAGTTAGATTCTATTTTTCATATATGAAGTGAAGTTGCACTTCCAGAGTAAAAGTAGTAAATTTTTCGTGATTTTATTCTATGATACATGTTATGATGAATGCTAAGGGCTTGTATAACACCTCTTCGAGGTCGAATACGCCGGTAACGACCAGGGGGTGCTCTCGGGTCGTTACAGAATGTTATGGTGAATTTGGAACAAGAAAATCTGATTTGGATTGATAACTACACCAATATGAAAAGGATGAACCAAAGAATTAACGATGGAAGAATATTTTAATTTAGATTCATTAATTGACTTGGATACCAAATGAAAGTTGATATACTTTTTATTTGGTTCAAAAGTCTACTCAATTTTCTTATTTTATGATTCCCTGTGACAAAGATTACATGAAAAAAATGTTATCACTAGATCCATCTATTTCAAATCAATATATATGGGCCACGTTATTTTCGAGCTAGAATATTTTTTTAAGGAAAAAAATTAAGATCACTGTAAATACATCATTTGTAGTAGCCTAATTAGAATGTGACGACAAGAAACAAATAGTTTTGAAGTCTCAAAACTATATTCATGAAGACTTCAAATTTTGTCGTCAAGTTTCGACAAGCCTAGGTCGAGAAGTCTCAAAAATGAAAAAACACTCATGAAATATTCAACTCTCGTAGTCAAATTAGGCAAAACTATATGTCGATAAGTCTCAAAAAATGAAAATACATTCATGAATACTTCAAGTCTCTTCGTCAGCAAGCCTATATGTCGACAAGTCTCGAAGTAAGGGGCATTTGTAGACACATAAATTTTATTTCATTAAATCCATGCTCGTTTGGTTTGAATGATTAATTTGGGCTTAACAAATAAATAAGTCCATTTTATTAAATTCAAGTCCAAGGTTCATTACACCTTGAAGCCCAAAACCATGCCACAAGTCACATTGACTAGGCATCCAAGACCAACAAGGTGGCGCCACGTGTCCAAATGAGTCAATAGTTCTAGTCAAATTCAAGAACCAACCACAATCTGTGCCAAGTGTCAAAAAGACATCCTTTGGCCAATCATAAGCAATCTTGTCCACCCCCTACAACCATAAATAGGTGATAGACATGAAATTCAAGGAAACTGAAAACACAATTCTACAAACGCTTTAACAAGCATTGGAGCAAGCATTGGGAAAAGCTACACCATCGACTACACAGCTCTTTGAAAGAGTGGTCAATGGTGTTCATCCTGGAGATCGACTTGAAATTACGAAGTGCTTTCCGACGTTTCCAGAGATCAAATACATCTCAAGGAGGTCTGCATCATCCTAGATTCGAGAAACACGGTACAAACATCCCTTGAATCACAGAGAAATAGTAGGAGAAAAGAATCAAGAAAGCAACATAATTGTACTCACAAGATTCATCAGTAACAATTAAATTTTTCTTTTATTTATTTTGCTTGCAGTAAAAAAATTTCTGTGCTACGAAAACTTGTTGAGAACAAGTCTTACTTAGAGCATTCTAGAGTAGCACAAAAATTAAAAATTCAACTTCTTTAAGCTTCCTTTTTTTGAGATAACCAAGACTTTGGAGTTGATGTTGATATGGATCAACTTCAAATGAAACCCAAGAGCAATGCTTCTAAGATTGAAAGAGGATTTCCATGAATTCCGATCTCCAGAGTCAAGTTTGTGTGCATAAGACCTCATAAGATGTTAAAACAAATAGTTGTACAAAAAATTCTTATTGAAATGATGAGAAGAAGCAAACGATTCAGAGAATAACTAAACCTTTTTATTGAATGCTCATATTGAAAATACAGCAGAAAAAAGAAATTTATAAACTAAACTTTAAACTTATAACTGACTCCTAAAAGTAGTATAACTTGACTCCTAAAAAGGTGCAAAAAAATTCCCATATCAAAGTATTGATATAATTTATTTTTTACTCTAGACTATCCCAAAAATATAGGAACAAACACCTAGACTTGGTAAAACTAAGTAAAACAACAAAATTATTAAATATACACTAATTTGTAATACTCTCCCACAGTACATATTTACTGTCAATGATTCCAAGAGAAACTCTAAACTTTTCAAAATCAGGCTTCGCTAAAGCCTTCGTAAAGATATTTGTTACTTGTACACTGGTATGAACTACTTTAAACTCAATTTCTTGATTCAATACTTTCTCTCGAATAAAATGGTGACAAACATATATGTGTTTTGTTCACCCATGAAAAACTGGATTTGAAGTAAGTTTGAGGACACTCTCGTTATCACATTTAATTTTCACAAGCGTAGTCCACTCTGCCAAAAATATCTCCCAACAAACATTTTATCCAAATGCATTCCTAGGCTGACATTGTTGTTGCTATATATTTCCACTTCTGTACTAAACAAATCAACAATAGACTGCTTCTTGCTAGACCAAGAAAAAAACAAAGGTTGAAATAGCACCCTAAAGTTGAACGACGACAAGCTGAATCATCTGCCCAATCTGCATTTGTAAATCCTTGCAACACAAAATCATTCCCTTTCTCATACATAAGAACATAATTAACTGAAATTTTTATTTAACGTAGAATCCTTTTTCTACCTCTAAATGAGGAGTTCTTGGACCATGCATAAATTGAGAGACAACACTAATAGAATATGTAATTTCTGGCCTTGTGATAGTTAAGTAAATTAAACTACCAACAAGCTGTCGAAATGATCTAGCATTCTTCAACAACTTACCTTCATCTTTCTTCATTTTATTAGAGTTGCCATTTTTTTTCCCCCCCCCCCCCCCGATGAGTCCACAAATTGGACTCATTTAGGGATTTAATTTAATAGAAACTGTGTCCTCAAATGCTTATTTTATCTCAATATCTAATGAAAATCCTTAAGTTTCAGGTATTTGGAGTTTGAAGGAAAGCATGGACACTACATGAAGGCCTGAGGACAGTCGAGTCCACTTGGCGAGTCGCCGAATGGTTTTACTTAGCCTTTTGTTCCAGTGTGCTGAGCCCTGAAGGAAAGGATCAAGTCGGCATAAAAATGGAGTAGTCGGCGTATCGCCGAATAGTTCCTCGAAGCATTACTATGTCACCCAATGACACATAGCACGATGATGCTGAAGGCTAGTGCAAGACGGTGATGAACTACACCAAAAGGCGAATCATCAAGTTAATCGGTGATTCCGACTAACGACGCCGAATGATCCGCTGCAGCACAAATCTATAATAACTATAAATACTAGTTACTGTTTTAGTTTTTTTAAAAAAGGGAGAGAGAACCATTATTATAATTTTTGTATAGAATAGTACTTTTGATTTTTTACTCTAAGTTGGAGAGGGTTTTGAAGTCTTGAAGAAGAAGAGGGTTTCATCTTTAAGATTTGGAGTTGGGTCTCTTGGATTCTTCATTCTTGGCATGTAACAAGACATAAATCATCCTACTCATTTGAATGCAACTTCATTTAGGTATAAATTTTGATCTCTTGATGTGGGGCTAAAAACCCCAATTCTTGGGGTGTGATTTAGTGAATATGGGTTAAGATAATTGTTGGGTCTTGCTTGCTGATAGATTAGATGTAGTTTAATGGTTATTTCGTCTAGTAGTTGTGTATGAATCTAATGAATTTGTAGTTACAAATACAAGTTTATTTATGTGTTTTAGGCTTGCTCGAGAGAGAGGTCGTAAAACTAAGACTACTAGATTGATGGCCTAAGGAGTGGGTCGACATGAGGTTTAGCTTGAGAGAGTAAACCCTAGTTCCATATCCTAACACTCAGCTCGAGAGAGTGAGTGGGGTAAGGCATGGGCTGGTCTTCATGCGGTATGTGGGTGTCCGAGAGGAACCCATTTGAAACGAGGTAAGTTGCTCGAGAGAGAACTTATTTCCACATAAAGCTTAGCCTAGTCACTATTACTCTATCAATTTTCTATCGAAAGCATGTACCCAGTAATTTAGATTAACCCGTATTTCGGTCACATCCCAAAAATCCCCCTCTAATTATTTAGATTCTCTTATTTATTTTGCTGATTTTACTTACTTGTGACAAAATCCCTATTGTTAATTGACACTTTTGTGTCTCCCCATTTCATTTACAATGATTTTATTCATTAATGTCTTTAGCTACGACTAGTTAGAACTAAATTTTATTTTTCTATAAATTCTGAAAGCCACTCTCTTGGGACGATCCCAACCCTTGGTTGGGTTATTATACTATTGCACGATCATAGACACTTGTATTAGAAGTTGTGCCTTGATTATGCAAACATCACCCTACCAATTCTAAAATGCTTCAACAAATTCTTAGCATATATTTTTTGACATATAAAGTACCTTTGGCTAGTTTTCTCCACTACCAAACAAAAAAAACTATAACACCTCGCTATTTGAAGAGCTAGAGAGAGCTAGATTTAGAAAGAGTTGTTTTTGGAAAGAAGGAAAAATCTGGAAAATTAGTTAAGTTATGTAAGTATGAGTTTTTGGTAAACTTCAAACGACCATAACTCCTAGCTCAGGATTATTTAGGTGTTCTTCCAGATACCGTAGGAAGGATCTTTGAATAATATTTCCAATGCCATCAAGTTTGCTCAATTCCGAGTTCGTACAAGTGAGATATGCCAATTTGAAGTCAGGTTGTTTAGATAAAAAAAGTCTAAACCGGATTTTGGAAGGGTATTATGGTCTTTTCCTTACCCAATTAATTTATTTCATTTTTAGTGAATTAATTAGGGTAAAAACTGAATTGGTTCAGTTTGTACAATTGGAAATTTACACTAGGACTTTAGAGAGAAGAACTCAAGAGAGAAGAGAAGGGGAAAAGTCAAGATTCGTCATTTTCATAAGGAATTGATTGCGGATTTGGTCAAGGATTTGATCCTACAATGTATGTGTGACTTTCATAACATTGGGCTCATTCACCCACGTGCCAAACATGTTTATTTCAACATGATTTCGTCCTAAAAAGATTGGAAGTTTGAATGTTCTTGATGGGTGTTCTTCAATTGCTTTCGTTCTTGAATTTGGGTTGAGATTGAGTAGTTTCTTGAGATTATAGTGTTGATTTCTTGAGTTGTTTGAGTTAGATTTTGTGTAAATGTTTTGGGTATCTAAATATACAGAGATATTCAGAAAAAGAATCAAAATTAATGGAATTAAGATCAGAAAATGAGAGGAAAAGTTAGTCAGTTTTGCCTGAAACAATGTTGGGGCGACGCGCCCCCGTTGCGCTAGGAGGGTTGGAGCGGCACGCCCCCGTTGCGCCAGAAGGGCTGGGGTGACGCGCCCCCATTATGCCAGGAGGGCTGGGACGACGCGCCAGCAGTGCGCCAAAAAGTGGTCTCTGAACTTTGGGGGCTAGCGCGGTGGGCCAACAGTGCACCAAGTCCATCCGCCCCAACCCGTTTTTCATCGTTTAGCCCGTTTAAGTACTTCTAAAGTGTACTAACACTTTCTATTGATTCTAACTACTCTAAATAACTTCCAAACACCTAGAAATCATCCATAAACTTGAATCATAACCTTGAATCCATTAATTCAAATTCAAGGAAAGATAAAAACCGAGTCTAGAAATTCTTAAAGTCACTTCAAGAAGTCTTTTGCAAATGTTTTAAACTTATTTTAAGACTTGAGTTTTGGGTTATGTAAGAGTAACAAATGAAGTTCATTTCTTCAAAAAGAGTATATGGGAACTAAGTATTCCCAAAGAGTAAATATTTTCACATTTAAACAAGAGAGGAAACACTGATTTCCAAGAGAGCTTTTGAGCTAGTTTTTGAGTAATTATCTCAAATCACAGAAACAGTTTTGTGTTTGAAACATATGAGCTAAGTATATTTTGGGAGTAGTATTGAGCACCGATATGGGGATGCGAGTTCACAATAACTCAAATCTCCATAAACGATGTAGCCATCATGGGTAGAAATGATCATACTTTTTAGATGATTCCTTAGTGTTTTTTAACATAGACTAGTGGGTCCACTTAGTTGAGGTGTTCTATATGATGGCGAAGTATAGGACAGTTCTGGCAGCATGGGCTAGACGATGTATCATCAATTAGGCTCATAGTGATAGTTGTTGGTTAGAGAAACTCCCACAGTATTATATTACTTTATATGTAAACTGAGTTGTTATTGCGTTTTTTTAACAAATTGAGTTTCTACCTACTGTTTTAAATGCCTTGTATAAACTGCACCATTATTGTTGTTTTTACTTTGCATTTCAGTTGAGTTATTCCTGAGTTGAGTAAAGCCAAGGTAAGTGTTCTTTTTAGATTCCTTTCAAGCATATGTCATGTTTAGTATTCCCCTCGCATAGTCGTACATTCAATGTACTGATGCAATTTGGACTGCATCATTTGATGATGCAGACACAGGTAACCAGGATCATCATCTAGTGCCTCATTGATCCAGTTGAGCATTCAGAGTCTGTTGGTGAGCCTCTTAGCTTTCCGAAGGGCTCCTTTTATCATTGTTTTTAGTATTTTATTGTTAGGATGATCGGGGGTCTTGTCCCGACATCCCTCCTTTTTTTATAGGCTTTCTAGACACTCAGTGGTTCAGTTGTCTTTACATTGTTATTTTTCCATGTTAAGACTTGAGTTGCCACTTTGGCCAAGTTGAATGTTTGGCCTTTAAACGTTCCAAGTTATTTCGTTAAACAGTTGAGTAGAAATGCATTTGATCATTGTAATAATGCTTAGATTCTTCGGCTGCGTAAGTAAGCCAGGCCAAGGGTTCGCTTTGGGCCAACAATGATTCTTGAATGCCAATCGCACCCAGGGTGTAGGCTCGGGTTGTGACAAACTTAGTATCACAGCATAGAACTCAAGAGTCCTAGGGATTCTATGAAGCCATGTATATAGAGTCCTAATTATCAGTGTGAAGCGCGCCACATCTATAATTAGGAGGTTGCAATACTATCACTCCCCGAGAGCACCCCCTAGGCGTAACACGACGTACTTGACCCCAAAGGGGTCTTATACGAGCCCTTAGCATACTCGTTATTGCATGTAGACATTGAATAATGTGGAATTTAAAAACTTTTCAACATCAATGTCAAAGTGTCTCATAACAGAAAATAGAAAGTAGAATGTCTAGACATCATCATCTCAATGAAACCGTCTAAGTACACCTAAGAATCTCAATTAGGGATCATAGCCTTTTACAATAGAATTGTCTCAAAATGACAAGTACATAAGGAGTATAATAGTCTATTACAATATAAGGGACGCAAGTGTCATAATGTGTGTCCTCGGAACTTGAGGACATACCAAAAAAAGTCTTGCAGAAAGTCTAAGTCCAAGCTTGAGTCTCTTAGTAGCACAATCATTTCCCGGAACCTACACTTAGTAGAAAAAGGAAGAAATATGGGTTAGCACAATCAATTGTACTAAGTATGGAAGCCATGCAATTAAAACTACTTAAAACATGCATAAAAGGGACCTTTATACAAAAACATGCTATTTCAAGTTAAAAGCCATAATGCATCTCCAAGGAACATTTAGCCAATCCAGATTACAAGATAAAGAGACATTCATGATCATAACAAGAAGCCATAACCCATACCTTACCTATTTGAATTCCATTTATATCATACCATCATAAGACACCACCCATGACCCTCATTTCAAGTTTACTTGTACAATGTACATATGAAGGCCCATACCCCCATATATACTAAGTAAAGCCATCAAGAAGACACAAGTGTAATCATATACATAATCAACATCATAATAGGTGAAACCAACCTTACCATCATTCATAAGTTGCCATCCATAGAGGTCTCACACAAGAACTCCTCAAAGAACCCACTTGTGCAATGCATAGGTAAAGTCCCATACCCTCACATATACTAAGTAGTATCCCTCAAATAGTCCTAGTTAGAGTTCATAAGTCATTTACCTAAGTCATATTCATACATTAGATCATCTTCTTAAAACATAGGGATATTAGCAATAACCAACAAAGACCATGTGAGCTTCATGGAATTCGGTGTTCTACTCCCACGCCAAAAAGAGAGTGTTCCACTTACCAAGGTAGAACTAACATAATAGCATCTAGGTGGATTGATATACCGTGAGTTTACGGTATTTCTAATACATTTCACTTACAAGTTGTGTGTGTCTAGGGCCTTTTTATATTGGTTTTTATGTGTTTTTATCATGTTTTGCAGGAAAGGTGTTCAGGCACGGAAGTATAGAGACTGCTGAAAGAAATGCAGAAACAGGGCATTCACGGAGGTGATCTACGGACCATAGATCGATCTACGGTCCGTACTGCTAGTCTGTCGTTTGCTTCAGAGAAGCTGATTTTTTGGAAACAAAATTATTTTCTAAGTCCTGGCTGACGAAAGGGACTTACAGACCGTAGATCCATCGACGGTCCGTAAGTCAATCTCGTGGATTGAAGACACGTACCTGAACAAACTTTCCTTAATTTGTTTCCCTTTTAATTTAGGATTTGTTTTCTATAAATAGGACATGTAAACCTCATTTTTGGGGGTTAGACATTATTATTCTATTTTAACTTTGTGACTTTGGAGATTAAGTTGCAACCCTAGAAATTATTTATTTGATACATTCGTTTTGAAGATTTTGGCTTTGAAATTCAAGTTGAAATTCTGAGTTTATTATTCTCGTTACGTAAGTTCATGATTTATTCATCTAATATTATGAATTGTGTTCTTACTAGTATGGGTAACTAAATCCACAACTAGGGTTGTGGGAACCATGAGCAATTAACAAAGTATGAATAGTAAATAAGTAATTCTTGAATAGTGTTTTGCATGTATTGATAATTCTTTCGTTTAAAAGTCTTTTTAACGAGTGCACGCGTTAGAACTAGCCTTGTTGCTACTTGTCGGATCAAGGAGGTAATCAACAAGAAAAGAATTGTCAACATAGATTTAGTGTGATACTATCTAATAGGCTAGTGTCGATTGGTGCGAAGTAATAACTAAGCCAAACATCGATTATGATGTCTAATATGAGGTAAAGGTAAGGGTTAGTAAATTATACACACGTAGCCG